>NC_054828.1:37350422-37697922 GCF_018345385.1 Vulpes lagopus
AAAAATATTCTTTGAGCATATGAAAAAATATATGTACACACAGATACACCCACTACAAATGCACAAATAAGATGTTTTGTAATGTATTTATATGACAAAATATTTTCAATAGCTGAAGAGAAATAGATGTGTAAGGCCTTTCATTAGTTTAGAGTGTGGACTAAGTTATTGGTATGATCATCATAAAAGTGAGAGAAACAAGTATTATTGTATTGAATAAGTAACTTCATTAAAGTGAGTAATACAAGTATAGACACAATGAAATTATTTGTTTAAATAGGCAAAATATAGTACATTTAAGTAGAAAAGCCTACTAATAAAATAGTTTATAGAATCTCATTTCTTAAAAAGAATTTCAGATAATTTTATTAAATTATATTAATAATATATTAATATTATTTTAATCAGAGAAAAATATTTTAGAAAAACAATTTACAAACCCAAAGAGATCAAAGATTGATATAGTGCAATACTCCTTCAAATGTGTTATAGTTGTGAAAACTAATTATAGATTACAATTTAGCTTTAGAATTCACACAAATCCAGGATATGTTAACTAAAGATGATAGAATATTATATACCTAGTCTTGAATCCTTTACTATAATTTTTTTTGGAAAAATAATAAAGGAAAAAAGATGAATTGATCAAAAGCAAATGAGAATTCACATTTATGAAGGGCTTTCAAAGGGCAATAAATCCATATTTATGATGTTATGATAACTATAGTGTTAATATTTTATAAATTACCATATTCCAAAATAAATCTTAATAGAAATGTTAAACAGGAAGAGTTTTGCATAGCTTTGGAGAAATTCTATTCAACACTAAATATGTTGGGTATCTGCCAGAGTCAGCTTTCATGTTTCTTCTTAAATCATATCGTGGAAAATAAGACCAGATGTATGAAATAAATTGTTCTGTTTTTTGTTCATTCCTCATTTTTATGTGAAAAATTAGCAAATACTTGCTGAGCAAGCATGCACAGCTTTGCACTAAATGCTACAAATTAAAAATGACTGAAATTTATTTTCAGCCCTCAATTACTTTATGTATATTAAAAGGCATGAAGATAACACAAATGAAATAAACATTACAAGAAAAAGCAACCATCTTTCTGATGAAGTCAGAGGCCACAACTTTTTAATCCTTGTTTTTTCTGACACATGATATGAGTTACTTATACAATATTTGATTGTTGAATAAACTAATAAAAGATGCCATCAAGAAATAGACCCTTGATTTCTCAATTATAAGAAGTAGCTATGTGCAGTATTTGGAATTTTCCTATAAAGAAATGTTACTTCTCTTCAGTTGATGATTCATTTGTTTATATAATTATGAACTTGTGTGTATTTATTTAATGCATTGAGTTATAATTAACTGATATATTATTTATTTTGTTGTTCAGATCTTTGAAATTTAACCAGTGGGAATTCTTCCAGTTTGATTTTTGTGTTCCTGTAACATAGTCCATTTTTCACTATTTAAAGCACTCCTTTCTTTGCATCAGGCTCATCTTGCATTTTCCTTTTCCAAACCATGGACTAGGTCATTTCTTCAAACAGCCCTTGATTCCTTTAAAAACTCAATACTAAGACCATTTCCCTGCCAAAACAAAACAAAAACAAAAACAAAAACAAACCAACAAAAAATCAACAACAACAACAAAAAAACACGTAGGCAAAATTTTGATCAAAATACTGCTTTAAAAATATTCACTAGTTATTAGACAAATGCAAATTGAAACCACAATTTAATACCACTGCATACATATAAGAATAGCTAACATGGGATGGCTGAGTGGCTCAGTGGTTGAGCATCTGCCTTCAGCCCAGGGTGTGATCCTGGAGTCCCAGGATCAAGTCCCACATCAGGCTCCCTGCGTGGAGCCTGCTTCTCTCTCTGCCTATGTCTCTGCCTCTCTCTCTGTGTCTTTGACGAATAAATGAATAAAATATTTTTTAAAAAAGAATAGCTAACATATAAAAAAGATGTCTACATAAAAACATTTTTTCTCCAGCTTGAGATATAAAAGACATAAAATGCTATCTAAATTTAAGGCACAAAATATGATTGGATACATTTTCTATTGGGAAGTGATTATCATCATGACATTAACTAGCACCTCCCTCTCGTCACATAAGGACCTGCATATATACATATATTTTTCTTGTTTCCCATTCAAAGTAACCAACTAACATAGGGCATGGCCATAGTAGGTACTCAATAGAGATCTGTTCAATAGAAAGCTTTAATTAAGTTAAAAAAGTATATGTGTTCCTACACAATCATATTATATTATATATATAAATACAATTTATGCTATATATACAAATTATAAAAATAAAATACATAAAAGTAAAAAAATATATTTTATATATATACATATAATACATAGTAACCATTAAGAGTATTAGAAACATTTTTTCTAAATATAATAGCAGTTATGGAAATTATTATATGAATTTATTTTTCTAAAAGAAAATGTAATTTTCTTCTCTAACTTTATGGACTTGATGCCCGATTTTTGTATTGTATTGGAAGGATTCATGCAAAATCTCCAATATTCTGTGTGAATGCAAGTGAAGAAAATATAAGTAAGAAGGAAGGAAGAATGGTAAGAAGGAGGAAAGAAAGAAAAGGAGGAAAAAATGAAGAAAGAAAGCAGAAGGAATGACATAAAGGATGCTAGTTAATTACAATGTGTCAAAAAGTGAATATTCTTAAAATTAGAAAAATAAAAACTGATCATCTTAGACACAAGTTCTCTGGTATTAAGTGAATTTTTTAAATATTTTCCCAAAATAACCAAAGAAAACTTGAAAGTAATACAAAATGTTGAAATGAATAATTCTATTTTAGGAAAGGGCAAAGAGAAAGAACTGCTAATGTTGCCATAGTGTTGAGATTCCTTGGCAATGTACCAATTTTTTTTTTCTTTTAGAAGACATGACAGGAAAAGTTACTCATATGCATATAATTCTCCAAAATTCATATGAAATGCCTAAAAATAGCACCTACCTTAGAAAAATACACTTCTTTCCAGGCCAATGGGTATGTGATTAAAGCCACTATTATACAAGCTGTAATCACATTCCCTTTGCAGCTGATATGAATTATCCTTAAAGGTTGTTGGCAACACATTCATTTGGAATAGGAATATATTCCAATTTTGAAATGTACATTTTCTCTTGGGCATTCAAGTTAGTTCTCCATCATTTGTCTTTCATTCTTTCTTGTATATAGATCAGAAGGAACTCCCAAATCTTAATTTTTGCACATATATAAATACATGTATAAATATATGTATACATATATACAAATATACATATATATACATATACATATATATATATATTTGTATAAATCCTTGTCTGAAAGTACCTGGAGACTATCCAGAAATAATTTATTTTTAGAATGGCATTTGGTTGCCTTAGAAATAAAAAAAAAAATTGACATTTTTTTCCAGATAATTTTTTTTCAGATAATAATTAGGATACAGTTTTATAGATCTCTTTGCAAATATTAGCAAGAATACATTTTATAAAAGATTATTCATCTTCTTAGATTTACTGGGGTATAAAATTAGTACTGTGCTGAAGCACTATTACATTTTCCTCACTAATAATTTGAGAATTCATTGAAAATTCTGTTAAATAGTAGCAACCAGTGTTCACTTGATAATACTTCATTTTTTTAGTATTACCAAAGAATATTGGATTCCACTGAGGTTAATTTTTCAAGCAATTCAGCTTTAGCTTTATAAGTACCAAAATGTGATTGGGAATAAACATCTTTCTTATATGCAGGTCAACTGTAATTTGTTTTATTTATTTTGTAATATTCTTAAATACTGAATTATATCTAATGTATTGGAAATGTGTTTCTATTCCAGTATCCCAACTAGGTTTATTCAGTCATTTTTTTTCATTCATGTAATAATAGAGATTTAAAGAAGTCAAAACTATTCTCATGTTTATATAAGTATACTTTATAGACTGCTAGTATTACAGATAGCTGATATATCATTAAAAATGTTGGGCAGCCCGGGTGACTCAGCAGTTTAGCACTGTCTTCAGCCCAGGGCGTGATCCTGGAGTCCCAGGATCCAGTCCCACATCGGGCTCCCTGCATGGAGCCTGCTTCAACCTCTGCCTGTGTCTCTGCCTCTCTCTGTCTCTCAAGAATAAATAAATAAATCTTTAAAAAAGAATGTTGATAGTTCTGCCTCTCATAGATTTTTATTCAGTAGTCTGGGTTATGTCCTAAGAATTTATATAATTAACAACTCAACATAAGTTTTATGCATTAAAATTAGAGAATCACCTAACTATATTTTGTAAGAGGTAATTTACCAATGGAAATTAATGAAGAATGCACTCTCACCATCTCAGAGAACAAGTTTGATATGCAATTTTATGTTGCAAATGGGTAAATAAAAGGTGTTCTAATTTTCTTGAGAAAATTTCCTTTAGAAATTATAGCACACAAGTCATTTAAATAAAAATGGGCGCTGTTAATTCCAAATGGGTCTTATCTGGTCATCAAAGCTGTTTTGGCCTAATCTCTACATATAAAATGCTTGATAGAAATTAATTGAACTGAGTGCCTAAGGGATATAAAATGGTACTTATTTACAATTTATAATTTATTACAAGACTCAAATTCTTCAAATAAAGAAGTAAATTCTAGTTAGTGAGGTGGTAAAATTTGAGATAACTCGCTCCTCTGTATTTTTGCTTTATCTAGCGATTCCAAGGGAACAAATTTTGCATGCAATATATAAATTTATATCATATAAATTTTCACATGTCTTATGTACTTTAATTATGCTTTCCCAGCATATATCTAAAATGCCTTATACTTTTTCTATAATAGAAACTCAATTTAAAAAGAAATTATATTTAATATATAGAAATAAGTTATTCCTGTGGTATTACTAAAAGTAACTGAAAAGGCAAACAGCAGTTATTTCTAAATAATTGTTATATATTTTTTTTCTGACTGGTTTCCCATAAACAGAAAAAAATGGGGAGGAGAAACCTCAAAAACCTCAAAATTAGAGTGGATGTATAACAAAGTATTTGGTTTAACTATTTTTAAAGTTCTGTATAATTTTTTGTTGCATTCACACACAAAATACTCATCACCTGATGAAATACTGAATTTCTCTAGGAATATTTTAAAAAGTCAGCAGGAAAAGAATGATAAAATAAATTCTTGGGTACATTCAAAAACTTGTGAATTTCTTCTGATCATATGTTTGTTTCTATACATTTGTGGTAGATTCAGTCGAAGTTCAGAAAGGGAAATAGAAAATTCATTAGGCTTTTCAACAAAAGAAATTTAAAATAAGGAACCTATTATATTTCATTGTGAAATGTGGCTTGGATTTCTACAGAAATCTATTTCTATGGGGCTTTATACATAGCAGCTGTATGGCTGCTGCTGGTACCTAGGTGGTGGTCCTGGGTGTAGTCCAAGGACTATTGAAGAGATTTGTTAGAGAAATTCTAAAAATGGCAGGAGTCTACAGTCATGTGCCACTGCCGAGTGAAGTATAGCTTCTGTTAGTGGGGCTAATTCCTCTTGCTGGCACCATGCTAACAAGAAAGTGCAGATTCTTCTTCCTTCATGCCTTTGAGTCCTTTTTAAAAATTCCCTGTTGGCAAAGCTAATAGGAAGTTAGATGTCAGAGGTATCTGGGAAATGTAGTTTGCAGAGTTCTAATCACAGCTTCATAGCTCACAGAAAATAACGAATTTGATGGTACAAGACAAGGTACAAGGACACATACTGTCCTTACAAAGGTTCAAAAGGATTAGACATATATTTATGAAAAGAAAAGCTATTTGTGATAGTTTCAGATGCCTGAGGGGCATTAGAGGATTGTATATTTACTTAAAAAGCTAAGAATATATCATTACTATACTGCTTGTTACATTTTTCTTAGCTGGTTACTTGACCGGTTCCCCATTAAAACTTGATATTTCTGTGGGATCTTAATATTTGTGGTGCATAGCATTTTGAGATATGGCAAGTGCTCAGGAAAAGGTGAATGAAATGAGGACATGAATTGAGTCAGAATGTTACCTGAGATTTGGAGATAATAACATCATATCATTTCATAATGCTAAGGAAATGGAACTTTTTTTCTGTGTCTTCACAACTTCTGTGTTTGATTGAAATGAGAAGTCTCTCCTAATTAAATATTAAGAGAATTCAAAGCAATATTTAATCAAAATGAGAAGACTAGGGATAAAAGAATGTACGTTTTTTTTCCCCCCTGCACAGTATTCTTGATTATACAACATTGAAAACCAAATGAGGGATCCCTGGGTGGCGCAGCGGTTTAGCGCCTGCCTTTGGCCCAGGGCGCGATCCTGGAGACCCGGGATCGAATCCCACGTCGGGCTCCCGGTGCATGGAGCCTGCTTCTCCCTCTGCCTGTGTCTCTGCCTCTCTCTCTCTCTCACTGTGTGCCTATCATAAATAAATAAAATAAAATAAAATAAAATAAAAAAAAAAAAGAAAACCAAATGACTTATTTTAAATTTAGGAGCAGGATTCCTTTATCTGTGATGGTCCACCTATACATGAAACTTGGTATAAGTGTTTATTATGACAGAAAATTAGTGCTTAATACCTTTTCTCAAGAGTTTCATTTTTTTCCTCCTTTTATTGTCTCCTTAAATGACTTTGCAAAGGAAATTTCATGCCTACTCCCACATATTCCACATTTATGTAATCTTCACTGCCACACATTTTCCTTTATTTTTTCTTTCCTACTGGAAACTGACCCTCTAAGCGTGAAACCATCAGTCTGAGTTTGAAATCAGGTTACTTATCTTGAACGTTAGGGCCATATACTCTAGCTAGATGTCATAGAGATAATTGGCAATTCTGTCTACACCTAAAATTGGCGTGTATGGAGGAAATAATTGTGAAATAGTTTGTTTCATTCTCCCCTGTCTCTCTTGACCTGGTGCTTTGCCTTTCTGATGATGTGGTCAACCATAATCATGGTTATGTGAAGACATAGCTTTAGTGTTTGTAAATACTTTACATATGAGACCAATTCTGACGATCGTTCACATAGGACATATGAAGTAACAGAACTTTCATTTACTATGATTATAGTAAATTATAATTACTATAGATTACTATAATTACTCTAGAACTTAGTAGAGTACAATAAAGATTTATTAGGTTCATAGATCTACCTTTTAATGGAGAAGTGTCTTCGTATTCAAAGAGGACACGTAGGATGGAGTACTATTTGGTTTGGCAATCTTAAAAATACAGTTGGCCACAGGGATTAATATTTTTTTTCTGCTTAGATGAGCCAGATACTATACTAGGCCTTAAGACACGTACTATACTAAACAATTCTCTAAGGAGGTTATTAATAATAACTTTTTATACATTGGAAAAGCTATGATTTAGAGATATTAGGAAACTTTCCAATTTATTTATAGCCAGTTAGAGTAAGGAAAAGAGAAATGTGTAAAGGGAAGGAAAAGAGATAAGTAACTCTGAACAGACTGGACTAAGCCAAAAAGACATAGTAAAAGGAAATCTAAAGTGTGTAGTGTTTCAGTAATTTTAGAGAATAATATGCAATGCAAGAATGAACAGAAGGGAGCAGGAAAGGAAAGCAACATTCAGTTCATCAACAGGCACATGAGCAAATGGACTTTATTTCTAGGCTTAGAGATGGAATTAGAACATTTTGGTAGGAGTGTGATGTGTTCAGATGTGTAGTTCACACAGATTTCTATCAAATCTATGTAGATAAGAAATGTATTTAAAGAAGAAGGTAATGGAGGAGCCACTGACAAGGCAGGAGGAGCATGTAGGATCAGTGTGTGAATTTGAGGTATGTGTGTGCATGTGTGACTGTGTGTGTATCTGTAAAAAAAAATGGGAAAATAAATGATAGTTACATAAAGCATAGAGGGAACATTGATGATTCAGGAGGGGAAAAAACAATTATAGAAAACACATTCTTAGCTATTTAGTAGTAAGGAAAGTATCACCCGAGCCAGGAGACAGTGGACTCATCAGGAACGTTGAGGAACACTTAGTGTAATGTAAGTCCTTCACATTCTGTTCTAAGGGTCAGAGAGGCCAAGCTTCAGTAGGTTGAGTGAGTAGGAAATTAGAAGGGAATTTTGTGACACCTCTACATAGAATTCGGTTAAAAGCCAGTGTTTTAGCTCTTTAGGGCCCTGAAGAACATGCCCTAGAATTGTGCCTGTAAGAGGCCAGAAATCTGCTTTAGTAGTTCACCAACTCCCCTTCCTCAGTGGGTGAGCATTTTCCCAGGGGTTAATTCTCTGGGAATTTCCAATCTGCTTTATAGAGGAACATATCACACTTCAGTGGCCCAGTAGCCTTGAGGCAAAGGAGTCTCCAGGAAATTATTTTCTTTCTCTGATTTTAAAGACAGCACACATTAATAGATAAGTCAAACAATTTAAAACAGTGGTACAATTTAAGTTGTTCCTCCGGGAGTTACATCTAAAGTCAGATTTATATCCAATTTTGCAGGCAAGGATTATTTAATGGGGATGCTGCATACTTCCTATTGCGTTGTATTATGAGGCATATAATGCTTTAGAAAGGAAATGATTTGGATCTTATTTTGTCCACATATTTGTCATATTATATTTCGTATGATCTGAGAACTACTCCAACACTCTCCCTCAGAGTTTAAATAATCCCCTGTTGGGATTCTGAGTTTTACTGCTTGGAATTTATAAATAAAGTTTGAGAGAACTGGTACTTCTGTTGTGTTGAATTTTCTTGTCAAAATTCCAACAGTAGCACATGTTTTCACTAGGAAAGACCTTGAATGTAATCAAATAACATATCATTTGTTAAAATGATCCCTTTCCTTTTATTTCTCGATATATGTTCTAATAAAAGATTTCCTAAAATTGAGCCACCAAGAAAGATTATAATTTGAAAGTAAGGCATTATGATTTTGATTTTAAGAATATATTATGCTGTTATTTTAATCAAAATACACATTTAATTTATTTTTATTTCCTTATTTAGTATTTAGTCTTATAAAAATATTCAGAATCCTTTCTTTACTTGCCATAGAATACTTTCAATACTAAAGGAATTATCTGCTTATAAGCATTATACTTTATATAATTTTCTGTGAAATTTATAGGATCTGGAATTTCTTTAAAACGTAGGTTTTTGACAAACACATCACTGCTTTGTTTTCTCAAGGTTATTCTTCTACTTTTTTTCCTTTTCTTCAACCATGTGGTACACAGCATCCCTATATATCTAGAAATAATGCAACTGTCATTTACATCACATATTTAGAGAAAGGCAAGGAAAATTTTCAGAGAAAGACATGGTGGGGCTAGTGAATTTTTAAAAAAATATTTAGAAGGTTTGGGAGAAAATCAAACCAAACCTATTTTTTTTCTCTAAGTTTTAAGCAGAAATAATCAGGTAAATGAATGAATCAACATAGAAACTAAAATAACATAAAGTTCCTAACCTTTGGATTAATCCCCCTTGCTGCCCCCTGAGTCTTCTATGATATGATATTTCCTGAATATTGACCCCTGTTTTGAAATGCCAGATCTGAATTTCTTTCATATGGTCTTGGCAACATTGCATTGCTCTGCCAGGCGGAGAATTACAGATAGTTCTTTGCCTAATCATTCTATCTGATAAAATGTTTGCTTCCATTTTAGTTGATTTCTTTTTAAGAGCGGGATTGACCAGCTAGCCATTTGTGCCAGCTTTTAGACAGAGAGGAATCTTTCTACATAGCTTGCAATCCTTGGATGGAGAAACAGGAAATTCTCAAGTAAGTTCAGGAAGTATTGAGTGTATAGTAAGAGTAAGGGCATAGACAAAGACCAGCTCTCAGAAGCATCCAGATGGATTGGAGTCAAGGGCTAAATGGAGAAGCAGGGAGTAAGCAAGGGATGGAATGTAGGATATGGTGAAACTAGAGTTTAAGAGGTAAATGTTACCTGTAATATATAATTTTTTTCTGCAAATTAAAAAAAAATCCCATGTGCTCTTAAATATCCTCTTTTAGGTGGAGTCAGAAGTCACCAAAACAATTCCTACAGGCTGATTTTATATGTTTAACTTTTAGGATATAGTCTAATAGAATCCTATCTCCATCATAAATCTGTTGCCTATAAAGATGGGACAATATATATATGATCATTATCAATGTTATTAATTTTTGGCAAAGCTGTAAGAAATTTATGTATTTAGAGTGAATGGAGACAGATTGGAGGGATCTAGTTAAAATGTCCAGTATATATTCAGGAGAGCTGGAAAGAAAGCAGTGACCAAGAATAGTTAAAAAACTGTCAGGAAAAAATTAAAATCTCTCCTGAATTTGGAGACAGTTAATTGGTAGCAGTTCCCATCTACTTTTTGTTTGAATGTTTGTTTGTTATTTTTGGTATTGGTTCAGTGAGCTAATAATGTTGATAGAAAAAAATATGACAGTAATTTTGAAGAAGTGGGTTTGTAACATCAAAAGAACCACAGATAATTTTTGGTATCCTTGAACAAGGGGAGGTCTTAGGACAGCTTTCACCACTGCCATCATTGTTGTCATTCTCGTTGTTGTTATTATGATCGTTGTCTTGCTTTGTTTTGTTTCCTGATAAGCAAGAATTATATTAAATAAACTTCAGTATTTCACAATTGCATCATGTTTTTAACTGGTTAAAAAGCACAACTGAATTGGTCTCTGTTATCTATGTGGTTATCTGATTCTATAAATTTAGGTCACCTGGCTAAACTCACAATGCTAGGAAGCCCCAGATCCAGGACTAGAACTCCCTAACTTTTGTCTACTACACAAGGACATCTGTCCACTTATTATCCAAGAATCCTAGCCACTTAGAGGTCACTCAGAGGCTTGTCCAAGCATTTCCTAAAAGCAAATGAAATAATTTCATAAATTAGGACACTCAAATGTGTCTGTGAGTTGTAATGAGTAAATTGATGTAATAGTTCTTCATTGTTATTATTTAATAATCTTGTTATTATAAAAGTTATATATATGAAAATGACAGCATATTTGGTTCACGCAAAGAGATTAGTTGACATTTTTTCTCACCTAATAAAATGTGAAATTCTTTCTATATTAGCATATATTGATTTGCTCCAGCTATTTTAAGGACTGCATAGGAACATACCATATGGAAATACAATGACTAATTCATCACAATTGATTATACCCTCCTTCCGAAACAATCCCTTCTCCAGGCTTTTGTGACTCTTCTGAATCTACCCTGCTGTCTGCAACTGTGCTAATTAATATAGAAACAATCCTGGGACAGGTCCTCCTTCTCTCCCTACTTTATCTATACCCTCTTTCTAAATGATAACTAAGAACCCAATGTCTCTAGATGTTGTTTATATGTCAGTGACTCCCAACACTATACCAAGAGCATACATCAATATTTAATAGGAATTTCAAAAATTTCACAGACAAAACAGAATTCCATACTGCAAATGCCCATCCCACACCATGTGGGTTTTCTACTTTCTTACAATAGTATACAATACCACCATGTGCACTATTCCTCAAATCAAAACTTAGGAGTCCAATTTTTATTCCTGTCGTCTTATCTCCCACGTTTAATTCATCTGTATCTTTCATTGGCTTGGCTGTTTCTCAAAATATATTCTGCATCTTTCTACTCTTGATTTTCTCTAGAATTAAAGCACTGTCACCTTTCTCCTGAATTATAGCTATAGACTTTTTTCTTTTCTTCCCATCTACTTATAGTCCAATCTATATATTGCACCTAAAGGAGTACTTAAAAATTATAAATCAGATTACACATCCCCCACCAAGCCTGTTTTACAACTCCAGTGTCTTTCTATTGCATATAGGATAAAATTCACACTCTTTGTCCAAATAACCCCAAGTAGACCTTACTTACCTTCTCAGCCCTATCTCATAAAACTTTCTCCCAAAACTAAACTGGTTTGTCCAACTGTCCATCTTCCTCTAAAAATGATAAAACTAAGAATTACCTTCTTTGGGTTTCCCTCCAGCCTTGTTTCTGGATGAATTTCAGGATTGCTAATCAGATGCTCTTGTGTGAACATTTGGAAGATAGAAGTGAGGCAGTGGACATCTTTCTGCCCAACTGGCCTTTTCCTTCTGCCAAACAAATTTGAGGATCCAAGGGTTCTCAGAGCAGCAGTCAAGTGTCCATCCTCGTTTCCTGGTTTTTGAGAGGCAGGTATGGTAGAAGCACTGGCCAGATTTCTCTTTCCAGTGTCTAGTGACCAGCTTTGTGGGTGTGAAATATCAACAGCTGTGTAATTTATCCTGGCTCACTACTTAAGAGCTTTGGCAGCATGTGTGGAACTAAGCAGATCCAGTAGTAGTCTCAAGAGACAGATTTCCTTACAGGTTGGCTCTCTTATATGTTGATGGCCATTCCTAGAAACCCAGCCTATTCTTCCAATTATAAAGGCCCTAATTCTTCTTAGAAATTATGTCCTGGTGGGGTGTCTGGGTGGCTCAGACAGTTAAGAGTCCAACTATTGATTTTAGTTCAAGTCATGATGTCAGGGTCAGGGGACTGAACGCTGCATCAGGCTCTGTGCTCAATGGGGAGTCTACTTGGGACTCTCTTTCCCTCTCCATCTGCCCCTACTCCCTGAAAAATAAATAAATGAATCTCTTAAAAAAAAGTATGTTTTGATTAAATTTGCCTGCTCTTGCCTTTAACTAATACAGAAAACTTACTGAAACATGTACCAAACTAGTCTTCATTAACTGTGTCTTTGAACTGGCTCTTATCTTGAACATACTACCCTTAGTTTGTAAAGCAGCCTTCAAAGTATTCTTTTTTTTAAATAATAAATTTATTTTTTAATGGTGTTCGATTTGCCAACATACAGAATAACACCCAGTGTTCATCCCGTCAAGTGCCCCCCTCAGTGCCCGTCACCCATTCACCCCCACCCCCCCTCCCTCCTCCCCTTCCACCACCCCTAGTTCGTTTCCCAGAGTTAGGAGTCTTCCATGTTCTGTCTCCCTTTCTGATATTTCCTACCCATTTCTTCTCCCTTCCTTCTATTCCCTTTCAATATTATTTATATTCCCCAAATGAATGAGAGCATACAATGTTTGTCCTTGTCCAATTGACTTATTTCACTCAGCATAACACCCTCCAGTTCCATCCATGTTGAAGGAAATGGTGGGTATTTGTCATTTCTAATGGCTGAGTAATATTCCATTGTATACATAAACCACATCTTCTTTATCCATTCATCTTTTGGATATCGAGGCTCCTTCAAAGTATTCTTAAGTTTTCAGCTGAATTATCATCTCAGAATCGTTTCCCCTTAACAGCCTATCAAAGCTATTCCCTCGATATATCACTCTATTTTTTTCTTATTAGAACAATTATCAACAAAAAGGATGATTTGTGTTTACTTTTTATTGTTTGTCTCTTTCCATTTCCCTCTATACCTTTAGAATGTAAATTCCATAAAAATGGTGACTTTGCTTCCTTACTATTGGATTCTCAGCCCTAGACAAGAACCTGTAATATCAAAAATAAATGTTTGTTCATTAAGCAAGTGAATGGATGAATGAATGAAAACTGTTACATTTTGATGAACAATAAATTGCTGAGTTTTTATGGTAATATAAAGAATTTATGAGTGAGCACCCTGGAAAGACCATCTTTGTGTAGCAAGCATATCTATCTCGTGACATTGTAAAAGTAGGAATATGTGGGTAAAAGAGCACATTTTAATTCTTATACACATGTAATTTTAATGTGTATTGCCAAATTCCTTTCAAAGATGTTACACCAGTGTCCATTTAACAACATGAGCCACAGGTTAATATTGCCAAAGTTTTAAGCCATTGAAAGATGAATCTGGTTTTCATTGTAATATAATTCATATTTCTCAACTATAAGTGAAGTTAAGTGCTGATGTTAACATTTTGCAGTTAGCTTTATAAATACTTGTGTGTTTGTCCATTTTCTTTTTTTTGTATGAATTATTTGTTCATTAAGACATTTGTCATGTGTTGCAGATGTTTAAAACTATATTTCTGAATTTCGTTTTGATAACATTCTTCATGCAGGTGCTCTTACTTAAGTATTTATTTATTTATTTAGTAATGAAATTTGTTTTACATCTTTTGTAGTTTTGGTTCAGTTTTCATTCTTCACACCAGCGTTCTGCAGGATTTTATCTCTGTGTCTGTGTCAGATATTTTTTTATTTTGTCTTGTTATCTTATTGTAGAAATTTCAGACTTATGGCATGCTTGCAGAAGTGCTCTTGGGGATAATATTTTTGATTGCTTATGATAAAAGGAGCTATTCTAGCATAAGCTCCAGATCAATTTTAAATGATTCCCTATTTTCCCTAACTTAATTTTTCCTTTTATTTTCCTTTTCAGTTTATAATGTGCATATGACTATTGATATATATCATTTAGTCATATTCAGCTATGAGAAATAAAGAATCAAAATAACAGTGGTATAAACAAAATAAAAATCCATAAGCAGTCTGAAGCTAGTAGTATAGCCTTTACTCTGTGAAGTCTTTGGGCAACCCAATTCTTTCCATTTAATTTTTTAATATATCCTTAGGGTGATCTTTGGATTGCTCACATGGACCAAGCTGTAGACTGATCTATGTTCCTGAAACTAGAATAGAGAAAGGAATGATTAAGGAGGGACAGAGTTTGCACATTGGCACTATCTCTTAAGGAATGCTCTGATAACTGCTGCAAGACATTGTTACTTCAGATGGCATTAGACAGAATTTAATAATGTGTTCATATATAATAATGCTAGAAATTGTCCATCTTGGTACATTTTACATAATATCAATAGTTTTATTGTAGAAAGAGAGGATAATACTATTTAGGAATATCTAGCAGGGTATTTCTGCTTTAGATGGCATTAGACAGAATTTAGTCATATGTCTACATCTAGTAGTTGCTAAGAACTGTCTGTTCTTGGCCATTTTATTTGCTATAAATGGAGAAAAGGAAAATAGCTACTTTTGTCTGTCAAAATAAACCTTAATCATTTCTTTCTTTCTTTCTTCCTTCCTTTCTTTCTTCCTTCCTTTCTTTTTTTCTTTCTTTCTTTCTTTCTTTTTCTTTCTTTCTTTCTTTCTTTTTCTTTCTTTCTTTCTTTCTTTTTCTTTCTTTCTTTCTTTTTCTTTCTTTCTTTCTTTCTTTCTTTCTTTCTTTCTTTCTTTCTTTCAACTTTCTTTCTACCTAGCTTTTCTAGGTCTTCTGATTTTTTCCCCCAAGAACACAGGAGGTTTTAAGAATAATGAATTTTTAGAAATTTATATAGGCATATTCATCAAATTTAAAGGAAGTAGTAGGTACAGATGAAAGTGTTAGAATTCAACAATATGGGAAGCTTTCATTTTACATTTCATTACATCAGTCTATTTTCCAAGACAACTCCTAAATACAATTAGTAAGACACCTAATAATTGACACAAGTTAATAAATTCTATAGAAGAAATTATGTTAGATTATGACCCAATTCAGTATTGTAACAAATCGGAATCATATTTTTTATGTGACTTGCTTAATTTTTATTTTGCTGATAGCATTTTGACAGGGTTAGAATTTGCTTTATTACTTTCATTTCAAAAATGAAGATGAATTAAAAGGTAGTTATTTTTCTAAAATTTATACATAAATGTTTAAATGAGTTTGAATTAGAACTATCAGTATGTATTTCTATTACTGGAAATTATATAAATATCTTAACCTCCGTTACTTCTCTAACACAATGAGAACATTTTAGTTTAAATCCTTAAATGTTTGCTTTTTTATCCAGCTTTTATTTTATGTAAATAAAACTTCTGTTTCTGTGGTTTATGAATTCCATTTTAGTATAATTTTCTCCAAACATTTTTACGAATGTTATAAAAAGACTGCACAATTTATTATAACTCATATTTTCATTTTTCTCAACTGAATGATGCAAATATTTACAAATATTTTTACTTTTCTTTCTACAACTGTGCTAAATATTCACCTGTACCATCCTAATTAGAAGATATTATTTCAGGAATGAATACTACCACTCTAAAAATAATCACCAGTGTTCTCATTTCTTGTCTATTCCACTTACAAATCACTCAAAGATATTTGATCTTATAAAATGACATTCTGCAGAACTTGTGCTTCTCAGAAACTCAGTTGGAGACAAAGGAAAGTGTCATCCCTAGGATGGGTGTCATTTCAGTTTTATTTTTTGGTTAACAATTCAGTCAGTGTTAATATGAGGATCTAATTCAGAGCCACCACATTAAAAAGAGAAGAAATCTACCTGTATTATCTGAATTTTCCTTGTCTGTGTTAGATATCTCTTGGGTGTGGGATGATTAGACTGCCTCTTGCTCACAGGGCTGCCAAGGAAAGAAAGTTTTTTCCCAGGGATCTGTTAACATTCCATCCTTTATCAGAGTCTGGGGCCTGCCTCATTACTAACAGGGATGTCTGAGGAAGATTACAGGAAGACCCAGCTGCCTGGATGTAACTTCCTTGTAATCACTTAGTACCCATTCTGAGGATTTTAGATGGAGTGTCACTATCTTTTCACATATAAGCTAAGTTAACATGCCTCAGGTATGAACAGTTGTTAGTTATATGTTAGCAATGAATAAAATATCTGACAGACTTAGATTTACATATCTCAGTGTCAAAGAATAAAGGATTCAAGATTATAGATATTTATCTTTGCAAAATGCTTTGTAAAATCTCTACTTTATAATGTAAACTTTGATTTAAAGCTATAATGAAACTAATTAGAATTAACAACTTTTATATATCAGAATGTGTCCTATAAATCAAAATTTTACACATAATTACTCATCTTACTTAATTAACTTTGACATATAATCTTTTAAAAATAAACTTTATCACGGCAACTGGGTGGCTTGGTCGGTTAAGTG
This sequence comes from Vulpes lagopus, assembly GCF_018345385.1. NCBI lineage: Eukaryota > Metazoa > Chordata > Mammalia > Carnivora > Canidae > Vulpes > Vulpes lagopus. The sequence goes on from NC_054828.1 coordinate 37,367,403, forward strand.
TCTGCCTTTGGGTCAGGTCATAGGCTTGGGGGCCTGGGATAGAGCTCCAAGTAGGGCTCCCTCCTCTGTGGGGAGCCTGCTTTTCCCTCTCTCTCTGCCCCACTCCCTACTCTCCCACCCCTGCTCATCCTCTCTTTCTCTCTCTCTCTCTTTCATGCTATGTCAAATAAATAAAAATAAAATCTTAAAACAAAACAAAACAAAAACAAAATTAATCTGAGTCCTACTCATGCCCAAAATGTCACTATACCACCAGAATTTGTCATTTATGCATTATAAGTTGCCCTTAATAAAAATAAATGCTTGGGGTACCTGGGGGGCTTCGTTAGGCATCTGACTTTGGCTCAGGTCGTGATCTGCTTGTGCTCTCTCTCTTTCTCTCTCTCTCAAATAAATAAATAAAATCCTTACAAATAAATAAAAATAAATGCCCTTATTGAAGTGAGGCAGCTGGTTATAGTGGAAATGTATTGAGTTTACAGCCCAATGGTAAACTCAAATGTTTTTTTTAGATTTTTAACTTCTTTTTTTTTTTTTTTTTTAGATTTTATTTATTTGTTTGAGAGGGAGAGAGAGAGAGAAAGAGAGCAAGCACACTCACAGAAGCAGAGGGAGAAGCAGACTCCCCACACAGAGCAGGGAACCTGATCCGGGGCTAAATCCCAGGACCTGGAGACCATGACTAGAACCAAAGGCAGACGTTTGACCCACTGAGCCATCCACATGCCCCTCTTAACTCTTTCTTTAACAGACTCACAATGACATTGAGTCAGTTACTTTAATATTCCTGGAGACCATTTTTTTTTTAAATCTGTCAATGAGGACAGTGTTACCTGCTTTGAAATGTTATTTTAAGGATTAAACAGGTGAATATATATTAACACAAGTCTGATGCTTGCCACATAACAAGCAAATCATTTCCTAAAATTTCACCCTCGTCTTAATCACAATACATAAAATTAATTTCACATTTATATTCTCTCTCAACTCAAAATATTTCTTTTCCTTGGAGATGTCTTCACTATTACAGTTACTATTTCATTTGTGGCATGATTTCTTCACATTTCTGTCAAAATGACCAATGAAGCTGTACTGAAAGCTGATGGAATTCCTTAAATGGCACCTCTTTTTTTCTTGCTCTTTATAAGAGGAAATAAACACAATCTATAAATCAATGTTCATTAAGAAGTTAATTAAAATATCTTCTTATTTTAGGGATGTGGTAGTTAAAATTTGAGTATAGGATAATAAATGAAAACTGTAATTACATAAAATATAAAAAGAAAATTGAAATACTTAACTCTAAAATAATAGAAATGCAAAATCATTTTAAGAGGTATTATTTTTCACTTTTTTTTTACTTCATTCTCTGTATGCAGTTTATTACTAAGTCCTTCTGGTCAGAAAAGATAGGATAGATCTAGTCCCCTAGGATAGTTAGACTTATTTTATTTGTAGCCTTCACAAATTTAAAGTCAAATTTTTAACAATGTTCAGATTTTTTTATTAAGCTATAAGCACCAGGATATGGTGAAGAAGAATACAACTTCCTGAAAGTATGAAGTGTGGTATAAGGCCAGCCACAAACTAGGAAATACTCCCATGAATATACAAGGAAATAGAGGACAAGTAAATTATATTTTATTCAAAGATAATATAGCAATGAAAGGTGACCAAATGAAAAGTGTCTTTATCCATCCTTTCGCTCTGAGATTACATGTCTTTAAAGCTGAGGTGAGGGAGAAGAAATGGGTAGGAAATATCAGAAAGGGAGACAGAACATAAAGACTCCTAACTCTGGGAAACGAACTGGGGGTGGTGGAAGGGGAGGAGGGCGGGGGGTGGGGTGAATGGGTGACGGGCACTGAGGGGGGCACTTGACGGATGAGCACTGGGTGTTATTCTGTATGTTGGCAAATCGAGCACCAATAAAAATAAATTTATTATTAAAAAAAAAGAAAGTTAAAAAAATAAATAAAATAAATAAATAAAGCTGAGGTGAGTTTCTTTCAGCCAGTATGTGCTTGGGTCTTGTTTTACATCCAGCCAGCAAACCTAGTCTTTAGTAGGAGAAAACCGCCCATTTTTACTTAGTGCTGTCATTAATGTGTAAGGGTAATAGGTAAGCTTATTTATGCCATCTTATTAATTGTATTCTGATTTTCATAGTTCTCTTTTTCCTTTCTTTCTTACTGCCTTTCTTTGTGAATTGATGAGTTTCTAAAGTAGTATAATTTAATTCCTTTATCTCTTGTGAATCTACTGTAGGTTTTGCTTTGTGGTTACAAGGAGGTTTACATAAAACATTTTGTGAATAGAATGGCCTATTTTAAATTGATAACAACTTTGATTGCATACATACCCTTTATCTCTTTTATACTTTTGATGTCATAATTTAGCTATTTTTAAATTGTGTATTCCTTAGCAAATTATTATACCAATAGCTATTTTTAATACTTTGTCTTTTTACCTTTATAAGCTGAATGGTTGATACCCTGCTATACTCTAGCATTAGAGTATTCTGAATTTGACTATATACTCACCTTTACTAGATGTTGTATATTTTCATATGTTTTCTTGTAACTAATTAGCATCTACTCATTTCAAGTTCAAGAACTCTTTTTGCATTTCTTGTAAGGCAGGTCTAGTGGTCATGAACTTTGTCAGCACTTGTTTGGAAAAGTCTTTATCTCTCCTTCATTTCTGAAGTAGATTTGCTTGGTAAAGTATCATTGTTTGGTAGTTTTGTTTTCTTTGGTTTGGTTTGGTTTGGTTTGGTTTGGTTTGGTTTGGTTTGGTTTTCTTCCAGCACTTTGTATAAATCATCCCATTCTTTCAGGTCTATAAGGTTTCTGCTAAGAAATCTGCTGATAGCCTTAAGGGAATTTTCTTGTAAGTTACTAGCATTTTTCTCTTGTTGTTTCTTTCTTTTTTTTTTTTTTTCCTCTCTTGTTGTTTCTAAGATTCTCTCTTTGTCTTTGACTTTTGACACTTTTATTATAATATGTTCTGCAGAGGATCTCTTCAAGTTGATTTTGTTTGGTTACTGATGAGCTCAATGGTCTTTGATATCCAAATGTCCCCAGATATGAGAAGTTATCATTCATCATTTCTTTAAATAAGCTTTCCTCCCTTCTTTTCTTCTACTCTGGTGGTGTCATGTCACCTTGATTTTTATGTTCCTTGAGGTTTTAGGTTGCTGTCTTTGCATTTGAAGTAGCAGTCACCTCCTTCAATCTTTACTAACTGCCTTTGGGAGAGAAATACCTTCCATCTACTCTGCTAGAGATACTGAGGCTATCTCAGACTTTCTATGGGTACACTTGCTCCGTGCTTCTTCCCCCTTGTGGCATAATTCTTAAGCTTACATGCCTTTGAGGGGCTCTACAAAGCACCGGGCCAAGTGCTGACAGTCTTTTTGTTTTCCCAAAATTAGTACTAAAGCACAGCTTTGTGGTCTTGCCTTGGCCCACAGATTTAGGCCAGCTTTCTGCAAATGCTCATTAGCCATGTGACAAAGGTAGCTCTTACTGCTGCTATTAGGATCACACATAGGGAGCCAGTCACAGGGTGAAGCGTGTGGGGTTGTGACACAAGGAATGCTCGGGATACCCATGGGCCACCGGGGGATCTGAGTGAAGTGTTCCCAGTGATTCATGGGTGGGCTTTTTGATGGAGTCTACAATGTGGTTAGTAGAATTTGTGTCATTTTCATACCCTCCAAGAATCTTATCTACCACTTCTCTGTTTTCTTCATGCTCCACATTCATATAGCTTAAGATTCAGTTCCCTGAATAAGATGAGAGAGAAATGAGCCCCTTTGGTTGGAGCTCATAAATTTGGGGAAGCTGGATGCTCATTCACTTTTTCTCCCTTTCCCAGATAGACTGTCAGCACTTGGCCCGGTGCTTTGTAGAGCCCCTCACAGGTCAAGAAAATCTCTCTGGCTCTGAATTTTGCTGCTCGTTGGAGGAGGAAGCAGATGAAATCAAGCTGTTTCTCTAACCCACTCCACTGCATTCAGACACTTATTGTTTTGTTTAACTTGTATGCTGGAAATGTGCTTCTGAAAACTGGGATTTCCGCAAAGGCTCTCTCATCTGTGGATGATTGTCTAAGACAGTTTTCTAGAGGCCCCCAGACCATTCCAAGAGAGGCTAGAGCTGTATCATAGGCCACTGCAAGATCCGACAGCCAGGACCACTACCTATTAGATTATGTACAAGTGAGCAATACATTTTCCCAGACCTTTGGTGTGTGGTGCTAGATTCCACAGTTTCCTCAAAGGCACTTTTGTTCATGGGTGGATGCCAAATTTTTGCTGTTAAAGGAGGAGACAAAAACAAGAACAAGGGGCACCTTATGCTGCTATGTTCCTTATGCTGTCACTCTTAACATATTTTCTTATATTTAAGTATAGTGACTGGATAAAAGTGCAGGACACCATTTTTTTTAATTTGGTATCAGATAAATAACAAATAGCTTTTTAGTGTATTATATTCCTGGAGACATATTTATACTAAAAGCTGTTATCTGAAATTCAAACTTAACTGGGTATCTTCTATTTTTGGGGGTTGCATCTGTCAAACTTGCATTTAGGTACTTAATCCCGTGTGTGTGTGTGTGTGTGTGTGTGTGTGTATAAGGTAGTTTCATTTTCATTTTCCCCTTTCAATATTACTTTTTGATGCTCTATTTGTCATCAGTTCTCTATCTCCACTTACCTGCTATGTTAAAATTGAAGTGTAATATTAGTTCCTTATTATACTTTATTTAAGAGTACAGAGGTAAGCTGCCTAGGCTGGTAAGGAGGCATTATCATCCTCAACTCTTGTCTCCATATTTGTGTCCAAACAATTCCAACTCTACATAAAGACTATACCTTTAATGGCAGAAAAGAAGAAAAAAAAAAAAAAGAGGAGTAAGTCCACCTTCATTTAAAGAACATACACTGGAAATGAAATATAATTTCTATTGGCATCCTGTTGTCCAGAATTTAAATGTATGGTTATATATGGATAGAGAAGGGTATAGGACATTCAGCTGTACAGGCATTCCTTACTCAACTCGGTCATATGAGAGAAGAGGGAAATGAGAAAGCTAGTAAATTCTGTCACAATATTCTTTATGTAGTATCTTCTGAGATGGCAGGGAACAACTGTAAACCCATATTTCAGTTTGAAATGTATTAGCTGGAATTCAGGAAATGCACCCTCATGTCACCATAGCACACATTTTAACCTTTAGACAAGTAGTAGTTTTATTAACATTTTACATCTGCAGTTAATTGAGATCAGGAGAAGTTACCCCTATTCCAGTCCTTGAAACCTACTAGCGTGATTCTCCCTAGTATTTTCCCTAATATATTTTTTAATAATGTTTCCAGATCAGACACACTCCAATGCCAGCTGATAATTAGATTTCTAAATACTTTCATTCTATCTCTTGCTGAGCTCTATCAGTCTATCTTAACAATGTAAATTATTTGCAAATCTTGTATACCTAATCTCATTAAATAAAAAGCTTCTTTATTATTGAAGCAACTGAAAACTTAGAAGTCTATAAAAGCTCTCTCACAGGGTTTCAAACTAAATACAACCCAGAGGTAACCTACTTAAGTATATTCATTCTGTTGTCAAATCACTCTCTGTAATCAGAGGTTTTCCCTCTGTGGTTGAATTTATCAACCAATAGGAGCTCAAAGAGCACACTAAAAAAATTTTTTTTTCCCAACACGCTAATCTGAGGCTTACATGCTCAAAACGTTCATATATTTTTTTAAATATTTTATTTATTTATTTATTTATTTATTTATTTATTTATTTATTTATAAGAGAGACAGCATGAGTGTGGGCAGTGGAAGGGGAAGGGGCAGAGGGAGAGGGAGAAGCAGACTCCCCGATGAGCAGGGAGCCCAGGTGGGGCTCAAACCCAGGACTCTCAGATCATGCATGACCCCAGCCACAGGCAGATGCTTAACTGACTAAGCCACCCAGATGTCCCTCAAAATGAACATGTTTTAATCTGCTTTTATATATTTTGCGAATTTACTAAAAATATGACAATGTACTGGACACTGTTTAGGAGACAGAGGTTGACTTTACATAGTGCCAAATGTCCATATTATTAATGGGAAATAAACGGGTTTCAGAAGGCAAATTATTATAGAAGAGGTATTAATTACAATATAGGGACAATGGAGGAAGATATTATTTCTGGCTAGACATATCTGTGAAGGTGCAGTCATGGAAGAAATGTGACTTGAAGAGGTCCTTGATTGATTAACTGATGCCCAGAATGTGATATGAAAGATATTTATAACCTTCTACATCAAAATTTTATAAAATCTCTTCCTTGACTTATCAATTCAATAATACAATAATCCCTAAACTAGTTTATTCAAATGATTTACAGAAATCTTCATCCACCAACCATCATATCATTTGATTAATTTCATTTTGGCGTGGAAAAACACTTTATATAGATTTTTGGTATTTATACAAGGTGTAATTAAATCAATGTCAAAACATGAGAAAATCAAATATCAAATGTTTCACTCGTTTGGATAAGTTTACTTATTTATTTCATAATCATTGACAATATAGTGATATTGAAAGGGCACAACTCTAGAGAAGATGGATCCAGGGTCCAAAGAGGCTGGATTCCCAACTATATTAAACAAATTCATGACCAGGTTTTTCCTAGGACATGCTTAGGAATAGACATTTCATTTTTCCTTCAAAACCAGGCATTTCTTTTCCTGCCCATTTTTATTTTGCTAACCACATAACATGAAGGCAGAGTCTAAAGGGTGCATTGTATGCCAAAATACAGGTAAAAAGAGCCTTTATAATATGCAGAAATAAATCCATAATCAATAAATTAAAATATCAGAGGGCAACAAAAGAACAATGAAGAGTATAAATTTGACTTTAAACCTCTACAAATTAGTGATTGCCTCTACATCTTCCTCTGCAAAACTACCTTTATTAAAATATCACCTACAAAGAACTGCCTTGTAAGTGAATTTTGATAATAAGCAAAGGACATATTGACTATGTTAGGTGACTTTCAGTATGAATGATGTGCCTTCTCTGTGAGGCCTATGTTCTGTCCAAGCCTTGGAGAGGTTAATATAGTTAATAAAGTGTAGGGCTGCCAATTGTTTCAAACTAAGACGGTACTACCAGACCCAGCCTGATCTGTGAGAGCCAATAGAGAGGAAGATGAAGAAAACCTAACTTTTCAGAAATTCCTTTGAAAGTTAGGAGGACTTGAAATCCTAAATTGAGATAGAACAATTAGCTTTAGGAGAAAAGACATATATTCTATCAGACAAAATGCAAAGAAGTGAGATTGAATATTGATGCCAATGAGATTTTCACATGGGGATAAATAGAAAGTATTGGCAAATCTCACCTGACAGTCTCTATTTTCCTGTGAAATAGAGACAAGGATGTCTCAAGCATGAAGGTAGAAAAGATGGAGGAGACAGGACAAGACCTGCTTGCAAAACAAAACTTGCCTTTGAAAAAAATTTTCTCATTGTGGAAAGTAAGAGAGAAAAATTGTCTGAAGCATGTAAGATTTCTGAGTGGCATTAACGGTTCACTCAAGTTAAAGAACATGCCTTGTGTCATCATATTATAGGGTTGAGTGATTTTCCCCAGCCAAAGTGTCAGTATGACACAGGAAATTATGACCAACAGAGAATGTGTTCTGGAATCCTACTGTCTTGAGTTCAATTTTCTGCTCTTACCTTCTACCTAACATAACCTTGGGCAAGATATTTAATATGTCTGAACTCTACTTCCCCATCTGTAATAATGGAATAATTATTACAGTGCCTATTTCACAGAGTTGTATAAGGATTAAATGAAGGACTGCATATAAAGAATTTAATGAAGTGTTTGGCACAGAGAAAATATTTAATAACAAAAGCTATTATAATGGGGAAAATAATGGTCACTAATAATAGGTTAAATTGGCGAATTATTCAAGGAATGTAGTAAAAAGACAATACAAAATGAGAGTTAAAATATTAGATTAGAATGGATTAGAATAATCCATTTGGAATCAAAGAAATCAGGCCATAGAGGCAAGATAAAAGGGGTAGTAGTTTTTCAAATGAGGCCATAGAAAGCAAGCATCAGAAGCCTGATATTAGTAACTGAATAGAACTAATAGGACGAATAGGACTAATAGGACTGCCAATGGACTGATGATCCTAATAGCATTAAGAAGAAGTGCATGGTTACTTTTCCTTTTGATCCCATAATGTCTATTCATATATTTTTGTCATTTATTCTGAATTCATTTCGTGCCTCTAACTTAAATTGTAAACTATGGTTACTCCAGAACATGGATAATATATTCTCATATAAGTGCTGTATATTAGCTGCAAACATAACTCTGTGTTGAAAAATTTTTAAAAATATTTTTATTATCTGTTCTTAGAACCTGAAATATCTCATTTTACAGTTCAAATGAAAGTGTCATATAACAGCCGATTTTATGTCAGTTAATTGCAAGTAAAGCCATAAATATGTTTTAAAAGTCATACTTTCCTTTTTAAAGAGCTTTTTATTTGTGAAGTGTAAATACACAAGTAGAAATTACATTTCACTATTTAAATTTTATATTAAGGAAGAAGTTAAAATTTTAATTTCCTTACTTCCAAGTCTCTATTTGCTGAACTCTTCCGTTTTTCATTGCAGAAGAAAATTAATTTTCTTCTTTTGTTCTCACTCTCCTCTCTCAAAGTATCTTTCATCAATGATTATTTCTATCGTCCCCACTTTTATTAAATTAGTTTTTTTTTCTTTTGGAATCACCTTCTGTATTGAGAGTAAGCAAACCACCATACGTAAGCCAAATCCAGTTTTCACAAATAAAGTTTTATTGGAAAACAGTCATCCATATTGTTTTTACATTTCATCCATGACTGCTTTCATGATACAGTGACAGGTTTGAGTAGTTGCAACTAACCATAAGACTGTAAAGCCTAAAACATTTACTATCTGGCCCTTATTAAAAACAACAACAACAACAACAACCCTGATTTATTTAATTATCTGTTGCATAGATTTTTTTGCTTACCTCTGTGGAATGAGTGTCTTCTAGGTCGGTATATATCAGATGTATCCTATTCATTTACATTATATCAGATTATACTCTAAATTGTCAGTTTACTTTATTTGTTAACTTAATTTATCATTTGTGGAAATTTAGACCTCTTTTGGTTTTTAAGATGTACTATTGTCACACTTCTTAAGTGTATAATAACAGTTGTCATACATTGAATAGTACCATACATTGATATACATCTGTTGGTATGTTATAAAAAGGCAACAGCATGCTTTAACATATTCCCAGATGTTAAATTTCAAGAATATTTCAATTCACTACAAGTGAAAAGTATAGGGCATGAGAATAACTCAAATGACTAAAACTAATATTATGGAAATGACTGTTAAATAATGATCCTCAAATTTGAAAAGTACTACACCATACAATATACCAAGTAGGTGATTGCTAATTGCTAATAAACCTACTCAATAGAAGTCTCCTCACCTTTGTCCTTATGAATAGAACTCCCTGTTAGCCATGTCTCAGTTAAACTTATTTAGTATGTCAGGAATGGCTTTGGCTTATTGGTCGTTCGAAGTAAAGAAAATGAAGGGAATGCAAACATGAAACTACAGGTTTAACATTTCGATCATCTTGATTTGATGTTAAAGGCAAATATCCTTAGGTACAGTGGGTGAAAACTACGGTACATGGTTGGTGTATTGAGCTGTAATACTAGCCTTGAATTGTCTTACCCTGTATTAGGAAAACCCAGTCTTTCCCTGTGTTTCTCCTTTCCTTTCACACTATTACACATTCACAACACTTCTGACACCAGATATGTGGAGTTTTCCCCCCTACATCAAGCAATTCTGACACCAGTTGAATGTCTTACAATTTAACTCAATTCTGACACTATCTACCTAGAGATAGTCTCAGATCCCACAGGTTAAGGGGCTCAATCAGAAGACACCGCCCCTAACTTTGGGGGCTAATAGCAAGTAGAAAGCATTCAGGTTGCCACAACTTCTGTCCAACATGGCTACAAATTGGAGACTCCAGTGACCTGCTCCATCTTGGATTTGATTATTTGCTACAGCAGCTCTCAGAACTCAGGGAAACACTTATGTTTACTAGTTTATTAAAGGATATGATAAAGGATACAAATAGGCCAATGAAAAGATACACAGGTTAAGATCTAGGATCCTGAGAGCAGGAGTCCCTGGCCCTGTGGGCATGGACTGCCTACCTTTTCCCCGTAGGTGGATGTGTTCACCAACCTGGGTGCTATCCAAACACTAGTCATTAATTCCATTTTCAGCCCCTTTTCCTTATTTTAAGAACTGTGTGTGGAGGGAGAGGGGTATCATAAAATTCCAAACTTCTAATCATGGTTTATTCTTTCCTGTGACTGGCACTCATCCAGAAAACATCAAGGAGCTCAACCAGAGTCATCTCATTAGAACAAAATCACCAAGGAAATTACAAGGGTTTCAGAAACGAGGGTTAAAGGCCAAATAGTAGAACAAAAAGATGCTCCTATTGCTCTTATCACTTAGAAAATTACAAGAGTATGGGGTGCTTGCCTAGTTCAGTTAAGCATCAGATTCTTGGTTTTGGCCCAGGTCATGATCTCATGGGTTGCAAGATCAAGCCTAGGGGGTGGGGTGGGGGCCACACTCAGCAGAGAGTCTGCTTAGAGATTCTTTTGGAAAACAAATAAAGAAGGAAGATTAGAAGAGTGTTTAGGAGCTCTGTGCCAGGAACTAGGCAGGCAGAGACCAATATTTATTTTCCGTTATCTCATATACCCCTAACTTTTTGTGGTATGGGACAATGAAGCTTCTACCTTTTTGAGGGACAATAAACTTTTTTTTTTTTAATTTGAACCAGATATAGTCCTAACAAGCAACCAGCAATTGATAATGTGCTACAATTAGTTCCATTAGGCTGGTATTAACTTTCTTTGTGAGCATATTTTTCTCCTTAATGAGTGTAAGAACCTTGAACATAGGAGGTTTTTATAAAATAGGTATTTAATACATATCCACAGCTTTAAATACTACTTACATTTCAACAGTTCCAAAATTACTATTTCTGAACTAAAATTATCTTCTCAGATCAAGCCTTATATAACCAACAGATTTTGTTATAGCTCCCCTTGGATGTCTGACACAAATTTCAAATTTAACACATCCAAAATTGAATGCTTAATCTTACCTGCCAAATCTTTCTCTTCCTCCAGACTTCAAAATCCCCACCCGTTTTGTTACTCAAGCAATATGTTGGGTCACATCATCTTCACATCCATCATTATCAAAAAGCAATATGCAACTAAGGTCTCTGAAGTCTATCTCCAAAATGTTGCTTTCCCATACTCTCCACCTCTATTTTAACACTCCTACTGCTGTGTCTCCAATTCTCTCCTTAAATTAAGTGCCCAATTTCCCTTCTACTCCCCTCCAATTGATTTTCTATATAAGAATTATCTTCTAAAAATATAAGTTGAATGTTACTCATTACCTCTCTTAAATACATTCAAAGGCTGTCTATGATACTATAAAAATATGGTCTAAAAACACATGCCCCGCTCCTTCCAACTTCCTTACCTTAATCTTATCATTTACCTGCTTGTTCATTATGGTCAGGAAGTCATGTGGTCTTTCAGATAGATACTAAAACACTCCTAATTCTTTTCTACCCATGAGACTCTATATGCTGCCTCCTTCCCTGAATTCCTCCCTAGATAACTATTACTTTTCTTTTAGGGCTCACTTTTAACATTATATCCTTTTGTAGAGAGTCCCTCACTGATATTCAATCTAAGTTAATAGTTTCTCCTCCTTTCTCACCACTTATGTAATTAGTCCCTTGGACAGCTCAAAGCACCATCACAGTTTCCTTTATAGCACTTTATTAAAAAGGCAGAGGCCATCACTATTTGCTTCAACACCTTAAGTATACACTGTTTTTAGGATAGTGTGTGGCACATAGTAAGTGTACAATAAAAGTATGGGCAATAATAGATGTATGCATAACAGAGTGAGTTTATTGAAGTGCATTGCCAGTGGTTCCATAAGGGATTTCATAACTGAGAGGGCACAGTGAATACCACAAAGACATTATTCAGGTTTCTACAGTATTTCGATACCATAGAATCTGGATCCCAGATACTGAATGGAACAGCAGGGTTCAACACTTGATTCTTGCTGTCTTTCTTTTTCTTTCTTAGAAACACATTGTCAGTAGTCACCATTAAAAGGCATGTTGGCAGTTTGGAAATCACCCTTGTTACTGTGAACACTACATCCTATAATCATGTGCTATCAAGTTTATAGATAATGGTAACCACAGGAAATGGGGTTAAGGACATGATCGAATTATTGGAGACAAAGGCCTTGCCCTGAAGTTTGCTTGCAAAATAACTTACATTAAACCTTATAAAAGACTTATACAAAACAACATCAGAACTATGTAGCCAGCACAAAAAGCACCCCATGCTCTCTGAATTCATGAATTTGACAGGTATAATCCATCTATTAATGCAGAAGGTATAAAAAGGTATAAAAAGAGACTAAAGGAACAGATTTCCAAACTTTTTTATGAACTTTTACCCTATATAGCATTGAATTCACTTAGAATTAATGACTTTATATTTCATTAGTAGTTTTCATTTCAAATAGTTACTGTTAAATGTTTCATTTAATTCTTGTATTTTTCAGTTTACAAAATCAATTCAATATTGATGTAAGGAAGAACTTAAAATACACAGATGTACCATATGAACTGCATATTGGAGGTAATCACTTCAAATATGTACATTTTGACAAAGACAGAATTTTGTTTTTTGTCTTAATTTCTGAATAAAACAAAGATCTTTTGCTTAGTTTTCACACACATAGAGAAAGATATTTGTTCAAGTTATAGTTCATCTTTAATTTATTGAATATTATTGATGAATATGAGCCTTAATGTGACCTGGGGAAATGATTAGCTAGGTTGATTCATTTATGCATTTCAGCATTTGGTGCTGTTATAAATCTTAACCATTTCACATTTTGTTGGATTTTACCTTAACCAAAGTAAATCGTTTCAATTTTTTTTTCGTTTATAGGCATTATTTTCTTCATTTATATGCTTCACTTCTTTGGAATGCAACTTCGAGGTATTATGTTTCCTTTATACTACTAGTAAAATATATCCATTTGTACCATGAAATACAGCCTGCCAAAAGCCTAAGTTTGAATTACTTCACTAAATAATCCAATAGAGACATTTTCCTTTCTACAGAGAATATTGACTATGGTGACATTTTTGTAAAGAATGTGCACAATAAAATGAATAGCACAGAATAAATGGTAATAAGCTGTGTAAATATAAAAGGCTGAAATATTTTGGCTACATATTTCTAAAGTGATTATTAAACCCTATATATCATTGAGTTCACTTAGAATTAATGTCTTTATATTTCATTAGTAGTTTTCATTTCAAATAGTTACTGTTTCATTTCAAACATTTCATTAAATGTTTCATTTAATTCTTGTATTTTTCAGTTTACAAAATCAATTCAATATTGATGTAAGGAAGAACTTAAGATACACAGATGTACCATATGAACTGCATATCATCCATAATATTATTCTCTTCAATTAGGCACAATTTAATGTATTCAAATTATTTTATTGTAGAGTGTCATAAAAATTAATCCCTTCTTTATAGGTTATCCAGAACTTAGATTTTTTTAAAAATGCAAAAATATAAATGTCATTAAAATCATTTCAATATCTGAGTCTTACAATAGAGTGTGTAATATTCATTGGGTCTCTGCTAAAACTTGTTGAAAGCGATCGCAGCAGATTTTAGGCCATAAGTCATTTTTCTTCATATTTCTTTCCAATCTTTGCATCATTCTGACAAAGTTTTATGATTCCTAGAGTAATTTTCAATGTAGTCATCCCAAAGTGGGTGCTCTACCTAGGAATTATTCACCAATTCTATTATAGACTATATTACCTTATAAATTTTAGTTGCCAGTTTCCCCCTATGCATCACAAATTATTGTAAGGCAGTTCTACTTTGTTTATTTAATGCTAAGATGTTAGTTAGATCTTTATTTTGAATGCAGTCTCAAGTGTTTTAATGGATATTCCAGGGAAACTGATTTCTATTCTGAAGGACAATTTATCATAGGGAAGATGTTCATGAATAATAGCCTGTTTTTAAGTCAATATTGGATTGATTTTTTTTAATTACTAAATGCTCATCATGATAATTGAATTAGAATATTATTGATTATATTTCCTATGTCGTACTTTTCATATCTGAATGTTGGTACTCCTTAATCCTCTTCAACCATTTCACCAATCCAACTGTCTCCTTGCCCCTTAAGCAACCACTAGTTTGCTTTTTATGAGTCTGTTTCTTTGTTGTTGTTGCTTCTCTGTTGATTTGTTCTGTTTTTTTTTTTAAGATTTATTAATTGTTTATTTGAGAAAGGAAGGGGGTGAAGAGGGAGAGAATCCTCAAGTCAATTCGCTGCTGAGCAGGGAGCCTGACTTTTGGCTTAGTCTCACAACCCATGATCACACCCTGAGCTGAAACCGTCAGACTGAGCCACCCAGGCTTATCTGGTTTTTAGTTTTTAAGTGTAATGAAGCATATAGTAGTAATCTTTCTTCGGCTAATTTCATTTTGCATAACACCCTTTAGGTCCATCCATGCTGTCATAAATGGCAAAATTTCATTCTTTCTTATGACTAATATCTCATTGTTTATATATACCACATCTTCTTTATTTATTATTTTATCTATATGGACATAGATTGCTTCAATATCTTGGCTATTGCAAATAATGCTGCAAATACATGGTAGTGCGTATGAGTTTCAGAATTCATGTTTTTGTTTGCTTTTGGTCAACATCCAGAAGTGGAATTACTGGATTGTGTGGTACTTCAATTTTTAGTTTTTTGAGGAAACTCTCTGTTTTCCACAGTGGCTGCACCAATTTGCATTCTCATCAGTCTACAAGAGCTTTCTTTTCTCCCTATCATTGCTAACACTTGTTTATTTCTTGTTTTTTGATAACAGCCATTCTGATTCAGGTGAGGTGATATCTCATTGTGGTTTTGACTTGAGTTTCCCTAATGATTAGTGATGCTGAGCATCTTTTCATGTATCTGTTAGCCATCTGTATACTTTCTTAGAAAAAATGTCTATTC
Organism: Vulpes lagopus; assembly: GCF_018345385.1. Lineage (NCBI taxonomy): Eukaryota > Metazoa > Chordata > Mammalia > Carnivora > Canidae > Vulpes > Vulpes lagopus. Next base: position 37,382,690 of record NC_054828.1, read on the forward strand.
AGGTCCTTTGCTATTTTTAAATAGATTATTTGATTTTTTGTTGTTGACTAATATGAGGTATTTTGTTTTTGTTTTTTATATTAACCCCTTACAAAGAGATCAACCAGTAGGTTGCCTTTTCATTTAATTGATGGTTTTCTACACATGCAAAAGCTTTTTAATTTGCTGTAATCCCAGTTGTTTATTTTTTGCTTTTGTTTCTCTAGCCTGTGGAGACAGAGCCTGGAAAATATTGATAAAGTTGATATCCAAGTGATTACTGCCTATATTTTTTTAAGGAATTTTATAAATTCTGATCTTACATTTAGATCTTTAATTCATTTTTTAAATATTTTTTTAATTTTTTTTTATTCATTTATGATAGTCACAGAGAGAGAGAGAGAGGCAGAGGGAGAAGCAGGCTCCATGCACCGGGAGCCCGACGTGGGATTCGATCCCGGGTCTCCAGGATCGCGCCCTGGGCCAAAGGCAGGCGCCAAACCGCTGCGCCACCCAGGGATCCCCGATCTTTAATTCATTTTAAGGTCTTTTTTTTTTTTTTTTTTTTTTTTTGGTCTTTTTGTGTATACTGTAAGAAAGTGGTCAATTTTTGTCCTTTTGGCTGTAGCTGTCCAGTTTTCCCAGGATTGACAAGTTTTGATGTAATAATTTTTATATTACAAACTTACAAGTTCTTTCAAGATCCTCCAACTTCCTGATAGCAACCATCTTCAGTTTGATGCTTCCTATATAATTTTTTATGTTATCATCTATCAACTTTTTAAGGAAACAAAATAAAATTTTATTATGCATAAATTGAAACATCAGGATGCCTGGGTGGCTCAATGGTGGAGCATCTGCCTTTGGCTCAGGCTCAGGGTATGATCGCAAAATTCCCATGGGCATTAGGCTCCTTGCAGGGAGCCTGCTTCTTCCTCTGCCTATGTCTCTGCCTCCCCCCCACCCCACTCTGTGTCTCTCATGAAAAATAAATAAAATATTTAAAACATTTTTGAAGCATCTTTACATTTAGCCATATAACTTAGAACTTTTTCATTACCAGGCTCTATTTATGTATCCCATTATAATATAAAAATACAGAGCATTCTGAGTAAGTCTACCTTATTTAATCAACTCCATATTAATGAAGATTTGTATAATTTTTCTTCCTTTCCTATAAAGTACAATTTTCATGTGAACATAATTGTATAAATAACTTCACTAATTCATGCAAGATGCATTTCTAGTAAATGAGAAGTTTATAATAAAAAAGGCTAATGTAAAACTAAGGTACATCATTGCCAAAGAATTGTGATATACCTGACATGGATTAATACCAACAATATAGACTTGGTATCAGTGCTCTTTAAGGAAGTCAAAAAACAAATCGCTTTTAACTTATTTTGATTACTTCAGTGACAGAAATGTCAATAAGATATAATCAGACTTTTAGATGTTTCAGTCTAGCTGTGGAGACATCCAAGTTCCCCCAATTGGTTATTACAATGGTAAGATGTGCAAAGAATTCTATGGCACAGGGAAACATGCAAATAACAGTATGCAAAATTTGGAAATGTTTCACTGAAGAAATATTAGGTATATTTTTGCTTCTTTGGACAACTTTATTGAGATGTAATTTATATAGCATAGTACCCGATCATTTTAAATGTATAGTTGAATGATTTTTAAAAAATAATGTTCATATAGTTGAATAGCCATTAAACAACTACAGTCTTTTTTAGGAAATTTTATATCACCCCAAGAAGATCTCTCTTATTTGCAATCAGCTCTTATTACCACTCAAGCCCCAGACAACCACTAATCTGTCTATAAATGTGACATTCTGGGTATTTCTTATTATTGAAACCAAATAAGGTATAGTCTCTTGCATCTTTCATATTTTTTGGTGATTTGTGGTGGATTGCTCTATAGAGGACAACCACCACAGCAAGATGGTTGATAATGTGTTTTTGTCCTCTGCCCTTGCTGATTTTCTGTCTAGTACCATTAATACTGAGAATCAGATATTGTAGACTTACTATTATTGTTGAATTATACATTTATTTCAATCTTCAATTCTGTCAGCATTTTTCACATATTTTGGAAATATATTGTTATGTACATATATGTTTATACATGTTACATATATTCATGATGAGTATGATTTTCCCCCATGTTGCTTTTAAGACTCTTTCTTGGTCTTTTTGTCACTTTCTTTCCATTTTCTTCCAAGACTCTTGTAAGTATGAAGGACTTTTTTAAATATAGAAACTGATTTCTATGAGATTTTAGGCTGTGCTAAATAAAGGAGGGGTTCAAACATAATTATTAGACTTTTACAATTATTATGTATAGATTCATATCTGTTTATATTGGTTAGCGTAGAGATTATATATGTATTCAAAGATAAAGGAAACATTAATATTTGTAAAAATATGAAAACAATTTAAGTGCCTATAAATAGAGTATAGGTAAAGTGAATAATGGTTTATCTATTTCTTGCATTTAAAAATTGAGAAAATTCTGGATGAACATGAAACAGTCTCAAGAATGTATTGTTATGTCAATAAAGACAAAATATAGGGGCACCTGGGTGGCTTAGTCAGTTAACCATCACACTCTTAATTTCAGCTCAGGTCATGATCTCAGGGTCATGAGATCAGCCCCACGCCGGGCTCAGCTCTGTCCTCAGCATAGAGTCTGGTTGAGTTTCTCTCTGCCTCTGCTGCTCCCCTGCTTGCTCTCTCTCTTTCTAAATAAATAAATAAATAGGGATCCCTGGGTGGCGCAGCGGTTTGGCGCCTGCCTTTGGCCCAGGGCGCGATCCTGGACACCCGGGATCGAATCCCACGTCGGGCTCCCGGTGCATGGAGCCTGCTTCTCTCTCTGCCTATGTCTCTGCCTCTCTCTCTCTCTCTCTCACTGTGTGCCTATCATGAATAAAATAAATAAATAAATAAATAAATAAATAAATAAATAAATAAATAAATACTTAATTTAAAAAACCCACAAAACTGAGTATGGTAAGAACAGAATACTCATTTATCATGCATACACAATACATGTAATTTGACCTATTCTAATAAGGTAAATAGAAAATGAGAAAATTATATCTTTAACATTCAAGTATAAGAATAGATGAGAGTGAAAGAGTTGGGATAAATATCCTCTTCTCATTATATAATTTATTGAACTATTTGGATTTTATTTTTTGTACAAGTATTGTGCTTATGGAAAACAAAATATGACAGAAATAAAAGGGATTTTATTTAAATTAAAATGTACGTGACTTTTGCTAAAAGAAGAAAATCTTCCTGGGCTATACCAACAATGTGCCAAAGTGCCAAAGTTGGGTGTTAAGAGTTGTTCTCTGTGAATTTTCCTATATTAACTAGATTCCATATTATAATCACCTTTTTACAATTACTGGATTCTGCCCCTGTATAAATACCTTCTATTTAAGAACCTATAATCATGCATTGTACCACAGGCCAAGTTATATTTTTTTTTTCTTTTTTTCTTTTTTTTTTATTTTTCTTTTTTTCTTTTTTTTTTTTTTTTTTCCAAGTTATATTTTTAACTCCTAACTCAGACTATGCTTAATGCTTGTGGCTTTCCATGAGTTTCAGGATAAGATGAAAATTCTTTAAGATGGATTGTATGTCCCTATATGATCTGACGCTTGCTTACTTCTCTAATCCTACTACATTATACTCTTTATGAATTACATTTCGGTTTTACAGGAGTCCTTTCCTGTTCTTCAAATACTAAGTCCTTTTTTATCACAACCACTGTATATTTGCCTGGAATGTCCTACTTCCAGCTTTGCAAATACTTGCTCTAGTGCACACCTAAATTAAAACGTTGCATTTTCAAACTACTCTGTCTAAAGTTACTTCATCTCTGATATCAACATTCTATTTCATTCCCTTGTTTACTTTCTTTAATGAGTTTTGCATAATTTTTCTATTTAAAAATCAATTTACTTATCATGTGTTTCTTCCCTAGATGATAAGATCCGTGAAAGTAGGAACCTAAGCCTCTTGTTTACAGGTATATCCTTAGATCTTATAATATTGCTTGCGACATGTTAGGTAATTGATACATGTTTGAATTAATATAAATATTTTACTATTTTTATTGTTTAAATTGAGGAAATAATCTGATTGAGAATGAGAATATACTTGATCTTGGTAGTCATTTATTTAATCACACCTATATTCAAGAAATAATTGTTAAACATTAAACATTATTTAGTTTCTAAGAGCATAACAAATAATAAAAAGACAGTCCCACACTGCACAGATTTTGTTTGCTAACAATTACAATACAACGTGATAAATATTCTCTTTTAGAAAGCCCAGAAGAACATATTGGAGGGTCATCTAATAAGCATACTTGAGAGTCTCCTTATCTTGGTTGATCACAGGGAACCCCATGCTTAATAATAGGACAAAGACCTTCATTTTTTTCCTCTTCAGCTGTTAATTATGTTTCTCAATTAAGAGTATTTACTTTCTTATATTTCAAGGGGAAATATATATGCTTAGCATAAGGTGACAATTGAGCCAAGGGAATAGATAAGCTCACTCAAGAGTGTTGATAATTTAAAAAAGATTTTAAAATAATAATTTTATTAGTTTTATTGACTAGGGACAGATAACCCAAAGCAAAGCAGAGTCTGGGTAATTTCCAAACCCACGGTAGAGTAGAAAAGGAACATGTATAGTTAAATCTGCTATAATGGAAGTATTGTAGCCTTTCTGAACTAGACTGAAGGAAAACAACACCTACTGAAAAGAAGTATTGTATTAAACACTAGTTAGCATGGAAACTGGCATATAGTAAGTTCTCAAATAATTGTGTTTTTAAATTAATTTTCAACTAACACCTTAAAACCATTTTAAATGTGATTTCAGATCTTATAATAAATATTCAACAATATTCCAGTGCCCATCAAATTAAAAGCAAAGTTTACATATAGACATTCAAAGTTCTTTACAATAGGGACAGATATATATTTTCCAATTTCTTATTTTTTAATATGATTTCAATTTCTTTATTACTTTTGCTTGTGCCAGGACCTTCCAAATGCCTTGCTATTTTTGCCTGAAAAAAATTCTACTCAATTTTTTTGCAGCAGTATTCCTGAACTCTAACTATAGGATATATCACCATTATCTAAATCTCTGTCCCTAGTATGTTATTTTAACTATTTCCTATGTTATTGTCTGTTCGATTTCTCACTGAAATAGACTAAACAAATTGAAAGCAGGAAATTATTTCTAAGATATTATTTATTTATCTGCAGCACCTAACAAAGTACCTGTTACAGAGATGACTCTCTTTTTCTATCCCCCCAACACATACACATACACACAGACACACACATACACACACACACACACACAACGTTTAAAGGTAATTTTTGTAGTTTAGTGTCTTTAAGTTATATTGCCCCATTAACTAACATTCATTCTATAGAATCATAGAAAGGAAAACAGCATAGCTATAAAGAACATCAAAGATTCATCTGCTCCAGAGGTGTTCAGAACTACCAATTGTGGCATTTGAATATACACTTATCTGGTTCCAGCCACAGGGATTCTAATTCAGTAGGTTGTGGTTAAGGTCCAACACCCACAACTCATTTAATTTCAAAAGGTGATGGTTATGCACACTTCTTGTTGGGAAATTCTGATCTCTTTGACCACTTCCTTCCCATCCTTCTTATAAACGCAACTGACACATTAAGAGGTAACTTTTCAGAAGTCATAGAAGAATTTGATGGCAGAGGTAAGAGTAGAAATCAACTGTCTTTTGACACTGACTGGTCTTTCTTTCCCCTCTACTGATACTGGCTTCCAAGTAAAGGAGAAGAAGAGCATTCTGATTTTCCTCTTTTCTTCTTATTTTGTTACCATCTATGTATTTTTCTACAAATACTATCTCAAAAAAACCTGCATCATTGACTTATGGAGCTGTCAATATTATTAGGGAAGCACAATGACTCTGGCAAAAATTTTTTCTGAAGATGATGTTCCTGATCAAACCTAAGGAGCACTGAGGGTTTTTTTGTTTTGTTTTGTTTTTCATTGGAGTTATGGGATTATACTGGCATTTTCCTCAATCCTAACTCAGATGAAAAGATGGAACCAAATGAGGTGACCTCATTGTTGCATAAATAGAACATATTATGTCTTCTTAAATAGGTACTCCACCCATGGGAAAAAGAAAACATCATATTAAAAGCCATAGTATAGCTGGAATTTGTCCAACCTTATTAGATGTTGCCACCTTTGATAAATTTTCCTCATTTGCTAAAATTATTGAATATATAAATTATTCCATAAACCCATTTTAGCAGAATCAGGGCAATATCTGCTTAATTAATAATGATTATAATACATTTTAAACATAGACTCTGCAGTGTTTTTTAAAAAAAATATTTGTGAACTGTTTCTTTTATTTTGGAATGGCTAATTATAAGAAATAATTAAGTCTACTGATGTCTTCTTCAAATCTCGGAAAGTGAATAATATCAGTGTAATTTTGGAAGAATCAGAGATCTACAAACCTGATCTAGGTACCTCTGCAGGTAACTTAAACGCAGGGGTAGGGCACAGTTTATTATATACAACCTCAACGTTTTAATGGAAATCACACTTCTATAAAGTTAACAATACCTGGAAGGAGAAAAATCCAAAATAGAAAAGTTATAAGAAAATATTCACAAACCTTCATTTTTAAAGTTAAAATTCACCATGGAGTCTTTATCCCAAAATAGAAGGACTATTAATTTCATTATTACTAAATTATTATTAAACATGGGGCAATCAATGATTTAAATCAAGCTGAGCTAATTGAGAGTGAATTATCATCATCCACTGTGAGAATATTGCTCATAAATTACCTCTGAAGTCCAAAGGATTATTATGCATTTATTCTTGTAAATTATGGCTCCATGGTAAACTGGATGAGATTTTAATATTTTAGCATTCATTAAGTTGTGAAGGCTTAGAGCCAGCATAGTGATCAGCAAGCCTTGTTTGTCCTCTAATGAGAATAATTCTGGTACAGTTAATTGCCATCATTATCATCAATTTATATAAATTCAGATTAACCTATAGAATTAATGTTAATATTTATATTTTATTTTGGAATTAAAGGATATAGGTTTAGTTTCTACTCTTAAACACTTAATATAAGAACTTTAACAACCACCCAGGTGGCTCAGTTGGTTAAGCATCTGCCTTCTGCTCAGGTCATGATCCCAAGGGTCCTGGGATCGAGTTCCACATTGGGCCTCCTGCTCAGTTAGAAGCCTGCTTCTCCCTCTGCCTGCCAATCCCCCTGCTTGTGCTCTTTCTGTCTCTCTGTCTGTCAGATAAATAAATAAAATATTTTAATAAAAGAACTTTGGCATATGCATTGTGGATAATCATTTTATTTTACACGTAGCATGCAAAATATACAATTAAAAGCTAACTTACATAAGCTTATGGAAGCTTATCTGAACTCTTCCTAGGTCTGTGTCATTATGAGCTCATTCATATTTTCATGCCAGTAGCCAGTGATGGATTGTACTGAGTGATTGAAGCATCTGGGGAGAAGGAAAGCATCTCTGGAAGTACACAGACTTCATCAAGACGGAAATGAACTCTAAATAAAAATCAGGTTACTGCTGTCCAAAAACAAGAGAAAATGGATAACTGACATCCTAAAATACAAATACCTACTACAATAACGGAACTAAAAAAATCCAGAAAAAAATAATAGAAGAGAAAGTCAATTTGGCTCCAAAACAATCCTCATTGAAGCATCTTGGAAAATGAACCAGACTAGCTTTGCATATTACTAACCCACATATATGCATTCCATGATGTGAGTCGAGTTCTTCCCCCATTATTTAATTTTTTTGGACAGATAAGAAATAGGTAGATTTGGGGAAGGCTTTCAACTGCTTGTTTTCACTGGCCAATTGGGTGGCCTTATAATGTCAGTATGTAAGCATCTATACATTAATATACTAGCTTACTAATTAATGTATTAAGGAACTTAATGATTCTTGATGATATTGCTGTGAGTAGATAGACTACTAAACTTACTAAAACCTGTAAGCCTGGGGACAAAAATAAAATGCCCTTAAAAGTTCACTTTTAATTTTTTAACAAATACCAAGATTACTCTGAGAATTTTTGCATGGATTCACTGATTTTAGATTATAACAATAAATACACATTCTGCATAAATTTAAAAGACAGTAGCCAAATTAGACACCAAAGGCTGTGATTGTCTTCTAACAAATACACCTAGTACTTTATAGTTACAATCTAGACTAAACAAATAGGCATGGAAAAGACTTTCTTTAAGTAGGTTGTAGATATTCACTTAGTTCTCATGAGGTGCCTGGAAATAAAAAGTGGAATAATAAATATTTTAGAAGGCAAATCAGACTAAAATATTTATAGACAATAAATATTTTGAGTATTTTTCTTTTTTTTCTCAAATGTATATACTTTCCACTCTTACAATAAAACCAACCCAGGGCAGGCCAGGTGGCTCAGCGGTTTAGCCTTCAGCCCAGGGTGTGATCCTGGAGACCTGGGGTCGAGTTCCACGTCAGGCTCCTGCGTGGAGCCTGCTTCTCCCTCTGCCTGTGTCTCTGCCTCTCTCTTGCTCTCACTCTCTTCTCTGTGTATTTTCATAAATAAATAAAAAAATCTTAAAACCATCCCAGTTGTTTCAAACACTGAAAATAGTTGTCTGCTTCTGTTTGGCAGTAAAAAACAAACCATCCTTTGTGCGTCCATTGAGAACAGCACAAAGTATAACTGTTTAAGTACCTGACAGCTTTCCTTCAAAAACTAATCAAGCAGGCCAGATATGGCAGAGAGTTTTTTAAAAAAGAACACCTAGTCTATTTTTCCAAGTATACAGCTGCCTTCTATACTAGATTTTGTCTATTCTACATTTTTGTCTCAAAATAATTATAAAATATGTGATATATACAATAGAAATTTCTACATGAGAAAGTTGCCTAAAATCTCAAGTCAGATGATATTTGGATTCCAAAATTTTTATATATGTTCTGATTCATAAACTACCCATCTCCTCATTAATATGATCTAGAATACTCAGATTCTTGTGTCTTTTTTTTTTCTTTCTAAAGCAAAGATAGAAGGAACAATTATCTGTAATTTATTCTGAATAGTCAGTTGTTTACTTACTTAACAAGTTTACTCATTACCTACTATTTGGTAGATATTGCCAGACCAATGGAAGAAGATTGACATTGTTTTCTGTACTCAGAAAAAGCCTAGTCTAGGAGGGATAGTTTATAATCAATTTTTACAACTATTTGTTTAAAAATATATTTTATAAAATATATATGCTCATATATAATATTATATATAATATACAGTATTATATATAGAGAAGTAAATATTAGGCTTTTGATTGTGGGATATCAATAATGAATAGGCTTTATCTATATGAACAGAAATGGAGAGGGTGTTCCTCCCACACAGAGTAGCAATCATTAGACTGGAGAGACCTTACCACTTTCGAAGATCTGAATGATGCACAATATGTCAGAGGAACAAAGAGAATGAGAATATCCTGTGCTGCAAAGGTAGCAATGGCTGGAGAGGATAGAGTTTTGCTGATTGTGTTAAGGATTTGAACCATTATTCCAATAGGAGAAAGTAATTAAAAAGTTTTAGCCAAAGTGGCACCATGATACATTTGCATTTTATTTGTAATCATTTTTAATACAGTACTATCAATTTCTTGGAAAGAGCCACACAGGAGTAGAGAGAAGAGAAATTTGAAGTAGATCGGATGAGAGATGGTGGCTTAGATTGTAGTATAGACAGTGGACCTGAAGAGCATGTTGGATGTTTTGAATATAAATAGTATACAAAATGGATGGAGTTTAGTGACCTTACCTAATTCTTACAAAAACTCAGTGTGACAATTATGAGAGCTTATGGAATTTGTTCTAATTCCTTCAGCATGGCTCAGGGTAAAAATTAAAATCCAAGTACTTCAAACTCAAGGGAGTTTGTATATGTGTGCACACACACCAAATATGGTAGGAGGATTTATAACATGAGACATTTAAAATATATACTGGATTCAGTACCATGACAGTCATTGGTCTTTGGGAATATATTGTTTTGTTTTGCCTGTTGATGTGTACAAGTTAATATGTATGCACCAGAGTCAGACATTTTGGGTTTTAATCCTAGCTTTGTCATCTAGTGACTATTTGACCTAAGAGATATAAATTAACATCTTTGTGTCCTCACATGTAAAAAGGTATAATAATAGGATTATTATATTATGAGTGAGTTAGTAATAGTAATTTGCTGTCTGGTTCAGCATGTATTGTTGTGATAAAGATAATTATGGTGATGATGATGAAGGATGACAAGGTATATTTTATAGGTTTGATGAGTCAAAGGGAGAGGACTACTTGAAAATAATAAGTATAGATAATTATTTTGAGAAGCAATTTTTTTTAAAAGATTTTATTTATTTATTCATTCATTCATGACAGACACAGAGAGAGAGAGGCAGAGACAGGCAGAGGGAGAAGCAGGCTCCATGCAGGGGAACCTGATGTGGGACTCCGTCCCTGGTCCCCAGGATTAGGCCCTGGGCTGAAGGCGGCGCTAAACTAGCTGGGCCACGGGCGCTGCCCTTGAGAAGCAAATTTTAAACTGGATACATAAGATAGAGCTCAGTGCCATAAAGAATTCTGACCTTCCTAAAAGAGAGATCTGATCATTGTATGAGCTTCCTGTGGTTGATAACATTTTTCTACATATTGTCACACATTAATTCCAGGAGGTGGAAGCTTTTAAACGGAGTATGATTTTGGTTCTCCCCTCCCCCTACTGAGTTGGCAGTTGTCACAAGTGAGTGTGCTCTTTTGCAGACTCTTCCTTTCAAACTTGTAATTGGATCCTACCTAACTCCTTGAAGATTGTGTCTAAAGCCTTATGTGACTGACCATACAAACTACGCAGTTTGGCTAACTTGAGTTAGGCTCTAACTAAAGGAAAGTTTGTGGTTTAGGAATGTGCTTTAATCATGTTCATAAAAGTACCTGATGACAGTTATTTAAAATGTAAAACACAAAACACTACAGGAAAAAAAAAAGAAACATGAACCCCAAACTGACTACTGAGGCACAGCAGTTATAACACGTGGCATATCTGATTGCAGAAATCTATCAATGTTTCTCACTTTACAGTGTACTGATAGAGCTGGAAAAATGAAATGGGGAGAAATTGTTTTTACCTAGATCATTCTGTACATGTAGTCTACGGGTATAATAGATTAAGTTAATATTGTCTTCAATTTAAAGGAAGAAAAGTAAACTAAAAGAATTGGTGAATTACAAATAATTTAAGAGTAAATCATCTTTTTTCTCTAGAAAGAATTCCTAAATTTTGGAAGAATTATCAGGACAATTAAGAATTGAAATATTTAATAAAGTTTTACCTATTTTGTATTGATAGACATTCTACTTTGAATGACAGAGATTCCAACAGCCAGCCCTTATATCTTGATTATGTATGCTTACATTATTTTCTTTTTACAGAGATCCTATTGTGCAACCACAATTTTCTAAATTGCTAAATTCAGTTCCATATTCAAGTGATTTTGCCTCTTAAGATTACTCATTTACAATGGCTTTTCATTTCTGAATTCCTTATTTTGTTTCACTTCCTGGTTGGCTGACTCTTTCATTGATTTTTTCAGTAACATCTAATAAAGGCAACATTCTGTGGAAATATCTTTCTATTCAGTTGATTCACAACCTGCCAGTATATTAACCTCTGATCATAATTTATTTTTCACAACTTTGGTGATAACATTTTTATCTACCCTTGCATATTATTGTGTTGAGTAAGAGACCAGTTATTTTCTCCTCTTATGTAGAAAGTTACTTGATAGACAAACAAGTATTAAAAAAAAAAAAGAATTTACTCACTACAAAGAGAACAATATTAGGTAATTTTCAGGCTCTAAAAAAATGTAGTTGAATTCAATACTGCTAGTCCATCTGTAGCTACTGATTTTCAGAATTACAAATATCAGAATTGAAGTAAAACAGACTTACTGAAAGGAAATTAAATTTTATTTGCAATACAAATTAGAACTGACAGCTGCAGAGAAAACAAGGTTTTTCTATTTTTCCACTTATTCAGCTGTGTCAGCAATCAACTACAGAGTCAGACCGTTTTGAGTGTAAGGTGTATGTCGGTCACAGTGCTGTCAGCTAACTACAAAGCTGAGGAAGAACTTGCATGGGAAAGGAGCAACAGAAAATTCTAAAACATGAAATGCTTTTACTCCGTTTTCCTTTCAAATAGGCTTATAATTTCAGTTACTCTAAATAACCTCATAGTCATTACATCTCAGAAAAGAAATTTTAAAGGAATCATAACTATGGCCAATGCAACAAAAACCTGAAGGCGCTTCTTAACCTTCCTTAATAAACAATAAAGATTTAGATGTTTTACCTTTAATTTCCAGCTCTATTAGTAAATAACCCTGCTAATTTAGGTTATTTTTTTAAATAATAAATTTATTTTTTATTGGTGTTCAATTTACCAACATACAGAATAACACCCAGTGCTCATCCAGTCAAGTGCCCCCCTCAGTGTCTGTCACCCATTCACCCACACCCCCTGCCCTCCTCCCCTTCCACCACCCCTAGTTCGTTTCCCAGAGCTAGGAGTCTTTATAATTTAGGTTATTTAAATATTTTCTCTAGTGCTCAGTTTCTTATTTACAACACAATAGATTAAACATTTTTTGAATTGCATTCTACTTACATTTAAGTGTTTTGCTGACCTGATCTGAGTGCTAAGGTAGCGTAAAGTGAGTATTAAGGAACTGAATGAATAGGGATTCAATAAGCCTCTCCACTTTTTATCTCTTTTTTAGCTTGATTCCTGCTTATTATTTTATTTGAGGGGAAATAAGGTCTGATAATAAAAATGAAATGTGAGATTCCTTTTAGCTTTATAATTCAGTTATATTACATAAGATTTTTCCTTGCAGTATATGATAAAGTGTTGTCAAAAAAGATACAGAATAATAACTTTATTTTCAAATGATCAGTCATCTATAATAAACATTCTTTACATTCTCCATTTTTTTTACTTTTATTACTCTCAAATGCATTATTCTTTAATATATGATATTTTCAGGAGATATGACTTAATCAGACTTCTCCAAAAAGTGTAGTAGTCTCAGTGAAAAGGCCTCCAGGGTAAAGCATCACGTCTTATGGTACATCTTTATGGTATTAAAAGCATGAACATAGTTGGTGAAAGTATTGAGGTTAGTTACTAAATCAAGAACTAAGATGGAGAAAGGTCATGTATTCATGTCTACTGGGTACACATGATAATATGATGCAAATAATGAATCAACAATACACTCCTAAACTAAAACTTGAGCTGAGAATTATGTGGGTAAAAGACACAATGTTGAAAAATACTGTACTGACACCATTGCTTCCCAATTATTACTTATTTTTATATTATTAATAGTAAAACTAATCATTTCTTTTATGTGCTAAAGGATCAAGAGAATGGGAAATTGAACTTTATTAGTTCAAATTAAGAATATTAATATTAATTAGATTACCAAAATATAAGCAGGAGATATACCAGAAGTGTTTCAATAGCTAAAAAGTTGAATAATTCATTTTTAAGCTTAAGATTACAAAAAAGCTCTTCTCAGGTTGTGAGTAATTGCAGTGATGGTCCCAATGTTTTTTTTTATTTTATTTTTTATTTTTATTTTTATTTTTTTTTATTTATGATAGTCACAGAGAGACAGAGAGAGAGGCAGAGACACAGGCAGAGGGAGAAACAGGCTCCAAGAAGTGGGAGCCTGATGTGGGATTCGATCCCGGGTCTCCAGGATCGCGCCCTGGGCCAAAGGCAAACGCCAAACCACTGCACCACCCAGGGATCCCCCAATGTTTTATCCTTCCTGTAGCTATCATTTTTTACCATGTAACCTTATATTCTTTTACTACTAAGATCAGAGTGACCTGGTCCGTCACTTGACACTGAGTTCAACCATGTGATTTGCTTTTTAGAATGGTACATTACCTTGTGCACTGAATTTTGCTCTTTTGAACCTTTGCCATCAATGAAAGAGCTTGCCCAGACTAATCTGCTGAAAGATGAAAGACAGATGGAGTAGACCCAAATTACCAAAGTTCTCCCAGCCAAGACCAACTTATACCAGCCAACATCTAGCTGTTGTGAGTGAACTTACAATGTAAGAGACTACAATATGTGACTGAGTAAATGTGAGCCAACACCAGAAACACTGACTAGCTGATCATAGCCTAAATTGCAAACCTTCAGGCTAGTGGGATAAATAAATATTGAATATACTAAGCCACTGATTTGGGGGAGTAGGTAATTGGTATAGAAGTCTAATGTTTAATTACAAATGTATGGATAGAGTGAGATTTATTTATTTTCTAAAATCTTGTCTCTATCTTAGGATGTGATTATAATATTTGCTGTAGAACTTAGAACAAGATTATAGTTTAAAGCATGAAATTAGTATTCCCTTGAAATAAAAGACACTCAAAATAAATACTTAAGAGTATTTCTTGTACTTATATCTAATAAGTCAATTTAATTCTTAAGGCCATCTATTACATTATAATGAGAATGAAGTAAAAAATTAAGTCTAAGAATCTAACAATTTTAGATTATTTTTAAAAATATTTTATTTATTTATTCATGAGAGACAGAGAGAGAGAAGCAGAGACACAGGCAGAGGGAGAAGCAAGCTCCATGAAGGGGGCCTGATGTGGAATTTGATCCCAGGTCTCCAGGATCAGGCCCTGGGCTGTAGGTGGCACTAAACTGCTGAGCTACCTGGGCTGCCCACAATCTTAGATTGTTATTGTCAATTGTCATACTAATTACTTATGTTGGTTAAATACATTTGTATGCATATATTTATATTTATATTCTTGGACATCAACAAGATGGTGACTTAAGAAGTACCAGGTTCTTCCACAGAAATATCAAGTACAGATAATTTATACGATCTCTGGAAACTAATCAAAGACTTACAGAAATCAAGCAAATGTTCAATCAAGAAAAAGCCTCATTCAAATAGTAGGAAATTTCATAGCAATTTTATCTACACTTTGCCCAATCCCTTCTATCATGTGACATGGAATGGTTGAAATAACTTAATTCCAAATTACCTCCTCTCAGGAAGGAAGGAGCAGAGTGGAACTTGTTTCAAATATCCAGATGTCTATGAAATTCCCTGAAGACTGTTTTTGTTTATTTGTTTCACTGGACTAGAGCTCAGACTGCAAATAGAAGTATAGTTTGGATCTCAAGCTGGGAACTGCCGAAGGTATTGGTGGGCACTGAGATATTTGAAAACTTCTATAGAGCCATGAACACCAGGGGTGCTGGGGTCTGGCGGGTGGGCAAGAATTTATGGGAATAAAAATACAACAGAGCACCTAAATCCACGAGAAGAAGCTAGGGTGATACTCTTTAGGAAATTAAGACATTTAAAATCAGCTGAGGGAATTTAAGTTAAATAAATGAATAAATATATAAAGCACATAGTCAGGCCCAAACAAGACCCATGCCCAAAGACCTGAGAAGACCTTAAGCCTTTATGCCAGGCTGATCTAGCTTCAAAAGTTTGTTTGCTACTCCAAAAGAGAGGAGTAGCTATACTCGTAATGAAAAATAGACTATAAACCAAAAACTGATACAAGACACAAAGAAGGACACTATATGAAGTTAAAAGAACCAATTTACCAAGTAAAGATACAAATTATAAACATATACGCACCAAGAAACACCAAAACTCCAAAACATACAAAGCAAATAATGATATATAAATGATAAAAAATTGAAGTAAAATAGATAATTCTACGGTACTCCAATTTCAATAATGGATAGAACACCCAGAAAGAGGATTAATAATGAAATAAAGGACTTGAACAACAGTACAGACCAGTTTACATATATAGAACACACTACTCAATAACGACAGAATATGAATTTTTCTTAAGTACATTTGGAACATCTCCAGAATAGACCATATATTAGGCAATAAAAACCAGTATTAATAAATTTCAAAAGATTTAAATCATACAAAATCTCTTTTTAGGATTTCAGTGGAATGTGAGTAGAAATCAATGGCAAAAGGAAAGCTGGAAAATCCACAAATACTTGCAGATTAAACAGTCATTTCTGAATAATTAATGTATAAAGAAGGAAGCAGGCTTCATGCAGGGAGCCATGATGTGGGACTCGATCCTGGGACTCCAGGATCATGCCCTGAGCTGAAGCAGACACTTAAATGCTGAGCCATCCAGGCATCCCACAACAGTAGATTTAAAGTATTATGTGTGATGACCAACTGGGATTTACTCCTGAAATGCAAAGATGATTCAACCAAACATTGCTGAAAGAAATTAAAGAAGGTACTAATAAATGGAAAGACTTCTGATATACAGTGATTGGAAGACATAATATTGTTAAGATGTCAGACTATCCAAAATGACGTACAGATTTAATTGCATCTTTATCAAAATCTCTATGAACTACTTTACAGAAAAAAAGAATTCTAAAATTCATATGGCATCTTGAGTGACCCAAATAGCCAAAACAATCTCATAAATGAATAACAAAGATGGAGTAATCATGCTTCCTGGTTTCTAAACTTACTTCGAAACTATGATAATCAAAAGAGTATGGTATTTAAGAAACAGATTCTAACTACAGAGAGGCAAACTGATGGTTACCAAAGGGTGGGGAATGGGTTAGATAGGTGATAGGGATTCAGGACTGCATTTGTTGTGCAGAACACCAAATATTGTATGGAAGGGTTGAATCACTATATTGTATACCAGAAACTAATATTACACTGTATATTAGCTAACTGGAATTTAAATAAAAACCTAAAAAATGAAAGTATGTTATTGATATAAAGACAGACATTTAAACCAATGAATTAGAATTGAGAACTCAGAAATGAAACTTTGCATATATAGTTAAATGATTTCCAACAAAAGTGTCAAAATCATGGAGAAATGACAATCTTCTCCAGAGCCGGTTTTAGGAAAACTAGATATTCACCTGTAAAAATATGAAGTTGGGCACATGCTTTACGTCATATGCAAAAATTAACTCAAAATGGAACTAAGATCTAAATTTAGGAGCTAAGACTATAAAAATCTTAAAGTATAGTGGTAAAGCTTCATAATGTTAGACTTGGCAATGATTTCTGGGATATGAGATAAAAAGTATAGGCAACAAAAGAAAACATAAATTACCTAGATTTCATCAACACAAAAAATTTTTGTACCCCAAAGGACACTTTAATAAAATGAAAACGTAGCACATAGGATGAGAGAAAAAAATTTGCAAATCATGTAGTTGATGAGGGACTGATATCCACATTATGTTAAGGACTCCTACAATTCAAAATAAAATAAAACAAAAACCTAAATAATAAACTCTATTCCAAAAAGAGCAAAGGATTTGAATATGCATTTCTTCCTAGAAGATAAAGGAATAGCCAATAAACACATGAAAGAATGTTCAACACCCTTAATTATTGGGGAACTATAAATCAAAACCACACCCACTTCACACCCATTAGGATAGCTATTAACAGAAATAACAACAAAAACAGAAAAATAGGGATCCCTGGGTGGCGCAGCGGTTTGGCGCCTGCCTTTGGCCCAGGGCGCGATCCTGGAGACCCGGGATCGAATCCCACGTCGGGCTCCCGGTGCATGGAGCCTGCTTCTCCCTCTGCCTGTGTCTCTGTCTCTCTCTCTCTCTCTCTCTCTCCCTCTCTCTCTGTGTGACTATCATAAATAAATAAAAATTAAAAAATAAAACAGAAAATAACAACTGTTCCCAGGGATCTGGAAAAATTAAAACTCTTGCGCATTTTTGATGGGAATCTAAAATAGTATAGCTACTGTGGAAAACATTATGACAATTCCTCAGAATAATTAATATAAAATTACCATATGATCTAGCAGTTCCACCTCTGGGTGTATACCCATGGTTAAAAGCAGAGGCTCAAACAAATAATGGTATGTCCATGTTCATATTAGCATTATTTACAATATCCAATGATGGAAGTAACCCAAATGTGCATTGACAGATCAATAAAGTGTTATACACATACAGTGAGATGCTACTCAAACTTCAAAAAGTAAATTCTGATGGTATGAACCAGAGATGACATGTTATGAACCAGATATGACTTTGAGCTAACTGAAGCAAGCCAAATACAAAAAGACTGTGTGATTCCACTTATATGATGTACCTAGAATAGTCAAATTCATAGAGACCGGAAATAGAATGGTGGTTGCTGGGAAATGGTCATGGGCAGTTATTGTTTAATGGCTACATAGTTTCAGCTTGATTAGATGGAGAAAGTTCTGGGAATGGATGGTGGTAATGGTTGTATAACAAAGTGAATGTATTTAATGCCACTGATCTATCTATACACGTAAAATTGGTTAAAATGGTAAATAAACATATTTATAGATTTTTTTCTACTGTGTCATAGTTATTCCATTTAAGAAATCTGGGTAATAAAGCTGATTCCTAATCACAAATTTACTAAAAAGATCGTATGATATGAATAAGTACACGTGACATAAAATATATTATATTATAGAAATGAAAATAATTTTCACATTAGTTCATATTAGTCTCTGAATACATTGTCTATTATTTTTATTCTATAAAAGCTACCCATGTGAACAAAGAAAATAAAGCTGGTAAAATGATGTATTTAGAAAATTTTGACATCTCATTTAAAGCTCAGAAAATTGTTTATATATTCAAAGTGCTATATATTCGAAGTGCTAAATCTATCCAGAATTCGGTTATATGGGAAGCTGTGTCAAATTCTTTCTCTGAATATTTTCTAAATTTTATTTCTCATCTAATATTACAAATTCTCTTCTTTTTTTCACATCACATAACATATGAGCAAAGGGGGAAAAAAGAGAGAGAGAGGTAAACCAAAGAAACAAACTCTTAACTATAAAGAATAAATTGATAGTTATAAGGGAGGAATGGGGGATAGGTTAAATAGGTGGTGAGGATTAAGCACCGGTGCTGTATGGAAGGGCTGAATCACTGTATTTTACACCTGAAACTAATATTACATTTTATACAAAATATATCTATCAATTAGAGAAATATTATAGAACAGGGAAGAATGAAAATGCTTGAGATTTTGAGATTATAGATTCTGCTTCATTTTCTGTCTGAGGCCTTTAGAATAAAAAATTCCAATTATGTTATTTTCCTCATTACTTTTAATCTGTCCTACTGTAGCTGTTTTACCAACTACTCTCTAAACCCGATTAGTGTAGACATAGACACACACACACAAATGCCAATTTAAGAAACATTCAAAAAAAAAAAAGAATCATTCAAACTAGAGCTAAATCTTAGTTTTATATTTCTTTGTTTGCATATATGTATGCATATATGCTTCCATATATATTAAATGTGGGTAGATTTAGCAAACTAGGATTGAAGATAAAGGATAAAATGAAATGTTTCCCTTAAACATTCAAAGAATTCTCTTTTTTAAAGAATAATACTTAAAACAGTATAAAAGAAATCTACTCTCACCCAAAGATGGAGAGAAATTAAGAGGAATAAAAATGAACCTCCAATTCTCTGCCTAAAAGTGTGTCCTCCTAATGCCCTAATAGAAGTATCTAGTCACCAGTGGCCATAAGAATTTAAATAAATTGTTAGCTTTGTGTAAGAACTAGTCCAGTTTAATGAAAAGACACAAAATAACAGGCATTTATGTCCGTGAGATACAGTGGTTACTTTTTATACTTGGTTCACACCTAGAGCAGTTTATGAGTTGTTTTGAACTTTATAGCTATGCACACCCAATATTTCCTGGCAAATATGTGTTTACCTTGAGGGTAAAAAGCACATAAAGTTAAAATACTTCTCCCTTCTTCATGTTTTAGAAAATGAACAGACATGGAATTTTGAGACTTGTGATGATTCCTTTAATAACGTTGCAGGTAGCTATCTACATGGTGGGTTTGTCTCAAACTTTAACAATCTTTTTCTTAGAATGATTTTTTTCATGAGGTTTCCTAGAGTGTCATACATTTTAACTAGAGACTAGTTTTGTGAGATATATATCCAGGAATCTGTTTCTATTAAAAGCAAATATTTTCTTCCCAAACAATGGAGAGAACTGCTAAAAGGAAATGATCTATCAGATCACGAAAAGACGTGGAGGACTTATATTACTATGAAATAAGCCAATCTTAAAATTCTACATAATGAATCATTCCAATTATACAACATTCTGGAAAAAGTAAAACTTTAGAGACAAAAAAGGTCAGTGGTTGTCAGAAGTTGGGGAGTCGGGGAGGGATAAACAGGCAGAGCATAGAATTTTTAGGTCAGTGAAAATACATGCATAATACTGTGGTGATGGATACATCATTATATATTTGTCCAAACTCATAGAATGTACACCACCGAGAGTGAACCCTCCTGTAAACTATGTACTTCAGATAATATGAGGGTCAATGTAGGTTCATCATTGTAACAAATGTACACTCTGGTGTGGGGGGGTGCAACGGGGGAAGATAACAGGAGAAGCTATGCATGTGTGGGGGTAGGTATGTGGGAAATCTCTGCCCTTTCTCTCAATTTTGCTGTGAACCTAAAACTGCTCTGAAAATAAAGTCTTCGTTTAAAAAATTACAATAAAAATTTCTTAAAAAGCAGCAACCAAAACAAAGCAAAAAAAGAAACACCTACTTTATTCTTCAATAGGTTAGTGAAGTTGTACATGTAGAATTTCTGGAGGTTCTCAGATAGATATGTTTAAAGAAATATATATTGTTTCATATAACTGTAAAAGATTATTCAATATGCTTTATTGAATAATCAGAAAGCATATAAGAGAAATTAGAACAGAATTTGAACTCAAATATGAATTAATTAAGGTAGAGAAAGGGGAAATGAGAGACATGGAAGACCAGCTTTGTGTCTGTGATTCCCTTTCAGCTTTATTGATTCCACTCAGTTTTTGAAGTGACCAGGCTTGTTGAAACGCCTCCTTGAAGATATGAGCTCAAATGGTCTAAAATTAGGAGAGGATGGAACATGACTGGGTGAAGGGATCACCAAAGGAAAGACAAGAAGAGCTCCCAGAGCAATTTCTTTATGTCTATTGGAGGGGGACAAACTGTCTCCCAAGCAGTGTTTTTTATGGAAACATTGTTCAGGCAGTGGTTTTAAAAAAGGAAAACCTTTCCCTTATAACTGAAAGTCTTTGGCCACTATTTAAAGGTACATCTTTTTTTTTTTTTTTTAACTGAGCTTTAAACTGGTAAGTCATATCATAGAAATTTATGATGTCCCCTTCTAGTGTTTCTCAGAAAAGGTCAAAACAAAAGATTTTAGCTCTTCCTATGAATTTACTAATACATCAATAATTACAATTCAAAGTCATTTTAAACTTTGAAATAAAGAAGCTCTAAATATTTCTTAAAAAATAAAAATGGAGAGACCTATCAAAAGAAACCATGTTTTTTTAAATAAATGTTACATTTCCTTTCATTAAGGAAACATTTTGAGAACACTCAAGAATCAAAAAGAATGGACACAGAATACTTTGCTTCTATCTCCATATTTGTGTATGAGTGTATTTATGTGTGTGTAATGTTCTTTTGTTTAGAATTTAAACCATAAATCTGTCATTAACGCTTATATTTATGGGTGACTATATAATTTTTTAAACATTGTCAGGGCTAGTAAAAACAATAGTCACATTCTTATCTATCATGATTCAACTATTTTTTCCATAAAATACTGCCATAAATGTCTATTGAGGAAAAGAAGCTTCCAGAAATATATACTGAGCCAAAATCTCCCTATAACTAGTTGGTTGCCTTTCTGCTATGCCAAATAGTTCTCTGGAATACCAAAAGATCAGGAGCACCCGAAGTATTTAACTTAGTCTCAACTAGCAATCAAACACAGGGAGAAACTGATTCCTTGTGCAAACACATGTAAAATTCCACATACAAAATAATTTTATAGGTTAGACAAACAAAATTAAAGTATTTGTTTACAATCTAACTCATTCCCTAAAAGATTTCCTTAAATGTTTACAATCTAGCTCATTCCCTAAATATTCCCTAAATATTATGTAAAATATGTATTCTATACCCTAATAACGTATTCATACATCATGGAATAAGGTGTGGTAAAGAAAAGCTTATTACAAGCAAAATATGATGAAGCCATGATTTAAATGAACATACAAAATGCATGGACTAAAGTTTAAATAAATATTGTTAGGATATAGAGTATAGGTCTGGAAGAAAGCCTATGTTGTTGAATTACTGACCGCAAGAAGAGGCAGGTTCCTATACAAATACTCAGGTTTGGGTTTTATCCTCAAAGCAGCATGAGTACATTTATAAAATTAGCATAATAGAGATAAAATCAGATGTAAGTTTAAAAATTTCTCTGCACATGATATGAGTAAAGATTCAAACTAAAGTTTGAAAGGAAGTAAATGAGGTCAAAGAACATGGGGAGGTCCTACTACTTTTAGCAGACAAGCAATGTGGATTTGTTATTGATTGGATGGGAGGGGAGAATGAGATACTGGAGCTAGATCACTGCTTTTTGGATTTATAGATATTACATGTATATTTGTATAAAGAAAGAATGCAACTAGCTGGTTAAAACTTAATGGGAAACAGATTTGAGCATGTGTTTCTGTTAGCAAGATCTAAATAGAATTTTTTTCTCTTTTTGCCCTTATATAAACCCTCCAGCTGTTAAGTCCCTCATACTTGGAAATTATGAACCTTGAAAATATCTATCCTCTGCCACTCTCCACCCCCAATTGCACTCTTCACTCCTGCTTACGCTCAGGGTCTAGGTAAACACTGTTTGCAGAGAGCCACACCTCTCTCAGAAGATGGCCCTTGCCTTGAAATCGTTAGCATGCAACATTACTAGGTTCCTTAAAGCCGTGCATTCATTCAACAATAGCATGTTGAGTATTACTATGTCCCAGGCACAGTTCTAGGAATTGGAGTAAAATATTTAATGAAACGGACAAAATCCTGCCCTAACTGTGGTTATATATTCTACAGGAAGGGGATAAAATATCATAAAGAAGCAAAATACATAATGAGTTCAGATCACATTTAATATTAAGGAGAGCAATAATAATACAGTGAAAACAGATAAGAATTTTGGGTTTGTTCTTGTTTGACTACATAAGATGATTAGGGAATGTCTTACTAAGAAGGTTGGACATGTAAATAAGACATGAATGAGATGAAATAACAGCCATGTTGCTGCATCTGCAAGAAAGAGATCTGTGGGCATAGTAGTAACAATGCCCACTCTCCTCAAGGTCTTCCAGTTGCTTCCCACAGTGCAGTTCCAAGGTCATTCCTCACATTTTTAGGGTTTGTTAAAAGAGCATCCTACTACTTGATACCAAAATTTATATTATATGTATTGTCACAGGATAAATCTTCCCAAATATTAGTGTCATAAAACAATATATATGCATTAGTTTTCAGTTTGTGTGGATTAATGATTAACAAGAAACTCGTCTGGGACAGTTATGTCGCAGGTTTTCTCTGAGATTGACAAGATATCAGATGGGGCCATAGCTGTCTCAAGGTTTGACCAGCACAGGAGGATCTGATTGCAAAATGGCAAGTATACATAGCTACTAGCTGGTGACTGGTGGGAGATCTCAGTTTCTCTTCAAGTGGACCTTTCCACAGCCCTTCTTAAGTATCCTTCGAATATGGCAACTACTCTTCTCCACAATGAACAAACTAAGGGAAAAACAAGCAAAAGTTATGCATTTTTTACCTAGTCTTCGAGGTTACATAGCATCACATATAACATGTTTACTCTATTTGTTCAAATCAAGTAACTAAGTCTAAGCCACATTCAAAGTGAGGAGTATCATAAATTCCTAGCTCTACTTTAATACCATTGCAATGAGAGAATAACAGGTACAAAGTTTCAGGAGCAGGCAAATTAAGGCAAAGTCCTGTGACTGGAAAATTAAAAGTAACAATAATGAGGCTGGGTAGCTAATTAGATTATTTGTCAGAGAAGATGATAAATCTCTCTTTGAAAATAATATTCAACTCAATTTACGAACCTTAGGAGTAGTGAGAAATCAAATGAATAGTTCTCTGAATGCTCTGCTACCGTGCATTAGTAAACCGCATCGTGGTTTAAGATATATTTTTAAAGATTTTATTTATTTATTCATAAAAAAGACGAGGGGTGAGGGCAAGAGACACAGGAAGGGGGAGAAGCAGGCTCCATGTAGGGAGCCTGATGTGGGACTCAATCCAGGGTCTCCAGGATCAATGCCCTGGGTGGAAGGCAGCACTAAACCGCCGAGCCGCCGGGGCTGCCCTAATATTTTTATTTTAATTTTATGCACTTATTTTCCTCATGGCTGTAGCTTTGTATCTGTCCCCTAGGGTCTGTGTCAGAGATTGTATGCCTTAAACACTACACAGTCACATTAACATTAGTGCAGTTTCAAAGAGCTTGCATGAAGCTTTGGCTGCAGTAGAAATTGCTTTGTCGTAAGTATTAGTATATCTATACATAATACTGAGATCTAGGGCAAAAATGTATAAAGTCGAAGATGAAGCATATAAGAAAAGAGGCTTTTAATTAATAAGTGTTTTGATTATTTTCTAAAAAGCAAACCATATTCCAATGATTGGAAAAAGGAAGTTAGTAAAGTTTTGATTGACCAGAAGTGGACAAGTGCCACTGTGCAGTGGTCAATAATCCCCCATGCTTTTAGTTACATATATATCTCAAGGAGCAGAAATAATCTTTAACTCAATGGCACAGGTTAAACTGTAATCCCATGACCTTCTCCAATTAAAAAAAAAATGTGTAATATTTTCAGTTACTTAGAAATCTGTTGTTGCAAAAAAAAATTTAAGATTGTATTTATTTATTTGAAAGAGAGGGAGAGAGAGAACACAAGTGACATGAGTGGTAGAGGGAGAAGTAGACTCCCTGCTGAACAGGGTGTGCAACACAGGGCTTGATCTTGGAATTCTGGGATCATGACCTGAGCAGACACTTCACAGACTGAACCACCCAGTCATCCCTATTTTTGCAAATTCTACTCTTTAGCACTTGTTCTTAATTTATCAGACCATGTGTACACCTCATATTCTTGGTTCACATTAATACTCTTTTTCTTAGAAGTTTATAATTTGGGCAGGCCAGGTGGCTCAGCGGTTTAGCACTGCCTTTGGCCCAGCGCGTGATCCTGGAGACCCGGGATCGAGTCCTGCATTGGGCTCCCTGCATGGAGCCTGCTTCTCCCTCTACCTGTGTCTCTGGCTCTCTCTCTCTTTCTGTCTCTCATGAATAAATAAATAAAATATTTAAAATTAAAATTAAATATATTCTCTAGCTTAAAAAGATATTAGCTTGACTATACTAATCCATTCACTATGTATATGTATATCAAATTATGTTCTACATCTTAAATATATATAATTTTCATTTCAAACATTTATGTATAATCATATATAAGATAATATAAAATATATAATATATATTATTATATATGATATATAATATAATTATATCATTAAAATATTATATGATTATATTATATTAAACATAATATATATATATATATATATATATATATAATAATCTTACTGTCCTAACACCTTCCTTTGTGACCAATTTCCATAAAGGGTAGACTAATTTTATTAAACAGTGAATTTTGACTCCTGTTGAATTCAAGGTTTTTTTTTGTTTTTGTTTTTGTTTTACTGTGACTTTGGTTAAAAATTAGAAATACCTTTGGAGTGCCTGGATAACTCTGTCAGTTGTGTTTAACTCTTAATTGCAGCTCAGGCCATGATCTCAAGGTTGTGAGATCAAGCCCTGCATTGAGCTCTGCAATGGGCATGGAGCCTACTTAAGATTCTCTCTCTTTTTCTTTCTGCCCCTCCCACCTTGCTTCTGCTCTAAATAAATAAATAAATAAAAGGTAGAAACACTTTTTGATGCTTGAGTAGTTTGGTCGGTTAAGTGTCCAATTCTTGATCTTGGCTCAGGACTTGATCTCATGTTTGTGAGTTTCAGCCCCGGAAAAAGAAAAGCAAAAAGCAATAATTTTGTTGTTGTCTTATGTTTTAACATTCATAATAAGGAAGAGAACCCATAGAATTAAAATTAAAATTTGAAATATATTGTGGTGGTACATGATTTTGCACATCTGTCAACACTCAGAAATGTACACTAAACAGAAATGTACACTAAAAGTCAAGTTGTAACACATTTACATTTTAAATCAATTAAAAACAACCAAACAGATAAGAAACATAGTCTAGAATAATTTGGTATGTATTAAGACAAATGGCCAATTTCATGTTCAGAATATGTTTCACCATATATATGGATGTGTGTTTGTGAGTTTTGTGGATCTATCGTTATATTTCAAAATAACAATTAGCCTCCAAATAACTTACTATATGGAAAATTTTGTGGAGGCCAGTCTGTACCCATATACTCTGTTTCTACCAGGCTCCAGTGGACTAGTTGCTTGCTTACTTGTTCAAGTTATGTCAACTATGCCCTCTGTATTATATTCCTCCTCATTTTACAAAAAACAACCCATAAATGAACAATTGCTCTTTTAAGCTTTCACTACAAGTTCCTTGACAGAAAGGATATTTAAACTCTGTTTTCCTAGGATCTGACACTATGCCTGTGAGTAGATGCTTAATATATGTTTGATAAATCAATTAATGCACAAATGAAAGGATATAAAGTTTTAAAGAATGTTAAAAATCTCATAATTTTCTCTTTGTTCCATTAACTTCAATTTCCACTTACAAACTTCATTATGATAAGTTAACAATCTTAATTTATGGTTAGGATAGCATAGTGATTGCACGGAAGTACTTTTAGAATCATACAAGATCAAGTTTGTATTCTAGATGTGCCAGAGAATCTCTTGAACACAAGCTATTTGAAGTCTATAAACATTGGTTTTCTCACCTGTAAAATGGAAATAATAATTGTCATAAAAGTAAAAGTATTCATTAATATGAAGCCTCTGAGCACACTGCCAGACACTTAGTAAATGCTTGATTCTAGGTATACATTATTATTTCTACTATTAAATCTACCAGAACACATATGTCCATATGATTAAAGGTTAGAAAATAGCATGTAGCGTATTGGATTTTCACTGCACATTTTTTTCTGTGGTGGCTTACATTTTCATTCAAAGTTTTAACGCACAAGTTAATATTCACAGAAAGAAGAGTTATCAGCAATCTGGTGTTTGACATATAGAGATTTTAACTGTGGTGAATATCTGCCATTTATTTCAATCACTGCATATTTAAATTAAATACATTTTGAATTAGATTTTCAAGCCTCAAGCCAGCATTAGTTGCTAATCATTTCATTCATTTATTTCGATATAATCAATTCCTGAAAACTGTAATTGAAATCCAAAGACTAGAGAGATCCCTTTCTATTAAAAAAAAAAAGGTGGACCATGTTTCTTTTTTATCTCAAATGCCTTGAGTGAAAAATGCATAGAAAGAAGTCTGCCTTAGGATGAAGCAGATGAGGAATGCAAGAGCAAGAGCATCTGGATAAAAGGTTCAGAGCTTTTGACACTTCACTTGAATATGTAAATTAGACCTTTAGCTTTATACTAAGCATTTAATATTCTCATACAACACACGTCGTGCTGAGAAAAAGGAAATTCAGAAATTGGAGCCTCAGTTTTTAATCTTAAGTGCATATTGGACTCATTTAGGGAAATTTCAAATCTACTGATTTTTAGTTCTTATATCCAGAGATTTTGATTTAATTCACATGAGGTGTGGCTTGAGCATTAGGATATTTATAAGTTCCCTGAATTATTTTTATTTATACTAAAGTTTGAAAATCACTGACTGAAAAGGAAAGGGAGTGAGGTAAATAAAGTTCAAGTAAACATTGCAGAACTTCTTCCCCAATACCTAATTAGAAACAAGAAAATAAATACTTGCAAAAATATGATTTCCAAGTCAATGGCTAACTGTAGTTTACATATTGTCTCCCCTGAGTCAATTTCAAAACATATATAACTTAACGATAAACAAAACCATGACAAGTTTTTCAAACAGCTTATTTACCTCAAATTTTTCTTTACCAAATTAATGCATTTCCAAAATATATTAGTTTTTAATGTTACTAAGATTTGAGCAAATTAAAGAGCACTATTTCTCTGCCATGACTAGTGGACACCAGAGAGAAATTTGTATTTCAATCTTAACCTAATCTATACAACAAAATGGTATAGCCGATCTAACTTTATTTACCATAAAAATTCTAATATTCTTGACAAACATGCTAAACAATATGGTGTAAAGTGGATCTATTAATTTTTCCTTCCTGATGTGATGGAAAAATATTTGTTTAATATGTGATGTTCATTTCATAGTTAAAAATTCTGAATATATGGGAAACTATTGCAATTCTTACTCTCCACACACCCAATTCCTGTGTTCAAGTCTGTTAAAAAGCAACAAGGTGATGTATAGTAAGCCCTCAAAGCTTTCAGAGTGAATAATACCCATCTTTTCTGGTGTTCAACATACTGCCTAGTGATAATGATAATGATGAATTCCCATGCAGACTCTCTCAGATATTAGGAAAATGGTTTCCTTTAACTCATATTAGATACTCAAGTTTTACATCAGTCGACTGTCTTTGAAAAATACTCCTTAAGAGCCAAAAATATTACTTCACTTAAACAACTGTAGGTATTTTGTAAACAACACACTATGTCCAGGAATTACAAATATAAAGTGAAATAAATAAATGTGTTCTTTGAAGGTCTGGGCTTTATGTTAGGTAGGGAAATACTAACATGAATTAAACTAGAGCTATATCTCAATTTTACATGCACCTGATTTTATCACCCCAGGAAATTATTTTAAATATTTGCATCTGCATTACCAACAGAAATACTCCAGAGTGAGACCTTGCCTGCAAAAGAGAGTCTTTGGGAAGTTCAGAGTAAAGATGTGATGAATAAAGTAAATTCTTTGTAGTACAAGGCCAAAACAAGTGAAAAACAGCAAAATAATTGCAGCGTGATCAATGTATCTAACAACCAGTAGCTCAAATGGTTATTTTCCTCCGTAATGTGTGAGCCACACAAAGATTCTATATGGCTGCCAATTTTATGATCTATTTATGAACTTTCTTTTCCATTCCCACTAAAGTGACTTTGGTTAAGATTCTTAACACTTCCACACCCAAAATACTACCATAAAGATCAAATTATTCTTTGTACCTTTCTATTCATATTCATTTTATATGCTATTGGCAGCTTTTAAATCATATTATGTTATTCATTTCATTTACTTAAAAATGCTTATATTGACTCTTTACTAAGTTTCAGGCACTACGGCAAACACACAGGATACAACAGTGGAAAAAAACAACAACCACAATTTTGCTGCCTTTAAAGTATTAACAGTTCCAACATGAAGACCTGACTTAAAAAAATAAACGCTCATAATTTAAAAAAATTAACTTATGAACTCTGCTACTTACCATTAATGAGAACTATTCATCTTTGTATTGCCCAGTTACTTTCCCATTAGGAAATATGAATAATAATACTTTTCCAATAGGGTTAATTAGAGAATTCAAGGATAATCAATGGAAATTGCTTGGTACATAGAAGTGTTCAAAATATAGCAGTTGATTTCTTTGTAAATCTTCAGTTACAATCAAAGGTTGTGGGGGCACCTGGGTGGCTCAGCGGTTGAGCATCTCCCTTTGGCTCAGGGTGTGATCCTGGGGTCCTGGAATTGAATCCCGCAAGAAGCTCCCCATAGGGTGCCTGCTTCTCTCTCTGCTTGGGTGTCTACCTCTCTCTCTCTGTGTATCTCATGAATAAATAAATAAAATCTTAAACAAACAATCAGAGGTTGTGGTTTTATTTTTTACTTACAAAGCCCATTCTATTACCTTCTCGATAGAACTGATATATGAATTTATTGTTGGCAAATCTGTATAGGACTTAAATAATTGTTTTGTTTTTAGTATTTTTCCTTAAGCATATAAGAAAACGAATCACTTTTTTAAACTCAGGCTATTTCAATCATAACCAAACAAAGAGTCAAAGTATAAAAGAGTGAAGACTTGAAAAAAAGAAAAAGATCATGTATGTTTTTTCAAGGCCCTACGCAAGCTTGAGAAAGGATATAATTTCATATTGATCCAAACATATCTTTAGAAAGAGATACAAGGTAAAATCTGCAGGATAAGTTCCAACAATGACAGCCTCAGGAAGCAACTGCCAGATGTTTCACTGTAGCAGAATCTGAACTTACTCATTAAATGCTAGTTCATTTCCATGGGCTCCAAAATAGCTAATAAAGCTTATAGATTCTCTTATTAAATTAGTTCCCAAATATGCCAAACCTGGTCCCTGAATACATATAACACATTATAAAGGATGAAATCCAAAGTAAGATAGATATCGGAGGTAGACTTTTTCCTTTGTCGAGAGCTTGCAATAGAGTGAGAAATTTTACTGATAAAGAATTAGGTCTCTATTGTGAAAGATCACAGAAAACCTCAAAATAATTATTGAATGAAGAAGACTTTATGGAGGATAAGTTAGATATCGGGAATATGTTAGCCTTATATATGTTTTCCTTTGTGTTCATGAATTAAACTATTAAAGGAATAATGGTCTGGATGAATAGTGAATAGAGATTAGATTACCCATACAGACTATTCATGGACATATTTGAAGTAAATATTGTAAGTCAGATTCTAAATGTTCAAAACAGGGGAAAAGGTGGCAAGTTTTGGGGCCAGTAGATGGCCACAGTGATAATCAGACTAATAGAAAAGGTTTGATTATGACCACATTCCAGATGGTAGATTTGGCTACATTTTATAAAACTGAGAATACTTAGTGTTAGCAAGGATATGGAATAACTAAAATTCTTATATTTTGATTTTGAGAATGTAAATAGGTCCAATCACTTTGGAAATTCAAATTCTTCTATATGAATGTAAATGAATATGATCCAGTAATTCATTCCTATATATATAAATCTAATAGAAATGCTTGCCAATATGCCTCAAACATTCACAATATATTACTCATGTATCCTCTTGATAAATGCCATTCTTTAAAAAGACTTTATTTTTTTTTTTTTCAGGAGAGACACACACACAGAGAGAGAGAGAGAGAGAGAGAGGCAGAGACATAGACAAAAGCAGGTTCCCTGTGGGGAGCCCAATGTGGGACTTGATTCTAGGACTTGGGGATCACACCCTGAGCCCAAGGCAGATGTTCAACCACTGAGCCACTCAGGCATCCCAATAAATGCCATTTTTGATCAGTGAATTGTTTGTTAGTCTAATGCAGATCATTACAGTTACCCTTGTATCATTTCTTCTCGCTATTATGTCAAATTCTTTCTACATGTATATCCTATTATTTATATATCATATATAGTATTGTACATATTAATACACACTATTTTATATATTATATATACTGTAATGTTGTAATATAATGTATATATATTTTAACTAAAATTATTTTTATACTATATATTATGAATTTAGCTGGGCCCTCATAAATGGGATTAGTGACTTTATAGTAAAGAGGTCCCAGAGAGATTCCTTGCCCCTTATTCCATGTGAAGTTACAGTCAGAAGATGGCCATTTATAAGAAGCTGATGTCATCAGACCTGCACCGTATCTTTGGACTTTCCAGATACCATCTCTATGAAAGACAAATGTTTGTTGTTTATAAGTCACCAAGTTTAAGGTATTTTTGTTATAGCAGTCCAAATAGATTGACAATCTCTACTTTCTTGAGAATAGAGTTATATTCTTAAAAGGCTATTGGCTGTGTTTTACTCATTTTCCTATAGTTAATTTTACCTTGAACATATTTTAGAAAATCCTATATCCATTAAGAATAGTGGAAGACATTAGCTGGTTTATGATGCACAGATATTCCTGAAATCCAGTTGCCAACCTTATATCCTCATTCACTTTAACTTCACTTTTCAGGAACATTGCAGACTTAACTTCTCTCACTTTATTTTGACTTACTTTTGGCTTCTATCACGTCTTTACAATTTCCAATAGATTTCAGATGGGCAATCAGACACCATGTCTTAAGGTCCTCTGTCTTCTCCATGGTGTTTACCCAGTATAATGTCTTGACTACAACTCTCAAGATGTATTAATTGATTGATCTGAAAATATGCACTCAGAGATTCAGCTAAAATAAGACAATTTATATTATAAAATGTCATTAGGCGAATTACATTAGATACTCTTAATATAATCAGTATGTATACATTCACACTGCCAATAGCTAGACCTCACATGTCACATGAAGACCATTTTCTTTTTAGATGAATCCTCTCTTATTCTTGTTACATTACTTTCTATTCACATCCAGCACTCCTTTGCTCTGTGAATTACAGGATTGTCCTAGTTTAACAGACTACTTATAGAAAGAAATATCAAGACTGGGTGGCCTATAAACAACAGAAATTTATTTCTCATAGATCTAAAGACTATGAAGTCCAAGATGAAGGTGCAGACAGATCCAGTGTCTGGTGAAAGTCTGCTTCCTGGTTCATATGCCAATGTCTTCTCGCTGTGTCCTCACTTGACGAATAGGGGTGAGAGAGCCCTGTGGGGTTTTATCTGTTTTATAAGAGCACTAATCTAATGCCTGCCACCAAATAAGGACACTAAGTCCATTTATGTAGGCTCCATTTTCATGATCAAATCATCCCCAAAAGTTTCCATCTACAAATACTATCATATTGGGGATTATATTTAAGCATATGAATTATGGTGGAACACAAACATTCAGCCTATAGCAAAGGCATTATCACTAGCTCTATCTTAATTTAAGAATTAATAATGATGTTATGTGACAGAAAAGTACTACATAGCATTAAAGAATTTTCTTTTTTTTACTGCAGGGTCTGGGTAGAGGGGGTTGGATTTTGAGTTAAATGCAGAGACATTGAAAATACCAAACAAATAACCACTGTTATTTTTCACAAATGTGCTGGGCTGACAGGTTGTTTAATATAAACAGAATAATGTGTGTCCTGACATTTTCAAATTGTCTAGGAACTTTTAGAACTGAATACTTCATCATGCCTTTAATTCTTCAGTGTTCTTTTCAGAAAATTCTTCCTGCCTGAAATAAAGTGTATGGCATTAAATCTTCTCCTAAGAAGACCACAAACAAGCCTACCTTTTAAGGAAGCATTTTCAGTGTTCAAATCAGATAGAAATTTCAGGCAGACCTGCAAATATACATTTATACTTATACCAATTTAACTTTTATATGTATCAGATAATTGCTTTGATAAGGTGGGAATGGAGGTTAACTAAATTTTGAAGGGGATAGAAAAAAGTTTTATTTCCAACAACCATCTTGTTCTTTTCTGATGTTTGGTTTCAGAGAAGCGTATGCATCAAATATACAGAAAAGCCCTACTTTAGAAAACCAAATGAATGAGCTTCTGGAAAGGAAAGGAAAGGAAAGGAAAGGAAAGGAAAGGAAAGGAAAGGAAAGGAAAGGAAAGGAAAGGAAAGGAAAAAAAGAAAAGAAAGAAAATGGGTGAGAAGGAGGAAGGGAGGAAGGAAGGAGGAGGACAGGGTGGGAGAAAGGAAGAAAGGTAAAACAATTTTAAAAAGAATGAATAGTGTCTAGTTTACTGTTTAATGAAAGAACTGAACACAGGCATCATTATACCATTGTATATAGAAATTAAAATCGAATGTACTCACACACACACACACACACACACACACACACATTTATAAATATCCCATCATTCATTCTGCCTATAGTCTCTCATGGCTTCATTTATTGCATCTGCAACAATCAGAGATTTAATTTCTCAGCAATTCAGTTGCATTACATTAGCTGGACATCTGTTTAAGGATGGTGAAAATATAAATTCATGGCCTCATCAAAGCAGTGGTTTGTATGTTTGTTTTTTATGATATGTATAATTACCAGATACTTGCTAGAAATAGAAATGGGACATTAAAATTTTTAGTCCTCCTGGGCCATTGGTGCTAAAGGAAATATTAAAGATGAACAAAGCAAAATCGCATATTGAGATTTCATTCCTCCCATTCTGTCCAAGAATCTGTCTAGTCCTCATGGATTTTTTAAAAAATGTTTTTTAAATATTTTATTTATTTGAGAGAGATAGAGTGAGGGAGGGAGAGAGAGAATACAAGCAGGGGAGGAGAGGAAGAGGGAGATGCAGGCTCCCTGCTGAGCAAGGAGCCGGATGCGGGACTTGATCCCAGGATCCCGGGATCATGACCTGAGCCTGAAGCAGACGCTCAACCTATAGAGCCACCCAGGCACCCTTAAAAAAATATTTTATTTAAATTCAGTTTAGTTAACATATATTGCATGATTAATTTCAGGGGTAGAATTTAGTGATTCATCAGTTCCATATAACACCCAGTGCTCATAACATCAAGTGCCCTCCTTAATGCCCGTCACCCACTTATCCCATCTCTCCATCTACCTCCCCTCCAACAACCCTCAGTTTGTTCACTATAGTTAAGAGTCTTTTATAGTTTATTTCTCTGTTTTTATCTTATTTTTCTTCTTCTTCCCCAGCTGTTTTGTTTCTTAAATTATACATATGAATGAAGTCATATGGTATTTGTCTTTCTCTGGCTGACTAATTTACTTAGCATAGTACAGACTACTTTGATCCTTGTTGCAAATGGCAAGATTCCATTATTTTTGATGACTCAGTAATATTCTGTTGTGTATATATATATATATATATATATATATATATATATATATATGCCGCATCTTTTTTATCCATTCATCGGTCAGTGGACATTGGGGCTCTTTCCATATTTTGGCTTTTGTGGACATTGTTGCTATAAACATTGTGATGCAGGTGCCCTTTCTAATCAGTATGTTTGTTTCCTTTAGATAAATACCTAGTAGTGCAATTGCTAGGTTATAGGGTAGTTCTATTTTTAATTTTTTGAAGAACCTCCATACTGATTTCCAGAGTGGCTGTACCAGTTTGCATTCCCAACAACAATGCAAAAGGGTCCCCCTTGCATTTTCACCAACATCTGCTGTTTTCTGAGTTGTTAATTTTAATCATTCTGACAGGCGTGAAGCGGTATTTCATTGTGGATTTTTCTTTCTTTGTTTTTAGAGTGGGAAAGAGGAAGAGGGTTGGGAGGCACCGAGTGAGAATGAGAATTTTAAGCAGGCTCCATGCTGCGTGTGGGCCGATCTCACAACCCTGAGATCATGACCTGAGCTCAAATCAAGAGTTAGATGCTTAATCAACTCAGCCACCCAGGCATCCCTCATTGTGGCTTTGATTTGTATTTCCCTGAGGATGAGCGATGTTCAGAATTTTTTCATGTGTTTCTTAGCAATTTGTATGTCTTCTTTGGAAAAAATGTCTGTTCTTGTATTCTGCCCATTTCTTAACTTTATTATTTATTTTTGGAGTGTTGATTTTGGTGAGTTCTTTAGAGATTCTGGATATTAGTCCTTTTATCTGATATGTCTTTTGCAAATATCTTTTCCCATTGCATAGGTTGCCTTTTAGTCTTATTGTTTCCTTCACTGTGCAGAAGCTTTTTATCTTGATGAAGTCCCAATAATTCATTTTTGCTTTTTTTCTCCTTGCCTCTGAAGACATATCTAGTAAGAAGTTGCTGCAGCTGAGTTCAAAGTGTTTTGAACTCAAGTATTTTGATGAATTCCTGTCTCACATTTAGGTCTTTCATCCATTTTGAATTTATTTTTGTGTTTGGTGTAAGAAAGTGTCAAGTTTCATTTTTCTGCATGTGGCAGTCCAATTTCCCCAACACCATTGGTTGAAGAGACTGTCTTTTGTCCATTGGATATTCTTTCCTGCTTTGTCGAAGATTAGCTGACCATAGATTGATGTAATAGAACTTGAAGTCTAGAACTGTGATGCCTCCAACTTTGGTTTTCTTTTTTAGCATTCCTTTGGCTATTCCTGGTTTGATACTAATTTTAGGATGCTTTGTTCTAGCTCTGTGGAAAATGTTGGTGGTATTGTATTTTTTTATTGAAATTCGATTTGCCAACAAATAGTATAACAGCCAGTGGTCATCTCACCAAGTGCCCTCAGCAGTGCCCATCACCCAGTTACTCCATCCCCCTGCCAACGTCCCCTTCCACTACCCTTTGTTCATTTCCAAGAGTTAGAGGTCTCTCATATTTTGTGACCCTCTCTATTTTTTTCCCACTCATTTTCCCTCCTTTCCTTTATAATCCCTTTCACTGTTTCTTATATTCCCTGTATGAGTGAAACCATCTGATGATTGTCTTTCTCCAGTTGACTTACTTTACTCAGCATGATACCCTCCAGTTCCATCCACATCGAAGCAAATGATGGGTATTTGTCCTTTCTAATGGTTGAATAATATTCCATTGTATACACAGACCACAACTTCTTTATCCATTCCTCTGTTGATGCACAGTGAGGCTCCTTCCACAGTTTGGCTATTGTGGACATTGCTGCTATAAACATTGCAGTGCAGATGTCTCAGTCTTTCACTGCATCTGAATCTTTGGAGTAAATCCCCAGTAATGCAATTGCTGGGTCATAGGGCAGGTCTATTTTTAACTCTTTGAGGAACCTCCACACTGTTTTCTAGAGTGGCTGTACCAGTTCACCTTCCCACCACAGTGCAAGAGGGTTCCCCCTTCTTATATCCTCTCCAAAATTTGTTTCCTGTCTTGTTAATGTTCACCATTCTCACTTGTGTGCGGTGGTATCTCATTGTGGTTTTGATTTGTATTTCCCTGATGGCCAGTGATGCGGAGCATTTTCTCATGTGCTTGTTGGCCATGTCTAGGTCTTCCTCTGTGAAAGTTCTGTTCATGTCTTCTGCCCATTTCATGATTGGATTGTTTGTTTCTTTGCTGTTGAGTTTAATAAGCTCTTTATAGATCTTGGATACTAGCCCTTTTAGCTGTTATGTCATTTGCAAATATCTTCTCCCATTTTGTAGGTTGTCTTTTAGTTTTGATGACTGTTTCCTTTGCTGTGCAGAAGCTTTTTATTCTAATTAAGTCCCAATAGTTCATTTTTGCTTTTGTTTCCCTTGCCTTCATAGATGTATCTTGCAAGAAGTTGCTGTGGCCAAGTTCAAAAAGGGTGTTACCTGTGTTCTCTAGGATTTTGATGGATTCTTGTCTCACACTTAGATATTTCATCCATTTTGAGTTTGTCTTTGTGTATGGTGTAAAAGAATGGTTCAGTTTCATTCTTCTGCATGTCGCTGCCCAATTTCCCCAGCATCATTTATTGAAGAGACTTTCCTTTTTCCAGTGGATATTTTACCAGCTTTGTCGAGTATTAGTTAATCATAGAGTCGAGGGCCCATTTCTGGGTTCTCAATTCTGTTCCATTGATATGTGTCTTTTTTTCAAGATTGTATTTATTTATTTATGAGAGACACAGAGAGAGGTGGGCGGAGACACAGGCAGAGGGAGAAGCAGGCTCCATGCAGGGAGCCTGATGTGGGACTTGATCCTGGGTCTCCAGGATGACGCCCTGGGCCAAAGGCAAGGTGCTAAACCACTGAGCCACCCAGGTGTCCCAATATGTGTCTGTTTTATGCCAGTACCACACTGTCTTCATAATCACAGCTTTGTAGTACAGCTTGAAATCCGGCATTGTGATGCCCCCAGCTTTGGCTTTCTTTTTCAATATTCCCCTGGAGTGTTTTGAATTTTCTATGTAGAGTATCATGTCATCTGCGAAGAGGGAGTTTGACTTCTTTGCCAATTTGAATGCCTTTTATTTCTTTTTGTTGCCTGATTGCTGAGGCTTGGACTTCTAGTACTATGCTGAATAGCAGTGGTGAGAGTGGACATCCCTGTTGTATTTCTGATCTTAGTGGAAAGGTTCTCAGTTTTTCCCCATTGAGAATGTTTGTTGTGAGCTTTTCATAGATGGCTTTTAAGATACTGAGGAATTTTCCCTCTATCCCTACACTCTGAAGAGTTTTGATCAGGAATGGATGCTGTATTTTGTCAAATGCTTTCTCTGCATCTATTCAGAGCATCATATGGTTCTTGCTGTTTTTTCTCTTGTTGATGTGATCTATCACGTTAATTGTTTTATGAGTGTTGAACCAACCTTGCATCCCTGGGATAAATCCCACCTAGCCATGGTGAATAATCTTAATGTACTGTTGAATCCTATTACTAGTATCTTGTTGAGAATTTTTGCATCTGTGTTCATCAGGGATATTTGTATATAATTCTCCTTTTTGGTGGGGTCTTTGGTTTTGGAATCAAGGTGATGCTGGCCTCATAAAATGAGTTTGGAAGTATTCTGTCCCTTTCTATCCTTTGGAACAGCTTTAGTAGAATAGGTATTATTTCTTCTTTAAACGTTTGCTAGAATTCCCCTAAGAAGCCATCAGGCCCTGGACTTTGGTGTCTTGGGAAGTTTTGGATGACTGCTTCAATTTCTTCCCTGGTTATTGGCCTGTTCAGGTTTTCTATTTCTTCCTATTCCAGGTTTGGTAATTTGTGGTTTTCCAGAAATGCATCAGTTTCTTCTAGATTGCCTAATTTGTTGGCGTATAGCTGCTCATAGTACATTTTTTAAATCATTTGTATTTCCTTGGTATTGGTTGTGATCTCTCCTCTTTCATTCATGATTTTATTAATTTCAGCCTTGTCTCTTCTATTTTTAATAGAGTCTGCTAGTGGTTTATCTATTTTATTAATTCTTTCAAAGAACTAACTCCTGGTTTTGTTTCTCCAGTTCCTTTAGGTGTGAGGTCAGCTTGAGCATTTGAGTTTTTTCCATTTTTTTGAAGGAGGCTTGTACTGCAATTTATTTCCCTCTTAGGACTGCTTTTTGCGTATCCCAAATATTTTAAATGGCTGAATCTTCATTTTCATTAGTTTCCATGAATCTTTTTAATTCCTCTCTAATTTCCTGGTTGACCCTTTCATCTTTTAGCAGGATGGTCTTCAAACTCCACGTGTTTGAGTTTCTTCCACATTTCTTCTCGTGATTCAGTTCGATTTTCAAAGAATTGTGTTCTGAAAATATGCAGGGGACAATCCCAATCTTTTGGTCTATTCTGGAGAAAGTTCCATATGCACTGGAGAAGAATGTGTATTCAGTTGTGTTCGGATGCAAAGTTCTATATACATCTGTGAAATCCATCTGGTACAGTGTGTCATTTAAGGCCCTTGTTTCTTTGGTGATGTTCTGCTTCAAAATCTGTCATCTGCAGAAAGTGCCGTGTCGAAGTCTCCTACTATTAGTGTATTATTATCTAAGTATGTCTTAACTTTGGTTATTAATTGATTGATATACTTGGCAGCTCCCACATTAAGGCATAAATATTCACGATTGTTAGGTCCTCTTGTTGGATAGACCCTTTAAGTATGATGTAGTGTCCCTCTCCA
The DNA here is from genome assembly GCF_018345385.1 of Vulpes lagopus. NCBI lineage: Eukaryota > Metazoa > Chordata > Mammalia > Carnivora > Canidae > Vulpes > Vulpes lagopus. The sequence continues at coordinate 37,422,336 of NC_054828.1, forward strand.
TCTCTTACTATGGTCTTTGGGATAAACTTAAATTTATCTGATATGAGGATTGCTACCCCAGCTTTCTTTTGAGGAGCATTTGAATGGTAAATAGTTCTCCATCATTTCATTTTCAGGCTGGAGGTGTCTTTAAGTCTAAAATGAGTCTCTTGTAGACAGCAAATAGATGGGTCCTGCTTTTTTATCCAGCAGGATACCCTGCGTCTTTTATTAGGATCATTAAGCCCATTCACATTCAGAGTAACTATTGAAAGATACGAATTTAGTGTCATCATAATACCTATTCAGTCCCTGTTTTTGTGGATTATTTCTTTGGGCTTCCACTTTCTTTTACAGAGTCCCCCTTAATATGTCTTGCAGAGCTGGTTTGCTGGTCACATAGTTTTTCAGTTTCTGTCTATCTTGGAAGCTCTTATTTCTCCTATTCTGAATGAGAGCCTTGCTGGATAAAGTATTCTTGGCTGCATGTTCTTCTCATTTAGGACCCTGAATATATCCTGCCAGCCCTTTCTGGCCTGCCAGGTCTCTGTGGAGAGGTCTGCTGTTAATCTGATATTTATCCCCATATAAGTTAGGGATCTCTTGTCTCTTTCTGCTTTAAGGATTTTCTCTTTGTCCTTGGAATGTGCAAGTTTCACTATTAAATGTCAGGGTGTTGAATTGTTTTTATTGATTTTTAGGGAAGACCTCTCTATCTCCTTGATCTGAATGCCTGTTTCCCTCCCCAAATTAGGAAAGTTCTCAGCTATGATTTGTTCAAACATACTTTGTGGCCCTCTCTCCCTCTCAGCGTCTTCTGGAAGTCCAATTAAACAGATTCTTCCTTCTCAGGCTACCATTTATTTCCTTTAGCCTTTCCTCATGGTATCTTAATTGTTTTTCTCTTTTTTCCTCAGCTTCCTTCCTTACCATCAACTTGTCTTGTCAACTCTTCCACCTCATTAACCCTCAGCGTTAGGACCTCCAGTTTGGATTGCATCTCATTTAATTTATATTTAATTTTGGCCTGGTTAGATCTAAATTCTGCAGTAACGAAGTCTCCAGAATCCTTTATGCTTGTTTCCAGAGCCACCAATAACTTTATAATTGTGCTTCTGAATTGGCTTTCTGACATTGAATTGAAATCCATATTCTGTAAGTCTGTGGCAGAGAGTACTATTTCTGATTCTTTCTTATGTGCTGAGTTCTTCCTTCTAGTCATTTTGTTCATTGCAGAGTGGCTGTATGAGTGAGCTGAGTCAAAAATATCATCCATCCCTAAGTAAATTCCATCCTAGATGATTCTGCCAAGTTCAGAGATCAGAAAATGAAAAAGATCAGAAAAAAAATAAAACAAAAGGACCACTAAAGTGAAACAGATTTTAAAACAAAGTAGTAAAAAGTAAAAGGCCAAAAACCCAAAAGAAGAAAAAAGGAAAAAAAAGTAAAGAAGAAAAAGAGAAAAGGAAAAAAAGGGAGGGGGGAGCTGGGAGATGGTGGTGGTGAAGAAGTAAGTGGCAGTGGAGGGAGAATGTAGTCTACCTGAGGGGTCCTAGAGGGTGACCCTCTTGGTTCTGAGAGTTTTTGTTCTGTATGTTAGAAGATGCTAAATCCCAAATTTATATACACCAGCAGTACTTCTAGAAAGTCCAGCATTGACCACCAAAACATGAACAATATAAAAGAGGGGCGCAGAACAGGAATGAAGAGAGAATATAATCTCACAGAACAAACCAGCACGGTATTCCACTTGGTCTGGGTGTATGCTGGTCATGTTTCAGAAGGTATTAACTTCCGCCGTTGTAGAACAAAACGAGGCAGAGAAAACAAAAACCCGTATCTCGTACATCTCCCAAAATTAAATTGAGTACGTTGAAGGGATTCCAGAAATTAAAAATATATCTAAGGCATGTAATTGTAGAAATATGAAAGTCAAAAGGAAAACACTTAAAAATGAAGAGCTGGTAAAATATTGTACTTAGGGTGGGAAAAGAGAAAAAATGCTGGAAATTTTTAGTCTGCTATAAAAAAGAGTTGTAATGGAAAAAGGAAAAAAAATTTAAAAGGGGGGATACCCTCTAGTTCTATATACTACATTCCCTTGATTTTCTCTTGGTCCTGGAGCTTTCTAGTGCTGCTTGGTCAAGAGCTTGCTCTCCCTCTGTCCTTCCAGCTGGTCTTCTGGGGGAGGGGCCTGCTGTGCTGACTCTCAGGTGTGTGCCCCTTGCGGGAGATGCCCCCCCCCCAGGTGCAGGGCTAGTATGAGCTGTTTACCCCTGAGGCCCCTGTTCCCAGGCGGCCCCACCCCTCCCAGGCACACCTGGAACAAGGAGGGAAAACCACAGTGGCAGAGGTCAGGTCTGCAGCTCTGGAGTCAGCTCCCCCAGTAACTACCGCAGGCTCCCAGTCCACACTGGCCTGGGTGCTCCCGGGACAGTGGGTGTACTGACCTGAACAGCTCGGGGGCGCCCGGTGGTAAGAGTCCTCGCCACCCTGTGCCCTGCTCGCCTCCTCCTGTTCCCAGGGGGAGCTCAGGATCCTGGGCTGTGTCCCCCAACATCCTATAGGATCCTGCGCTGCTGGAACCCCGCTCCCGGGTCTCACCCCGGCCTTCGCCCTGCTCCTTGCGGCCCTTCCCCCACTTGATTCTTTTCTATTTATCTATTTTTTTTCCCACCTTCCTACCTTGTTAGAAGTGAACACTTTTCTCTCTGTGGCGTTCCTAGCTGTTCTCTCTTTAAATCTCAGGTCGAATTCGTAGGTGTTCAGATATTTTGGAAGTTACCCAGGGAAGTTGGTGGGACCAGGTGAGTTGAGGACCCTACTCCTCCGGCCTCTTGCTCACCCTTTTGGTATCTTCATGGAGATTACTCTAAGTAGAAGCATAGACATTTTAACAATATTCGTTCTTCCAATCCATGAGTATGGAACATTTGTCCCTTTCTCTGTGTCTTCCTCAATTTCTTTCATAAGTGTTACACGGTTTCTAGAGTGTAGATCCTTTACCTCCTTGGTTAGGCATATTCCTAGGTACCTTGTGTTTTTCGGTGCAGTTATAAATGGGATCAATTCCTTGATTTCTCTTTCTTCTGCTTCTTTGTTAGTGTATAGAAATGCACCTGATTTCTGTGCACTGATTTTATATCCTGTGACTTTGCTGAATTCCTGTATCAGTTCTAGTAATGTTTTGGTGGGGTCTTTCAGGTTTGCTACATTGACTATTATGCCGTCTGTAAGGAGTGAGAATTTGACTTCTTTGCCAATTTGGATGCCTCTTATTTCTTTTTGTTGTCTGATTGGTGAGGCTGGGACTCCCAGTACTATATTGAACAGTCGTGAGAAAGGACATCCCTGGCCTTAGCAGAAAAGCTCTGTTTTTCTCTATTGAAGATGATATTAATTATGGGCTTTCGTATATGGGTTTTATGATATTGAAGCATGTTCCTTCTATTCCTACATGGTGGAAGGTTTTCATCAATAAAGGATGCTGTACTTTCACAAATGCTTTTTCTATATCTATTGAAAGGATCATATGCTTCTTGTCCTTTCTTTTATTAATGTGGAGTATCCCAATGATATAATTTCCAGATGATTTGTGGAATAAATCCCACTAGCTCATGGTGAATAATCCAGGATAAATCCCAGGAATAAATCCCATTTGCAGCCCGGGAATAAATACAACTTGGTCATGATGAATAATCCTTTTAATGTACTATCAGAATCTATCAGCTATTATTTTGGAGAGAATTTTTTGCATCCCTGTTCATTGGAGATATCCATCTGTAACTCTCCTTTTTGGGAAAGCCTTTGGTTTTGGGCTCAATGTAATACTGGCCTCATACAATGAGTTTGGAAGTGTGCCTCCCATTTCTATTTTTTGGAACAGTGTCAGAAGAATAGGTATTCATTCTTCTTTAAATGTTTGGTAGAATTCTTCTGGGACGCCATCCAGCCCTGGACTCCTGTTTGTTGGGAGATTTTGGATTAGTGGTTCAATTTCTTTGTTGGTTTTGGGTCTGTTCAGATTTTTTTTTCTTCTCTTTTCAGATTTGGTAGTTTGTATGTTTCTAGAATGCATTCATTTTTTCCAGATTGCTTAATTTGTTGACAATTAAATTGCTCGTAATCTCTTACAATTGTTTGTATTTCTGCAGTGTTGGTTGTGCTCTCTCCTCTTTCACTCACAGTTTTATTTATTTGGGTCCTTTCTCTTTTCTTCTTGCTAAGTCTGGCTAGAGATTTATTGATCTTATTCATTCTTTCAAATAACCAGCTCCTGGTTTCGATGATCTGTTCTACTCTTTTGTTTTGTTTTGTTTTATTTCTACATCACTGATTTCTGCTCTGATCCCTATTATTATTTCTCTCCCACTGGATTTAAGCTTTACTTGCTGTTCTTTTTCCAGCTTATATAGGTGTAAGGTTAGGTTGTGTATTTGAGACTTTTCTTAATTCTTGAGGAAGGCCTGTATTGCTATATACTTCCCTCTTATGACTGCCTTTGTTGTGTCCAAAAGGTTTTGAACACTGTTTTTTCATTTTTAGTTGCATCCTTGTATTTTCTTTAATTCCTCTTTAATTTCCTGGCTGACCTATTCATTCTTTGGTAGAATGTTCTCTCACCTTCATATATTTATGTTCCTTCCCAATTTCTTCTTGTGGTTGACTTCAAGTTTCATAGTATTGTGGTCTGAAAATATGCATGGTGTGATCTCAATCTTTTTGTACTGCTTGAGACCTAATTTGTGACCCAGGGTGTTATCTATTCTGGGGAATGTTCCATGTGCACTAGAAAATAATGTATATTCTGTTGCTTTAGGATGAAATGTTCTAAATATATCTGTTAAGTCCATCTCGTCCAGCATGTTATTCAAAGCCATTGTTTCCTTGCGGATCTTCTGCTTAGAAGATCTGTCCGTTGTTGTTAGTGGGGTGGTAAAGTCCCCTGCTATTATTGTTTTATATCAATACGTTTGTTTTTGTTATTAATTGATTTATATACTTGGCTGCTTCCAGGTTAGGAATATACATATTTATAATTGTTAGATCTTTTTGTTGGATACATCCCTTTAGTGTTATGTAGTATCCTTCATCTCTTGTTATAGTCTTTAATAAAATCTAATTTGTCTGATATAAGGATTGCTACTTCAGCTTTCTTTTGATACCTATTCTTTTGATTACCCATCTTCTCGCTTTCAATAGGGGGCTATCTTTGAGTCTAAAATGAGTCTCTTGTGGACAGCATATTGCTGTTCTTGGATTTTTATCCATTCTGATACCTTGTGTTTTTTGATTGGAGCATTTAGTCCATTTGCATTCAGAGTAATTATTAAAATATAAGAATTTAGTGCTATTGCATTACCTGTAATACAATGTAACAGTTGCCATTCCTGTAGATTTTCCTCTGTTCCTCTCTGGTCTTGGTTACTTTGGGGCTCTCTCTCTCCACTCAAAGGATCCCCTTTAATATTCCTTACAGGGCTGATTTAGTGTTCACAAATTCCGTTAGTTTTTGTTTGTCCCAGAAACTCTCTCTCTCCTTCTATTCTGAATGACAGCCTTGCTGCATATTTTCCCAATTTAGTATGCTGAATATGTCATGCCAGTCCTTTCTGTCCTGTCAGGTCTCTGTGGACAAGTCTGCTGCCAACCTTTGTGTCTACCTTTGTAGGTTAAGGACCTCGTGTCCCAAGCTACTTTCAGGATTTTCTCTTCATCTCTGTAATTTGCAAGTTTCACATAATATGTCAAAGTGTTGATCTATTTTTGTTGATTTTGTGGTGGGTTTTCTATGCCTCATTGGCTTGAATGCCTGTTTTCTTCCTCAGATTAGGAAAGTTGTCAGCTATAATTCGTTCAAATAAATTTTTGGCCCCTTTCTCCTGCTCTTATCTTCTTGAGACACCTATAATTTGGATATTGTTCCACTTTATGGAATCAATGAGTTCCTTCTGTCTACCTTCATGATCTAATCATTTTCTTTTCCTCTTCTTTTCAGCTTCCTTATTTTCCATTATCATAACTTCCATATCACTGATTCACTCTTCTGCTTGCTTCGTTCATTTTTATTTTTATGTCCTCCACTTGGAACTGCATCTCAGTAATAGCATTTTAAACTTTGGCCTGACTAGATTTTAGTTCTTTAATCTCTATAATAAGGGATTTTCTAGTGTCTTTTATGTATGCTTTCTTCAAACCCAGTTAGTATCTTTATAATCATTATTTTAAATTCTAGTTCAGACCTCTTACATATATTTGTATTGATTAAATCCCTGGTAGTGAGTACTACCTCCTATTCTTTCTGATTCTCAGGTACACTTCCTCTAGTGGAAATATGCCTCCAGGGATCAGAGGCAGGGCTCTGTCTGAGTGGCTCCAGACTCCATTAGGTGGCGCTGTTTTGCTCCTTGAAGGCTTTCAGCATGTATTGGCCTGCTAGTAGTCCCCACTCTTCAGTGAGTTCCCACAGAAAAGCAATCAATCATGCTTGTTTCGCCAGTTTCCATAAGAACTCTGTAGTCACCCAGCCTGTGACAGATGGTTTTTATCTCAGGCACTCTGCTGAGTTTCAAAACTCTAAATTTTAGGGAGTCCCATGGAGCAGACTTGGGCTGTTCCTCCTTGGGGGTGGTAGGAAGGGTGCTCTTGCCATGCTTCGAGCTTTTGCTGGACTCCTCCCAGGAAAGCAGTAACATTGCTGTTTGCAGTTTATGGCAGCTCAGGGCAGAAAGCCAGCACCTAGATGTGCTGTTTTCAGCCCGCTTCCCCACTCCTATGCCTGGAAACTATGCCACATTCAGGCACCACTCATTCTTCTTGTGACTCCAATGATCCCAAGACCACACTGTCACTCCTGAGATTTCACCCTGCTTCACCTCCTGAGCACCTTTAAGCCAGGGCCATCCCCCACTGTAGCAGACTTCTAAAAGTTCCGATTTTGCACTCCTTTGCTTATCACACTTTGCATTAGACACCTTAAACAGTCTCCCACCCGCCCCCATTGTATCCTCAGCTATATCACACCAGATTCAAGTCTCTGCACCTCCTATCTCCCAAATAGTGGTCATTTTTCTACTGGTAGACTTGCAGCATTTGTTTTCTCAGATCTCTGATTTCTCTGGTGTTCAGAATGATTTGATAATTATCTAGTTGTATTTAAGGTATGAGACAAACTTAGAACCCCCTTACTCCTCTGCCATCTAAACTCCTCCACCCAGTCTTCATGGATTTTAACAAAGTTCTATCATGACGATAAGGTTAAACATCACACAGTGGCCTATTTTTGAAGTGTGTGCTACTCGACTGGACAAGTTTTCCATACGTTTCTTCTCTGTAGGACTGACTTAGCATTTTACTCATACTGGTTTAGTTGTTAGGAAATGTTACATCTACAAATGTTTGCTCCCACATTGGCCTGTGAATTCCACAGTGACAAGACTTTTATTTTTTGTGATCTACACAGTGTATAAAATATTTAACATAATGTTTTTAGTAAATATTTGTTGGTTGACTTTATGTCTTTGTACAGTAGAAAAATATCTCAGCTAGTAGAACCTCTAGGACATGTAAGGAATAAACATCTTTAGAATAAAAAATTAGTTTCAGCAATTTTGGTCCACAGTGTAATAGTCATTCTGAGAAATAAACATGAGAAGATTCTATCAACACAATAGCCTCAAAAAGAGAATGGTAGAGGGCAGAGAGAGGGATTCAGCTATACATAAGGAATTCTAAAACACTAGGATGAGTATATTTTTACAGACTTAGAATTAAGAATTGTTTTTTTTTACATATTATTAAAGGGATTAAAAAAAAGACAAAGAAGAATATGTGACAGTGACCACATGGGGCTAAAAAATGTAAAGCATACACTAACTGGTCCTTTACAGGAAACTTTTGCTAATCCTGCTCATCAGGAATAATATCTGAGGCAATGCCGTTATCATCACAGTTCCCTGAAAAAAGTTAAATAAATATGAGTTTGTTAGCTATATTATTTTGTTTTCATCTATATAATCCAGCAAAAACTTCTGTTATTGTTGCTGTTGGGTTTTGCTGTTGTTGCTTAAAAATTTTATAATATTAACCCCCATGAATAGTTATGGACACTGCTATTGACTCATAAATGAAACCATTTCTTTTAAGAAGCCCTTTGGTATCAAAGTCACACTGTATTTTATTATTTCTTCAGCAAATCCAACTCAACAGTGGAAGAAGTACAAAAGAACCATAATTAGTACTCATCTTAGTGTTTTAGAATTCCTTATGTATAGTTGAATCCCTCTGTAAAAATACAAGCCTTGAGGTAAATTTGACTCCCAGGATGTGATTTGCTAACTCCTCCTTATTACCATGGTAAACTACAGGGCATATATGTTAAAGATTTTTGTCCTGTAAGTGTATATGATAGCCGGCCTCCAAGATGGTCTCAGTGATCTCTGGCCCTTCAGGTATTTACATTTTTATGTGGTCCCTTCCATTTGAGTGTGGACTGGGCTTAGTGACTCACTTGTAATAAATAAATAAAACAATAATGACAGCATGTGACAAGGATATTAGGCCATATAAAGGAGTATGTTTTTTCTTTCTATTTCTTAGACCACATGCCCTGGGAGGAAGCCAGCTGCCAAATCTTGATCAATCATATGGAGAGGCCCCCATGCAGCAAGGAGCTGAAGCTTCCAGCTATAGCCAATGGAATGAACTTAAAATCAGAACCTCCAAGCCCAGTCAAACTTCAAATGATTGCATACCTGACTATCATTCCAGTTGCAGTTTTATGAAAGATCTAAACTGGAACCAGCCAGGTAAGTTGCATCCATTCTTTTTTTTTTTTTTTTTTTTAATCTTTATTTATTTACGATAGTCACAGAGAGAGAGAGAGAGGCAGAGACACAGGCAGAGGGAGAAGCAGGCTCCATGCACCGGGAGCCCGATGTGGGATTCGATCCCGGGTCTCCAGGATCGCGCCCTGGGCCAAAGGCAGGCGCCAAACCGCTGCGCCACCCAGGGATCCCAAGTTGCATCCATTCTTAATTCACAGAACCTGTATGACATTAAGTGTTTGTGGCTGTGTTTTGACATAAGTAACAGTGCAGCAATAGGTAACTAATAAGAAATAATTCTAATATGTTATTTTGTAAGAGTTTAACCTGTTTATCAGAAGACTGCAGATGGCTTTATTCTTAGTTAGTATGTTAGTCAAGGTTCTCCAGAGCAATAGAAACACACACACACACACACACACACACACACACACACACATATATATATATATGAAGAGACTTATTTTAAGAAATTGGCTCACACTATTAAGGAGACTTGATGAGTCCAAATTCTAATGGAGGAGACCAGCAGGCTAAAGACTCAGGAAAGAGTTGCAGTTTGAATCCAAACACTGTATGTGGGCAGAATTTCCTCTCTTTCAGGGGAAGCCAGCATTTTATTCTATTCAAGGCTTCAGTTGACTGGATTTCTTTAAATAGAGGTGGGCACATTATGGTGGGCAATCTGCTTTATTCAAAGTCTATGAATTTAAATGTAAATCTTACCCAAAAACATCTTACAGAAACATGTTTAATAATGTTTGACCAAATATCTGGGTACTGTGACCCAACCAATTTGACACATAATATTAACTATCACATCTAGGGAGAGCCAAAATGATTAGTTTGAATTTGAATTCATCTGGTATTAATGAAAGATGTGGAGAGTATAATTCAGTTTCCTTACATTCATATTCAGCTAACTTCAGAAAGGATCTAGGTAAGCAGATAAAGGATACAATCAACAACAAGGCAATAATTATGAAAACTAAAGAATAAGGTTGGGAACATCATGTTTTTCTCAAAATTTCAGGACATAAAGCTACTGCTCCATGGAAATAAATAAATAAATAAATTTTAATAAAAGTATATTTTAAATATATTTATAAATATATATAATTTATAAGTAAATTATATATATATATTATTATATATATATAATATGTAAGCATCAACCAGCTTGTTAGGAAAAGGTAAAAACTTAATCCATCATCCAAATTTTTCAAAATAATTTCAGATTGTGTGATATTTAAGAGAATATTTAGATGACTGGACTTTTCATCTGTACATTGTGTAATATATAATAGGTTACCAACTTACAAATGAGTGAGTCACCATATTATAAGTAGAGATTGTAATAGGCAGAATAATAGCTTCTCAAAGAAGTCAGTATCTTTACTCACAACCTGCAAATATGCCACCTTGTATGGAAAAAGAGACCAAGTTGTGACCAAATTAAGGTTTTGATATCAGGAGACTAGTCTGAATTATCTGGGTGGGACTGATGTAATCACAAAGGTGCTTATAAGAGGAGTCAGGAGGGTCAAAGTCAGAACAGAAGATGTGACAATAGAAGCCGAGGTGAGAGAGAAAGAGAGAAAGAGAGAAAATGCTGCATTGCTTCTGATTTTGAAAATGGAGGAAGGAGGTCACGAGCCAAAGAACAAGGAGCATAACCTGCCTCTAGAACCTGAAAAAGGCAAGGAAACAGATTCTTCCCTCGAGTGTGCAGAATGGGCACAGCATATTAACTCCCTAATTCTAGGACTTCTGACCTCCAGAACTATAAGACAAATGTGTATTGTTTTATATGCCACTAAATTTGTGTAATTTATTATAGTAGCAATATAAAAGTTATAAAGAAATAAATCCCTACTCATTTAGAGAGTCGAGACTATGGTTGTATTTAGAGAAATGACATACTATGAATTTCAAAGTACATTTAGTAACTATGGTAGTCTGTAAGAGTGAATACAAGTTCCAGGAGGAAGGACAGATGCCATATATTTTGTTTACCATTGTATCCCCTGGGCATAATATATAAATAACACATACCAGAGTTAAAATAAATAGTATTGAGAAGAATGCCCTAATAATAGATCTTTATGACACTCATTTAATATAGCAAATGTCTCTGTTTTAGTGATTCCTAAATTTATTAAGATTTATTCCCTCAGGGGATTAATATTATTTTTAAGTCATCTTAATATCAATTTTCTTAGTAAATAGTTAAAATAAATTAGTGCAGTGTTCATGTTTGGCTTATTGCTTCTCTATTTTTATGTCTGACACTGATATCTCATAGTATCTATATTAGCATTAAATGATATTAATTTACTATATCTTGGTTGATTCTACTCATCATGGTGTCATTTAATAGAATGTTGTGAACAGATGTGAATCCATTTTAAGGAACTAAAAGATAAAGAGGACCCACAAAAAACCATCTGTATCATTAGAGGACCCACAATAAATATCTGTATGCATGAAACATAGATGGAATAGAAGTCCTAACCTCAAAATAAATTTTCAAAACACTTTGAGGAATCAAAAGACCCAGGCTAAAAGCAGTAACCTAACTATTGCTAAAAAAAGGAGTTACAAATTAACCATATTTTAGAAATAATATTTTGACTTTAAATATATAACTTAGGCCCTCAGGGGAAAAAATAACATATTTATAGAAATCTTCCCAATAGCTAAATGAACTAGCAAATGTTTACCTTGGATCAACTTATGATGCTGCCACAGTTTAACAGATTAAGATTTACAGAATGTCACTAATGGCACACAATGGTTGCAGCTGCACTATTTTGGTGATCCAGGAAGTGTGCTTGGCTAGGCGAGCACTGCATCTGCATGCTTGATGTTAACACTTGAGCCTTTTATAACTCTAATAAAGTTGACAATTTATGCATAGACATGCCAGAATCTGGAGCCAAGCAAGACAAAATCACTGAGGTTGAGGGCGTAAATTCAAGCTCCCTGCCAGAAACATGTGCAGCTGTATAAGAAACAGGAAGTAGATTCCATTGACACACCTGCTACAGATGCCCAGTTTGCAAATATTTCTACCTTTTTCCTCTGGTAGGCACACACAGCACTCAGTCCATTATTGCTTACCCATGACAAAGGATGAGATTCAGAGACAGGATTGTGTCATTCTTTCAAGTTGCTCAAGACGAGAAGTGACCCATTTGAAATCAAATGATCTTGTTCCCCATCTTTCAAATGGAGAAAAACACGGATATGCAGTGTATAATCTTTGTTTTCCTCTGGGTAGTCAATCCAAACCTGGAACTAATAGCTACTCCTAAGTGTCGGGATCAGCCATTGATGCTTCTGAAATTTCTGTCATGTGCTACTTGTGAGAAGTTGGTCTGTGTTATTGCACGGTTATGCTGCCCAAGAGAAAGCCCCAGGGTTTCACTGTGAGAAATGCTAGAGTCCTTAATTGATACAATCACACTAGATTCAAGTCAGTCCAATCTCAGTGGTTACAAATGTGAGGGTGAGGATGGAAATTTCTTTATCAGGAAAATGGCCTCTACCTGAGACTTTATCTCTCTATTTGTTGAAATCAGGAAGGAGAAAAGACTGATATGAGTGAGCTTTCTCAAACTTCAATAGTTGTTGAGAGTTTGGCGCAAGAATAGGCCTGTATTAGAAAGAGAACTGAATTTTGCTCAAGATAAGATTTGAGCATGATGGATTGATCACTTCTTAATTTCTGATCACAAGCTCTGATACAGGATATCTATACTAGGGAACAATATTTGGAGTAAAACAAGAAAACAGTTTCCTATATTACTAAGATCAGAGTGCATCATTTCTAAAGGTATTGTGTATTCAGACCTTAGAAAGGAAACCAGTCTGTTATTTTTTAAATAACCTGGGAGTTCTAATGATAAGGTGGTTTTAGAAAACAAAGAGAGACAAGGCTTGGGAAGCAAGCAAAACTCAGGTGTTTTCTGGGTCATACGATATGATTTGTGCCAACAGCAGCATGGTACAGAAACAGTAAAAGAGGTACATGAAGCTGTAATGAGGCCCAATATGTCAGAAAGTGTTTCAAAATAAGCAAATTTATATAGAAAATAAGTCTGAAAAATCTGAAGTATCCTAAGATTATATTTCTAAGGATTTCAGATATAGCTGAAATAATGTAAGAATTCCTATTGTTGAAGCTACTGTATCCATTCATTTTCATTCATAACAAAATTATCCGTCTTTTTGAAATGTTTTGTTCTCTATTCATTATCAAACAGCCTCCTGTAGAGCATTGCATTCTTCTTCTATAACCAATCACAATTTTTTATCACAATTTTTAAATTAAACTAACATCTCCATGACTTCTGAAAATTTGGCAATCATCAAATCAAATATACTAATAACCTAAATAGCCTAATATTATATAAGATATTCAGTGGAACATATAAGTGTTATCCAATGAACTAGCTGTTGCTTTCTAGTGAAGAACTGCCAGTCTAGTGAGAATACAATATACAAGGTCCCTCCCTCTGTTGACATTACTAATGCCTTCATGCTCTTTGTTTTTAGTCACTTTCATTCTAATTGCTTTCTTTCAAAATTTCATAAACATAGTTATTTATCCAAAGAATAAATATAAAATTTTAGACAATTCAAGGATTTATATTAAAGGTCAAAGAACGTGACTAAAGGATAATAAATATTAAAACTAATTTATAATGGTTTATTAAAGTCACATTGTGGAGAGCTTCAACATCCTAGTATTAATTTCCATGTTTCAATATAAAGTAAAATGTATGTACTCTGATCTGATCCCTCTGAACAAGCATTGCATATTTATAAATTTTTTTTTCCTGTTTCAAAGAGACCAGTCAAGCTGGAAAAATGTGATTTTGATTTTGGTTTGACTTTCTTAAAATTTTAAAACATAATTTTCTGTGTAACTTTTTAGAATTTGAATTTTACATACTTGTAATACAGATCCAATAATTACAAAGATATAAAAATTAACATTTTGTAACACTTTTTTATCAAGTATTAGTTGAACTTGTCTTTTATTATAGCAATCAAGAAGATTTTCATTTCTATATATTTTACTTTACATTAGGCACTGTATGTTAACTAGTTTCTTGCTTTTATTCCATATTGTCCCATAAGCTCATCTCTTAACAAAAAAAATAGAAAATAGTTATAAAATCAAACATAGACTTACAAGAATAAAGAAAGGAGATAGAAAAAGGAAAGTCATATACACAAAATGTTTTATTAAATTTAAAGTACAGTAAATGTTAACAATTTTAAAAGAATCTACAAAATTATATTATTAGATAACTAAGAAAAATATACTTTAAGATATATGTAAATTAGAACATTTATTATAATTTAAAATATCTTTTAATTTAGGAGCACCTGGTTTCTCAGTCAGTTAAGCATCCAACTCTTGATTTCAGCTCAGGTCATGAGCCCACGGTGGTGAAATCAAGCCCGATGTTGGGCTTCATGCTCGTCATGGAGTCTGCTTCTCTCCCTCTCCCTCTGCTCCTCCCCCTTCTCTCTCTCTCTCTTTCAAATTAATAAATATTTTTAAAATACATCTTTTTAATTTAAAACTCAAAAATAGGCAAAACTATAAAATTTCTAAAAGAAAACCTAGAATAACTAGGTGACCATGGGTTGGGCAATTAGCTTTTTTTTCCCTTTTATTTTCTTTGAGACAAAATTTAAATGACGTAACATTGACTGTTTTATAGTGCACAGTTAAGCAGCATTTAGGACATTCACAACGTTGTACAATCTTCATCTCTATCTAGTTTCAAAATATTTTCATCACCCCAAAGGAAATGCTGTACACATTAAGCTGTCCCTCACCATTCACCTATAACTACTAATTTGCTTTCTGTTTCTACCGATTAACCTATTCAGGATATTTTATATAAATAGAATTATATAACATGTGACTTTTTTGTGTTTGGCTTTTCACTCAACATGATGTTTTCTTGAATCGAGCATGTTGTAGCATGTACTTCATTTTTTTTAGTACTGAATAATATTCTATTGCATGGATATGCCGCGTTTCATTTATCCATTCATGTTCATAGACATTGCAAATAGTGTTACCATGAACACTTACATACAAGTATTTGTTTCAGTACCTATTTTCAATCCTTTTGAGTTTACAATTAGAAGTGAAATTGATAGGTCATATGAAATTCTAACTTTTTGAGAAATGGACAGTGTTTCCTGAGTGGCTGTATTATTTACACCTTCCAGGATATAAAAGGGTGCATACTGTATGTTTTCAAATATATGACATTCCAGAAAAGACAAAGCTCTAGAGTAAGAAAAGACCTGTAGTGCCGAGAGTTCAAAGCAAGAGCATGAGAGTTGACTACATCAAGCAACGTGGATATTTTAGTGTGGGGAAGCTATTCTATATGATATGCAATAGTGGATACAAGACATTATCCATTTGTGAAAATTCACGGAAGGTACAGCACGAAGTAAACTTTAACAAATGCAATTAAAAAACACATTTAGGGCAGCCGGGTGGCTCAGCATTTTAGCACTGCCTTCAGCCCAGGGCCTGATCCCGGAGACCCGGAATCAAGTCCCACGTCGGGTTCCCTGCATGGAGCCTGCTTCTCCCTCTGCCTGTCTCTGCTTCTCTCTTTCTCTCTGTGTCTCTCATGAATAAATAAATAAAATCTTAAAAAGAAAAAATACACATTTAGGAAGTTGGGTAAATTCCAAGAGAAATTCAGAATGTGGAGTAACAATGTAACTTTGTTACAAATATAGGAAACAGCTTCAAGGAAGGGAGTAAGGAGAAAGGGGACGGACCTATAACTGGAAATGAGTGAGATTAGTAAGACTAGAAGTACAAGAAATTGCACACAGCATTGTTCTATAATTAATAAGGTTGTTTGACAGTGGGGGTACAGATTCTGGATATTCATTTTTTTCCCAGGACCGAAGCTCACAGGAAAAAAAAAAAAGGGATCATAAAAATATCTACTGTAAATCAACTCTGGTTTTTATTTTGGGAAAATACATTTTAATGATTTCAATTTCCAGAATGAAAAAACAAATTTAAACTATTTGATCCATAACATGTAAATCTGAGTCTGTATGAAATAGGTTCAATTGGGTTTACTTCAACATCTGAAAACAGAAATAACTGATATTTTGAAGTTGTGCTCTATTTATTTCTTTATATGAATTCTGGTCTTATAAAGCTTATTGACATGGAAATTAAATAAATAAAAGCATAGTATTTAAAGTAAATAATGTTCATTCCAACAAATACTGGTGATTTCCATTTACAGTTGGTCCTTCTCTAGTCTTTCAATCTGTCTTCATATTTTCAGAGTTTGTTTTTTTATTAATGTGTCCTGTACCAATACATCAATAAATGAGGGGAAGAAGGGTGGCCCGGGTGGCTCAGCAGTTTAGTGCCGCCTTCAACCCAGGGCCTGATCCTGGAGACCTGGGATCGAGTCCCACATCGGGCTCCCTGCATGGAGTCTGCTTCTCCCTCTGCCTGTGTCTCTGTCTCTGTCTCTGTCTCTCTCTCTCTGTCTCTCTCTCTCTCTCTGTGTCTATGAATAAATAAATAAAATCTTTAAAAAAATTAGGGGAAGAATCATTTTTCTTTTGTATATAATGTATTTAGTGGATAGAAAGGGTTGCAACAACATGATGATATAAAATAACGTGGCTACAACTTGTGCTCAACACAGAATTTAATAAATAGCAAGTAAATGAAAATGGAGATAATTAACCTGTAATGCAGTGAACAAATACAGAAAAATCCATTTTTGTTAGAGATACTGACTAGAGAATGATTTTTTTTCTTTTCAATTCCAATTTATCTTGACAGAACTATCTTACACATGCACACACACGCACACAAACACACACACATAACTGGTGAATAGTATACAGCCAAAAAAGGGAAATTATTCTAAATAGAATTGAAGTTAGTTAAAATTTATCTCCTCTAAGATAGAAAAGTAAAAGACTTACTCAAATCTCAACATTTTAAGGTTTTTTTTCATTTTAAAGGTTTAAAGTAATAAAAACATGGATATGTCAGAATAAACATTTGATGCTTTAAATCTGTTGTGAGAATAATTTGATTTTTCTGAAGATGCAGAAGCAAAATAGATTAAGTAGCTTGAATGTACCTGAAGGATTAATGTACTTCATATTTTGATACAAACTCTAACAGAGCAATGGAATATTGAAGTAAGTTTGTAGTGTAATTTACCACGTATTCGTTATGTGGACTAATGCATAACACTCACCATCTCTGCCCCTGTGCTGCTTTCATCCCAAGACTAAGTGTTAATGTTTTGTGCTTGTCTCTATAGTCGAACTTTCTGACATATTGTAGAATAGACATTTTGGTTTGTGCACAGCCTCTTGTGAAAATGTTTTTCCAGTTCTCTGAGTCTTCTCTGTGCTATCTAGTGTGCTAGAGTAAATGCTCGCTGGGATGGGTCAGTGTGCCACTGATGTCATCTGAGAGCTTGGCAGTGGAAATGTCCATTTTTGATAAAGAAAATAAATTGAATTACATTGAAATCAAAATCTGCAAATAATCAACAAAGTTGCCAAATCTAAACTGAATTTACACCCAATTCTTGTGAACTTTTTTTGTTTCCATTCTTTTCTTCAGTTCTCTTCCTCTTTCATTACACTTTCTACGAGATAAAAAACAATTCTGCCTTTACTTCATTGTTTTAATATCCCTCCAGAGAGACAGATTTGTAAGAAAAGAGGTACTCACAGAAAACAAAATATATCAAATGTCTACTTGTTGTTTTTATTTTAGCCTGGTGATCATCTTCACAACTAGTATATACTGACATAACATCAAATTTTAACAGATTGTAGACTTTTTTCCTAAAGAGCTTAATGATTTTGGCAGTTAATTTCTGCCATGTGAAAGGTACAGCTAAAAATATTTTTCCTTGAACTTTGGAAAAATTTGAATGTTTTTTATGCCAAAGATACTATTATATTTTCACATAGAAATTATCAAATTTCACAAGCAAAATAACAAAAAATAGTCATCTGAGAAGAGACGGATATAAGGAAAGACAATTTAGGATAACCTTTTGTTTATTTAAACTAAAATAAATTTAATGACGTGTTTTTGTTTATTTAAACACAAATAAATTTAACTACGTGTTTAAAATATCGATTTTTTTACTTCAGTAAAAAAAGTGAAAACACCACCAAAAACATGCATGTATTCCTAAATTTCTTGATACATTCCACATAATTGATCATTCATATCTTCGAGTGGAGAAATAAGGGGAAAAAAATGAATTTTCTGTTCCTTCTCCATTCCAAAAGTTTTGTTTGATGTGAAAGACTTCACTTTTACGTTAAAGAAACCCTGAAGGTGTCAGGCCATTATCCATCAGCATTTTGTGTGATCACATTAATGGATCATGTATTTGTTTTTGCTGAGATCCAGGCAGCAAAATTGATCGAAGATGATTCAGATAGAGGAAGTAGAGCAAGAATGAAAAGCCTGAACTTAGAGGGAGACTGTTATGGGACATTGAAGTCATTTGTGGGTTTGTGGTACATAGCATAAGGACACTGACTGCCTAGAGGTAAAGGAAGAAAGGATGTCAGAAAGTAGAAGAGCCGAAAGAGGTAGGGCAAACATCAAAAATTCATTTTGTTCCTTTTGCAAACACAACTAAATCAATTAGAGCCATTCTCCAGATTTATCAGATATCTATACCAATAGAATAAAACAAAAATGTAATCAAAATTGAACTAATGCACTGTATTCATGTATACGCTTTATAAATATCTGAATATAATAATTTGCTCATATGTCATTTATGTTCTAAAACATCTGCAAAAATAAAAAAAATTAAAGGATGAATAAACTTAGAAGTATATATCCTAATGTTTTCTCTCCACTCCCCAGTGTATCTTCTTGCTCATATCCTACTGAATAATTTGGAATACACTGGGTTAGAAGATGGCTAAGGAGCCAGGTGGACAAGAGTTTAAAATCCTATCTTTGACTATTTCTACTAATGTGTTACTGTACAAGATACATATAACCTCTTTAAATTTCAGTTGAAAAAAATTATTTTATAAAGTGGGAATAATAACAGTACCTATGTTATAGAATAATTGAGGGATTAAGAGATCCCATGCAAACTTCTCAGCACATGTTTTGCTCAGGATAAATACTCAGTGAAAGCTACCTATTATTGCTATAAGTCAGCAAGAGTCCTGTGTGCCTCTGCAGCAACTCTGGAATATTGATAACAGCTGTGAATGTGCTTAAAAGACTATAGCTGCAGAAAGAGAATTGACCTCCTTTTCCAATGAGACACACACCACCACCACTACCACCACAATCACACAGCTACTGAGACTCTAGAAGAAGAAAACAAGAAAGCAAATGCCGTCAGAATTCCTGTTCTATTTTTCTAACTCACAATTAACTGGACATGAGGCCTATGTAATTTATTTGCCTTGTTTTGCTGCTTGACATTATGCTAGGTTCCTTTTCTATTAATTTATTGTTGCTACTGTTCCCTTTGGGACCTGTAGGATATACTCCAAAATGAAATATTTTTTTTATCCCTATTAAAGTATTTTAATGAATTCAAATCCTAAAAGTGCTTGATGATGACCAGCAGCACTATCCTACACAATGAAAAAGAGTTCTTAGAGGACATAATGCTGTAACAAAGAAAGAGCAGAAATGATACCGTAGGTCACATGTTCTAAGATGACCGTAACATGGGGAAATATGACAAATACTAAATTAATGCTCATTACACAATTATTTTATCTCCTGCCTTTACATACAGGCACAAATAAACCTATCTTTTTAAAATAAATGTTCTTTTATTTTGTCTTAAGGGAAGATGCTGCACTTTCAGCATCTCTCTCCAGAGTCTGTTTTTAATTAACACCAAATATTACGTTTGCTAAATTTATATCATGAGCACAAACTTGTATTCCATTTACTCTAATGTAGGACTTCCCAAAAAAGTAAAGGTTTTACAAAGGGTTTATATTGCTCTCTAGTGCTACTTCAAATAAAATATAGATCTTAATAACTATCAGGATTTTGTCCAAGTGAGGACAAGATTTAGAGTTCACCACTCCCAGTGGAAAATACAGACAATCAGAAAAGAGCAACTTCTAGTTTCCCCAAGGAGGGTTTTTTTTTTTCTCTCCTAAGACACTTTTTATCTGTCAGCACTCCTTTATTCACTTTTCCAGTTGGCTCATTTGGGGAGAAACCCAGGCATCCTGAATTCGGCTCAACATTGTTCTCCTTTTCAGTCTAATTTCCTGCAGGAGCCATCATCCCCATCTGGTCTTGCCAAAATCATGTTAGGAAGTTATTTGATCTCTTAACCTAAACCTAAACTCCCCAATATCACCCAGATTAGGAAGATGGGATTCTGAATTCTCTTTCATTTTCTGTATTTTTCAGTAATTAGGAAATTTTAACAGCTTCACTGGAGACCATGAAAACTGTCCAGATATAGCAAGATTGATGTTGCACTGGAGGCAAGATGTTGCAACAGAGGGAAGAGCAGAACAGGTTGTAGACTCAAGCCAGTAGGGGACCACATGACCATTTACACTGAGATAGTCAGACAAGAATTCAATCACATCACATATTGTAGAGCTTTTGCACAGAATTTTTTTTTTATTTCTTGAAGAACTGATTAGTCAAACTTAGGATTGAGTGTAAGAAATGAGACCAAGGAGCAAAAGAAAAACAAGATACAGACTAATGGACAGAGGGAACTTGGTCACAAGAAACTTACAGCACTAATTACTGGCATAAAGGAATAGTGTAATATGTTGGAGTGATTCAGCAGAAAGTTTGACAACACCATTAGCACACTGGGCCATTTCAGTGGTGATTATCAGTACATCCACCAACACTAGTATTTATTAGATAGTTGGTATATGTCAAGCAGTAGGTTAAGAGCATTAAGGCATTAATCCTTCATCTCCCATAACCACCCCAAGATATAGTTACTTAATTCTTAGTACTGACCAAAGGTTTCTTAAATTATCTTCAAGTCAGAGCAGAGCTAGCCTAGAATCCAGAATGGTGTTGAATTGTAGGAGGTAAGTGGTCACAATTTTAAAGGTTAAAGAATTACAATGGCAACTTATTAGAGTTAGAGGCCTTGCGCACTATGTAGAGGCCTTTGCAAATCATAGCACCATACATCCTAAAGTGAGGAGAGACCCTGTGTGATCTTCTGACTTACTCTCTGATCTCCAAACATTATCTCCATTGTGCAGAGAAAGAATCTGAAGCACAGAGAGGTTAAGTGGCTCGTTGAAGATCATACAGTTACAGTGATAGAAAACTGTAAAATCACTCCTTATTAAGTCTTGGAAACCCATTGATAATCTTTTGAGTAACAGCTGTTTGAAAAGCCAAATTAATCTTTCCTAGAATGCCCACTATCCATGGGCTGTCCCTTTCCCCCACCAGAGTTCAGACACTTGGGGCTTGCTGCTTAAAATAACTACCTCCTACCTTCTAATCTACACCCACCCTCTTCAGCCTTGTGATTGCTGGGTTCCATTTGCAGTCCAGGTTACCCTGTGAGGTGCTGACTCCTGCAGCTTTCCTCTGGAAGCCTCTCTGTGAGCCGAAATCTCCATCCACACAATTTTACTGCTCATAAAGACAAGCAGCAAGGAGAGCACAAAAGAAGCCAATTTATCCATTTTTCTGTATCTGGAATACATGTGGAGTCAAAATTGGTGGTTTGCCTCAGCTCTCCCTGCTAGGATAATTTGGGGTGATATTGCAACTAAACGTTTTATTTAAACCATGTCAGTCACACTGTGCATTTTAAAGACCACATTACAGAGTGCATTACCTTTCTAACATATCTGAGTGTATGAGTAAATTTCAAAGCAGAATAGCTTCCATGAATAGGAAATTATCTCACCCTTAATTTCATATTGCTATTCAAAGGCAGAGAGAGAGCCTTGTTTGTCTTACCTTATTTCTACTTCGATATAATTTTCACTATGGCGAAGTTGTTCAAATGCTTTGATTTGTTTCAAAGATTGTTTGTCTTATCTCTCTTGTACTTATGTATAAGAATACTAATACACTTCTCTCAATCCCTAAAATATATAACCATGGGCTCTTTCTAATTCTCTCCTTTTCTCTCAAAATTAAATATGTTATCAAGTTCTAGATGTCTCCCTCTTTAGAAAGGTCTAGATTTTCTCCTGCATGTAGGAGAGTATGTGTGTGTATAGGAGTATGTGTGTGTATAGGAGTATGTGTGTGTGTTTTCCATTTCAGCAAAACTACAAGCCCAAGTTCAAGTCTTTCTCCTTATCTGAATTATTATAACTGGTTTATTGGCTCTTCTTGCTATAACTCTGTCTTCCTCTGTTCCAATTGCCCAAAGCAAAAATACCAGAATTATCAAGCACTGAATACATATATAGTAATGGTTGATATTTTTATCCTTGTAATTCACTATTTGTAAGAATGTATTTTCTGTAATTCATTGCATCAAATTGAAATCCATTAACCTCATAATTAATAATGGAGGCTTCTCAAACTGTCAAAGACCACATGGTGTTGCCTAAATGGCCAAAGATTTTTTAATGGCTGAGGAGTCTATTTTTTTTCTTGTACCTTCCCTTCTTTTTTTTCTTCTTTCTTTCTCTTTCTTTCTTTCCTTCTTTCTTTCTTTCTTTTCTTTATTTCTTTTTTTCTTTCATTCTTTCTTTCTTTTCTTTTCCTTTCTTCTTTCTTTCTTTTTTTCTTTTCTTTTCTTTTCTTTTCTTTTCTTTTTTCTTTTCTTTTCTTTTCTTTTCTTTTCTTTTCTTTTCTTTTCTTTTCTTTTCTTTTCTTTTCTTTTCTTTTCTTTTCTTTTCTTTTCTTTTCTTTTCTTTTCTTTTCTTTTCTTTTCTTTTCCTCTTGTGCTCCTGGTTAACTGTACCCTTTAGCCTTCAGATACCCCAGTCTCTCCTGATTTAGAAAATCTCCTCACCATGGCCAGTATTACCACTCTATCTATAATATCCAGTTCCTGTCTTCTCCTGACACACAAGTAGTTGTACTTTTCCACCTCTTAAAGTTAAATGGGACCATGTGACCAATCCTGGACATAAATGTGCACCAAATTTTGGATGAAAGCATTTAGCAGCAGGTGCTACATCCTACAGCTTTCTTGTTCCCATTGCATGATAAACAGGGGAACCCATAAGATGAATCTTTCATCAGTGTGAAACAGTGAGTTCTTAGCAAGTACATATTAGGCAGATAGCATAAGTTAGGAATAAAGCTTTGTTGTTTTAAGTCACTAAACTTTGATCATTGTTTTAACTTGCAACATATTTATCTTCTGAATTATATGGGTTTTACTCAGTGTTTTAAAAATGTGTCACAAAACTCAAAACTAGAAAGTGTTTCTTTCTTACTTACTAATCCTTCCTTTTTCCTTTATATTTATGTTATTCTTCATAATTCTGTATCCTCATTTATTCAGTTAATCCTTCAATAAATGGTTACTGTGTGCCTACTTCACCTGCTTATTATGTTCCTCAAAAAGAAAGGCATGTTAGCAGGAAAATGTGTGGTCAATATTCAAAACATTCTATTAACTGTAGGAAATAAACTTCAGGTAAGTTCAAAAATTTGTGTTTGTTCCAACTTTATATCTACCTTATGTGCATCTTTTTTTTTTTTAATTAACTTTTATTGGTGTTTAATTTACCAACATACAGAAAAACACCCAGTGCTCATCCCGTCAAGTGTCCACCTCAGTGCCCGTCACCCATTCCCCTCCAACACCCGCCCTCCTCCCCTTCCACCACCCCCAGTTCGTTTCCCCGAGTTAGGAGTCTTTATGTTCTGTCTCCCTTCCTGATATTTCCCAACATTTCTTTTCCCTTCCTTTATATTCCCTTTCACTATTATTCATATTCCCCAAATGAATGGAACATACACTGTTTGTCCTTCTCCGATTGACTTATTTCACTCAGCATAATACCCTCCAGTTCCATCCACGTTGAAGCAAATGGTGGCTATTTGTCGTTTCTAATTGCTGAGTAATATTCCATTGTATACATAGACCACATCTTCTTTATCCATTCATCTTTCGATGGACACCGAGGCTCCTTCCACAGTTTGGCTATTGTGGCCATTGCTGATAGAAACATCGGGGTGCAGGTGTCCCGACGTTTCATTGCATCTGAATCTTTGGGGTAAATCCCCAACAGTGCAATTGCTGGGTCGTAGGGCAGGTCTATTTTTAACTCTTTGAGGAACCTCCACACAGTTTTCCAGAGTGGCTGCACCAGTTCACATTCCCACCAACAGTGTAAGAGGGTTCCCTTTTCTCCGCATCCTCTCCAACATTTGTTGTTTCCTGCCTTGTTAATTTTCCCCATTCTCACTGGTGTGAGGTGGTATCTCATTGTGGTTTTGATTTGTATTTCCCTGATGGCAAGTGATGCAGAGCATTTTCTCATGTGCATGTTGGCCATGTCCATGTCTTCCTCTGTGAGATTTCTCTTCATGTCTTTTGCCCATTTCATGATAGGATTGTTTGTTTCTTTGGTGTTGAGTTTAATAAGTTCTTTATAGATTTTGGAAACTAGCCCTTTATCTGATATGTCATTTGCAAATATCTTCTCCCATTCTGTAGGTTGTCTTTTAGTTTTGTTGACTGTATCCTTTGCTGTGCAAAAGCTTCTTATCTTGATGAAGTCCCAATAGTTCATTTTTGCTTTTGTTTCTTTTGCCTTCGTGGATGTATCTTGCAAGAAGTTACTGTGGCCAAGTTCAAAAAGGGTGTTGCCTGTGTTCTCCTCTAGGATTTTGATGGAATCTTGTCTCACATTTAGATCTCTCATCCATTTTGAGTTTATCTTTGTGTATGGTGAAAGAGAGTGGTCCAGTTTCATTCTTCTGCATGTGGATGTCCAATTTTCCCAGCACCATTTATTGAAGAGACTGTCTTTCTTCCAATGGATAGTCTTTCCTCCTTTATCGAATATTAGATGGCCGTACATTTCAGGGTCCACTTCTGGGTTCTCTATTCTGTTCCATTGATCTATGTGTCTGTTTTTGTGCCAGTACCACACTGTCTTGATGACCACAGCTTTGTAATACAACCTGAAATCTGGCATTGTGATGCCCCCAGCTAAGGTTTTCTTTTTTAAAATTCCCCTGGCTATTCGGGGTCTTTTCTGATTCCACACAAATCTTAAAATAATTTGTTCTAACTCTCTGAAGAAAGTCCATGGTATTTTGATAGGGATTGCATTAAACGTATAAATTGCCCTGGGTAACATTGACATTTTTACAATATTAATTCTGCCAATCCATGAGCATGGAATATTTTTCCATCTCTTTGTGTCTTCCTCAATTTCTTTCAGAAGTGTTCTATAGTTTTTAGGGTATAGATCTTTTACCTCTTTGGTTAGGTTTATTCCTAGGTATCTTATGCTTTTGGGTGCAATTGTAAATGGGATTGACTCCTTAATTTCTCTTTCTTCAGTCTCATTGTTAGTGTATAGAAATGCCATTGATTTCTGGGCATTGATTTTGTATCCTGTCACGCTACCAAATTGCTGTATGAGTTCTAGCAATCTGGGGGTGGAGGCTTTTGGGTTTTCTATGTAGAGTATCATGTCATCGGCGAAGAGGGAGAGTTTGACTTCTTCTTTGCCAATTTGAATGCCTTTAATGTCTTTTTGTTGTCTGATTGCTGAGGCGAGGACTTCCAGAACTATGTTGAACAGCAGTGGTGAGAGTGGACATCCCTGTCTTGTTCCTGATCTTAGGGGAAAGGCTCCCAGTGCTTCCCCATTGAGAATGATATTTGCTGTGGGCTTTTCGTAGATGGCTTTTAAGATGTCGAGGAAAGTTCCCTCTATCCCAACACTCTGAAGGGTTTTGATCAGGAATGGATGCTGTATTTTGTCAAATGCTTTCTCTGCATCTAATGAGAGTATCATATGGTTCTTGGTTTTTCTCTTGCTGATATGATGAATCACATTGATGGTTTTACGAGTGTTGAACCAGCCTTGTGTCCCAGGGATAAATCCTACTTGGTCATGGTGAATAATTTTCTTAATGTGTTGTTGGATCCTATTGGCTAGTATCTTGTTGAGAATTTTTGCATCCATGTTCATCAGGGATATTGGTCTGTAATTCTCCTTTTTGGTGGGGTCTTTGTCTGGTTTCGGAATTAAGGTGATGCTGGCCTCATAGAACGAATTTGGAAGTACTCCATCTCTTTCTATCTTTCCAAACAGCTTTAGTAGAATAGGTATGATTTCTTCTTTAAACGTTTGATAGAATTCCCCTGGGAAGCCATCTGGCCCTGGACTCTTGTGTCTTGGGAGGTTTTTGATGACTGCTTCAATTTCCTCCCTGGTTATTGGCCTGTTCAGGTTTTCTATTTCTTCCTGCTCCAGTTTTGGTAGTTTGTGGCTTTCCAGGAATGTGTCCATTTCTTCTAGATTGCCTAATTTATTGGCGTACAGCTGTTCATAATATGTTTTTAAAATCGTTTGTATTTCCTTGGTGTTGGTAGTGATGTCCCCTTTCTCATTCATGATTTTATTAATTTGAGTCTTCTCTCTCTTCTTTTTAATAAGGTTGGCTAATGGTTTATCTATCTTATTAATTCTTTCAAAGAACCAACTCCTGGTTCTGTTGATCTGTTCCACAGTTCTTTTGGTCTCGATATCATTGAGTTCTGCTCGAATTTTAATTAACTCTCTTCTTCTGCTGGGGGTGGGGTCTATTTGTTGCTTTTTCTCTAGTTCCTTTATGTGTAAGGTGAGCTTTTGAATTTGAGATCTTTCCAGTTTTTGAATGTATGCTTGTATTGCGATGTATTTCCCCCTCAGGACTGCTTTTGCTGCATCCCAAAGATTTTGAACGGTTGTATCTTCATTTTCATTAGTTTCCATGAATCTTTTTAATTCTTCCTTAATTTCCTGGTTGACCTTTTCATCTTTTAGCAGGATGGTCCTTAACCTCCACGTGTTTGTGGTCCTTCCATATTTCTTGTTGTGATTAAGTTCTAATTTCAAGGCATTATGGTCTGAGAATATACAGGGGACTATCCCGATCTTTTGGTATCGGTTCAGACCCGATTTGTGACCCAGTATGTGGTCTATTCTGGAGAAAGTTCCATGTGCACTTGAGAAGAATGTGTATTCAGTTGAGTTTGGATGTAAAGTTCTGTAGATATCTGTGAAATCCATCTGGTCCAGTGTATCATTTAAAGTTCTCGTTTCTTTGGAGATGTTGTGCTTAGAAGACCTATCCAGGGTAGAAAGAGCTAGATTGAAGTCACCAAGTATAAGTGTATTATTATCAAGGTATTTCTTGAGTTTGGTTATTAATTGGTTTAAATATTTGGCAGCTCCCACATTCGGGGCATATATATTGAGGAGTGTTAAGTCCTCTTGTTGGATAGATCCTTTGAGTATGAGATAGTGTCCCTCTTCATCTCTCACTATAGTCTTCGGGGTAAATTTTAATTTATCTGATATAAGGATGGCAACCCCTGCTTTCTTTTGAGGACCATTTGAATGGTAAATGGTTCTCCAACCTTTTATTTTCAGGCTGTAGGTGTCCTTCTGTCTAAAATGAGTCTCTTGTAGACAGCAAATAGATGGGTCCTGCTTTTTTATCCAGTCTGAAACCCTGCGCCTTTTGATGGGGTCATTAAGCCCGTTCACATTCAGAGTTACTATTGATAGATATGAGTTTAGTGTCATCATATCTATTCAGTCCTTGTTTTTGTGGATTGTTCCACTGAACTTCTTCTTAAAGGGGAATTTTAAGAGTCCCCCTTAAAATTTCTTGCAGAGCTGGTTTGGAGGTTACATATTCTTTCAGTTCCTGCCTGTCTTGGAAGCTCTTTATCTCTCCTTCCATTTTGAATGAAAGCCTTGCGGGGTAAAGTATTCTTGGTTGCATGTTCTTTTCATTTAGGACCCTGAATATATCCTGCCAGCCCTTTCTGGCCTGCCAGGTCTCTGTGGAGAGGTCTGCTGTTACCCTAATATTCCTCCCCATAAAAGTCAGGGACTTTTTTTCTCTTGCTGCTTTAAGGATCTTCTCCTTATCTTTGGAATTTGCAAGCTTCACTATTAAATGTCGAGGTGTTGAACGGTTTTTGTTGATTTTAGGGGGGGATCTCTCTATTTCCTGGATCTGAATGCCTGTTTCCCTTCCCAGATTCGGAAAGTTTTCAGCTAGGATTTGTTCAAATACATATTCTGGCCCTCTGTCCCTTTCCGCGCCCTCGGGAACCCCAATTAAACGTAGGTTTTTCTTCCTCAGGCTATCATTTATTTCCCTTAATCTATCCTCATGGTCTTTTAATTGCCTGTCTCTTTTTTCCTCAGTTTCCCTCTTTGCCATCAACTTGTCTTCTATGTCACTCACTCGTTCTTCCACCTCGTCAAGCCTCGTCGTTAGGACTTCTAGCTTGGATTGCATCTCATTTAATTGATTTTTAATTTCTGCCTGATTAGATCTAAATTCTGCAGTCATGAAGTCTCTTGAGTCCTTTATGGTTTTTTCTAGAGCTACCAGTAGCTGTAAAATAGTGCTTCTGAATTGGCTTTCTGACATTGAATTGTAATCCATATTTTGTAACTCTGTGGGAGAGTGGGCTGTTTCTGATTCTTTTTTTTGAGGGGTTTTCCTTCTAGTCATTTTGCTCAGTGCAGAGTGGCCAAAAACAAGTTGTATTGGGAAAAGGAGAAAAAGAGAGAGAAGGAAAGAAAAGAGAAAAAGAAAAAAGAGAAAGAAGAAAAAAATAGGGGAAAAAGAGAAGAAAAAGAAAGAAAAAGAAAGAAAGGAGAAAAAAGAAAAAAGGGGGGGTGGGGGAAGCAATCAGAAATCAAGAAGAAAGAGAGAAAAAAAAAGCACAAAACAAAACAAAAAAAAAAACAAAAACAAAAACAAAAAAACAAAAAACAAAAAAAACCACGGGGGAGTATCTTCCGATTCTGTGTAGTTTAAGTCCCTTGACTTCCCTTGGAACTGGTCCGTCTCGCTGGTCTTCTGGGGGAGGGGCCTGCTGTGCTGATTCTCAGGTGTGAGCACTTGGGGGAGCTGCTCTGCCCCTGCCTGGTGCAGGGCTCGGTGGGGGTTGTTCACCCCGTGAGGCCCCGGGAGGAAGCCACAGTGGCGGGGGCAGCTCTGGGACCCTGGAGTCAGCCCCCGCAGTAGCTCCGGGGCTCTCCGTCTGCAGGGCCTGGGGGCTCCGGGGCGGGGCCGCT
The DNA here is from genome assembly GCF_018345385.1 of Vulpes lagopus. Lineage (NCBI taxonomy): Eukaryota > Metazoa > Chordata > Mammalia > Carnivora > Canidae > Vulpes > Vulpes lagopus. The sequence goes on from NC_054828.1 coordinate 37,451,447, forward strand.
GATCTGCTCAGTTCCAGGCAGGAGCGTCCTTGCTGTCCTGGGCCCTCCCGGCCTCTGCCTGTCCCGGGGGAGGCCGGATCCTGGGCTGTGTCCCGGCGCCCTGTGCTCCGGGGCCTGCGCTGTTGGATTCGCGCTCCCGGCGGTGCAGCCCCCTCCGCGGAGCCGCCGCCCGAGCCTCTCCGAGCTGTTCCCGGAGCCGCGCCGCCCCCTCCGCGGAGCTTCTTCCTCCGCCCGAGCCGCCGCCGCTGAGCTGTTCCCGGAGCCGCGCAGCCCCCTCCGCGGAGCCGCCGCCCGAGCCCCTCCGAGCTGCTCCGGGCCCCGCCGAGCGCTGCAGCCCTTAGGGAGCTCGGGGCACTCTCCGGGGCTCAGTTCCTCTGTCACTGTCCCAGGGAGCCCGAGGGCATCCCCGCCTTTCTGGGGATCCTGCTCCAATTCCCGGGGAGCCCCTTTCCGCGGGGAAGGTCGGTGCAGCTCCTGCTCCTCCGGGACGGGGCTCTCCTGTCCTGGGGACACTCGCCCCGGCCTCAGCCCGGCTCCTCGCGGGGCCCCTCCCCCTCGGAGGCCTTTTGTGTCTTTATTTCTTTTTCCCCGTCTTCCTACCTTGATAGAAGCGCGAACTCTTCTCCCTGTAGCATTCCAGCTGGTCTCTCTTTAAATCTCAGGCCGAATTCGTAGGTTTTCAGGATGATTGGAAGGTTTTCTAGGTAATTTGCTGAGGACAGGTGACCTGGAGACCCTACTCCTCCGCCATCTTGCCCCCCTTATGTGCATCTTTTATATGGAATCATACCCTGCCTCATTTCTCCTGTCTTCTCTAGTTATAATAATAATAATAATAATAAAGAAGTTTGATATTTTTATTTCCAAACACTGGACACATAGAGTTTTTACAAACTTTTACAGGAATTGAAAAAAAGAATTTATTTTAATCTACATAAAAATTTTTGTTATACAGTTTTTTTTGTTGTTGTTGTTATATCAGGGCACCTGGGTGGCTCAGTCAGTTAAGCATCCTATTTTTGATTTTGGCTCAGGTCATGATTTTAGGGTCATGAGATTGAATTCCACATCCAGTTCCATGCATGGAGTCTGCTTAAGATTCTCTCTCTCCCTCTGCTCTTCCTACCCCCTCAATAAACAAACAAACAAACAAACATCAGTGTTTAATGTTGTTAATGTTTTTTTTTTACCAAAACATTTAATTAACAAAAAATATTACAATAGCAGAGAAAATAATAATAATAACAATAAAGAGAAATTAGAAGAAGTGGGAGTCAGGGTAGAAAAAAATGCAAAAGCCTTGGTTCCTAGGAGACCAACACTCGGGCTGAGCTGGACTTAGCCCCAGCCCCTTCTGAGTTCTCCTTGGCTGCTGGCTTCTCATCTCCCCCCATGAGACGAATGTGTGCTTTTCCCGGAATTCATTTAATTCTCTTCCTTTTGCCTGAAGCTGCTGTGTAAGGGTCTCAATGATCTTCTGTATCTGCTCCTTGTTGTTCTCCAGGGCAGGCAGCACCTCTTTGACAGTCCGCTCCACCAGCACGCCCCCAACCATTCGGTAGCACCTGCGGGCCTCATCGACCTCCTTCAAGGTGTCAATAACCAGGCTGTGCTCATTCAACTCCATCTCCAGCTCAGCTGCTTTGGATGCCAGACCCCACTGCTCCTGCCGAGGATGGTTGAAGCCAGCGATAACCTGCTCTGCCGACACCGCTCCTTTCCCCACGCCGCTGCCTCTGCTCTGTTGTAATAGCAAGATAATAACAAGTCAGTAAAATGGAAGTGACAAATAATGGAGAATCCTCAGTTTTCCAACTAAGCTTAACCATGCTGATATAATGCTCACCTTGTAACAAATTAATGTTAACATGAAAACCAAGAAATATTTGGCTAAGCCTGAAAACAAATAATACATATTTGTTTAAGATTACTAAGGTCAGTAGGATGGACATCACCAGCAAAATAAACGTTTTCTAATTATAACCAGTTCTGAGTTATGCCTTATTCTGAGTTATAACAGAGTTAAAACATTTAATTCTAAAAGATTTCATGAAAAACTTAAAATTTGATATATATACTCCTAAATGTGTTATCAGTGATAGATTGATACATCTGTCCTGGATGCTAAAATTCATTCAACTTAATGATTTTGTTTAAAAATATTTAATGTCGATGGGAATGTTAGAGTTAAGATACATTTGAGTACGTTGGTCTAATTTTGTGGTCATTTTCTACAATAAGAAATGTATTTATTTTAGTATTTCCATTGTTTTCTGTAAAGTATATGCCAATATACCTAGATAACTAATATATAGAAGCAAACATAAGCATATATGGTCTGGTATTAGAAGGAAAGTTCTGCTTAAAATTATAAAAGCTGAATACAGTTTTTTAAAAGATTTCTTTTTGACTAGCTAAATGTAAATTTGTACTTAATTGGTGCCTTGAATAAAACTAGTATGCAGTGACACTAGCACTATGAATTTGTCAGCATTTTCTCATTAACCCTATTTTTTAAATGACACTTTAATGCTTTTACTTTTAAAAAAATAATATTTAAATCACTTTGGATACATTTAAACCGACCTAAAAATATCCTTAGTGATTTCATAGTATCAAACAAGCCAGGAAGACAATATTCTCTCTTGAGAAGAACACAGGTCAAAGAGTTTAAAGATAATTTTCAGTAACTTGAAATATCAGAGTATTAGCTAATTGTGTCAGTAACACAAATACACATAGGTCCTTGTAGGTGCATACACAAACACAGACAGCCTACCACTCCATCTGAACTTATACACACATATGAAGATGTGCAGTGAAGGTCACATAGAGGACAGAAGGCAGCAGAGGATATCTCCTACATCCAGAGTTGAAGGACTTTTGGCAAATTCTAAGGATAGATAACTGATAAACCAGTTACACTTCCTTCTAAAGACTGTTTACTTTTAAGTAATCTCTATATCCGATGTGGGGCTCAAACTTAAAACCCCAAGATGAAGAGTTGCATACTCCACTGACTAGGCCAGCCAGGCATCCCTGCTCACAATTCTCTGTAAACTGTCATTTGTTAATTTACAAAATAAGAAATTGAACCAGAAGATTTTGTTGCTTCCTTTCAAACCAGGTACTCTCTGACAACCCAATATTTTCAACTTTTGCCTTTTTAAATTTCTGGACACCTCCAATAATAGGTAAAATGAAATATGCCAATATGTCAATTCTTAAAATTAATGGTTGTCTTCCACTTGCAAATAGAATGGACTAGTTTATTGTATATGATTGCTCCTGTAAAGAAAAACTAGATAAAATAACAAAAAGGTACATAAAATAGTAAAAATTTGTGTTTAGATAAATTAGAGCAGTTTTAAGCAAAAAACATTAAAGGTTAAAGATTTTGAAGAAGAAGCTAAATATTTCTCCTTCTTCAAATTTATGATCTGAAACCATAAATTTTTCGTGTAGACTTTCAATAAGAATCTTGACTTCACTTGGGCCAGAGGACCACTGCTAGAGGACACAGAAACTTTTGTTGGTCTTATAAACTAGAGTAGGGGATAGTATTTTCTTTTTCTGCTGAGAGCCAGAGAGTAAATATTTTTGACTTTGCCATTATACAGTCTTTATGATAAATATTTAATTCAGTCATTGTAGCAAATGTAGCCCTAGATAGTAAATAAATGAATGGGTCTAGCTGTGTTCCAATAAAACATTATGGACATTGACATTTTAATCTTGTACAATTTTACATTTCATAAAATGTTCTTTTGATAGCTTCTAGGCTAGAGAAAAAGTCAGTAGGCTGGATTAGGCCCATGGGCTAATTTGCTGACTTCTGGGCTCCAGAAATAACTTTAGACCCTTGAATGGCTTCAAATGTACTGTCAATTTCCCCTTCAAGACACTAGCCAAATCTGAATTTCAGGGGAGTGGGAGGCACAGTTTTAGTTGTAACATTCTGGAAAGCAGAGAAGAGTTTTCACTAGCATCCTGGTGGTGATGAGATAGAGTCTAGATATCTCAGCGAAGTAGAGATATCTACTAAATTCTAAATTGGAAACTTTGGAATGTATGTCTAAGAACTGGAGTGAGAGCCTTCCTACACCTGAAACACTGTCTCCAGTTGCTCCAGTTGACTCCATACAAATTAGAATTAAACTGATGTGCTTGACATTCTGACGACCGAGAAAAGGAAGTCTGCATAATATAGGGCCTCTACGTTATTATACAACATGACTAGAAAAGAAAAAAAAATACAAAACTAGAAATCAAGAAGAAAATACTGAGAATTATCACATGATACCTAAAGATCCACCTGTAAATAAGTAGTTAATGGACTTAACCAATACGAACATTGAAATAATTATCATTAAAATATTAAAGTAAAGAGATGAGAAATTGGAGAATTGCACAAGGAAAAATTAAATGAATCTTCTCAGTTAGATTTTTGTATAGATTATGCAGATCTTATAAAATACTGCATACACGCACACACAATCTGGACTACTGTTGTAAGTTGGGCTTGATTTCTTTCTTCAATATTTAAAATAATTTTGTGGTCAATCTTCTTTCTGAAGACTATTTTAATAATAGAATATGGGGCAGCCTGTGTGACTCAGTGGTTTAGCGCCGCCTTCAGCCCAGGGCCTGATCCTGGAAACCCGGGATCGAGTCCCACATCGGGCTCCCTGCATGGAGCCTGCTTCTCCCTCTGCCTGTGTCTCTGCCTCTCTCTCTCTCTCTTTGTCTTTCTCTGTGTCTCTCATGAATAAATAAATAACATCTTTAAAAAAGAATAATATAATAGAATGTATTCGGTGCTCTTTTAAATAGATGTAAGACTATTAATATTTCTTGTTGTATCAATCTTGAAGTATACTTCTCAAGGACTTTTTTCTCAAAAATTGTCAAATATATTGATGTAAAGTATTAAAATATATTATAATTTCCATTTTCGTGTGTGTAGAGTCTGAGGTAATATTGCTTTATTTCTATATTATTTACTTGTAAATTTTTTATTTTTTCCTTGATGTCTTGCTAGCATTTTAAAAGGTCATTCATATTTTCAAAGAACCAACTCTTCTGCTAATCTGTTCCTATGAATTTTTTCTCTGTAAGTGCTCTTATCTTTGTTATTTTCTTCTATTTCTTTTCTTTGGTTTGCTATATATTTCTGAGTTTCTTTTTTTTTCTGACCATCTTGATAGAAGCTTAGATCATAGATTTTCAGTCTTAGTTCTTTTCTAAAATATGTATTTAAGGCTATAAATTCCCCATTATGCATTGTTTTTGCTATTTCACGTAAATGTTTATATGCTCTGTCTTCATTATCTGTTTAAAATATTTTTTAATTTCTATTGTGATTTTTAATTTGACCCATGGGTTATTTGAGAGTATGTTGCTTAATTCCTAACAGTTGGAGACTTTCTAATTATCTTTTTTGTTAGTTCCTTTGGTCAGGGAATTCCTAAATATTATTTCATCTATTAAATTTGCTTAGATATACTTTATGATCCAAGATATATGGAAAATATATTTCTAATGTACTTATAAAATAAATGTATTTTGTCTTTGCTAAATAGATTCTACATACATTTTTATTTGTGCTTTTTATATTTTTTCTCTCCTTACTGCATTTATTTGCTTGTACAAGATTTATGAGATATACAATTCAATATCTCCCAATTGATTATAGATAATGACTATTATTTTCATTTCACTTATTTATTTCAAAGATAATATTCTATATTAAATTGCCAGAGGCATACATGTTTATAATCATCATATCTACCTGGTAGATTGACCTTTTGATGATTATGAAATGTCCATCTTTATCTCTAGTGATTCTGACATAAATATCTACATTGTTTGATATTAGTATAGCTAACCAATTGTCTTTTGATTTTTTCATAGTATATTTTGTTATTTTATTTTCAAATATGCAACATATTCATATGAAAGTCCATGTCCAAGAAGTAGCACATATTTTACCCAGTTTACAATCATAATCTATTAATGAATACTTAATATTTTAGAGAATATATGATAACCTATATATCTGAATTTATATCTAGTGTATTACACTGTATTACAAACTGTATTACAGTTTTTTCTTTTCTAATCTTTCTTTCAGATTAATTAATGTTATTCCATTTTTCTTCTTACTAGCTTTAGATGAATTCAACATTCATTGAGTAGTTAAATCCTTTAAAATTTTACTTAAATATATATCTTGACTTAATATAATCATACACAATTTATTAATTTCAAAATGTCTTTCAAAATAATGAAACTTAGAACACCTTATTCCAGTTACTTCTTACACAATTTGCATTAAGATTGTTATATTACATATTTTTATCATTTTAAACATTTTTATCAAAATAAACATTTTAATTGTTGTGTTTATATTATCTTTATTTACTTTTACTCATATATCTATTCTAACCAGTGGTTTTCATTTTTTCCTATGTCTATAATTATTTTCCTTTCGTTTGAAGAAATTCCTTCTGTGTATATCTGCTAGTGAAGATCTTTTGCTGATGCAAGTCTCAGAATTGCATTTCTTTGTTTTGGTCTAAGTTTTTATTTCACCAAATTTCATAAGGATATTTTTCTCAGCATAAAGTTCTAAGTTGGCAATTATTTTGTGTTATTTCTTCAGGGGTTTACTCAATTGTTTTCTGACCTTTATAATTTTTGGTTGTCAATCTTTTGATTATTTTTGGAGAGTAGTAGTGTGTCTTTTTCTTAGGAGGGTATTGAGTATATATTTGATTTTTGTTTTGTTTTGCTTTCAGAAGTTTTGCTACCCCATGCTTACCTGCAGTGCCTTTCATTTGCTTATGGATGAGGTCTCTTTTTAAATCTGTGAGCTGATATATTTATTTAGTCAAAATTATTTTCTCAAATGTTGATGCAACACATCTTTCTTCTCTTCTTTTTCAAACAGCAATTGCATCTGTATGAGGCTGTTTTACTTGAGTCCACGTATTTCTAGTAGACTTTTATATATTTTCAACTTCTTTTTCCTTATTTTGATTCAATCTATTCAATTAATATGTCAATTATCAATCATTTCAATTTGTCATTGACCTGTCTCTCTGGTTACTCTGTCTTTTGCTTTGTGTCAACTACATTTTCTTAATTTCATAAATTGTATTTTTTGGTTCTATAGTCTTTGTTTTATACAGATTCAAGCTTTCTGGTATAATTATTATTTTCTAAACCTTTTCATTCTACATTTGTTGCATATTAATTCTTATCTAACTCCACTATTGGTGTAAGTACGTTTTTATTGATTTATTTATCTTGGTTTGGGGTGCTATGATATTATCTCTTGGTACTTAAGTAACTTTTACGGCATAATAGATACTGTATATAAACACTGCAAAGCTTTAGATGTGGTATTTGTTTTCAGTATTTAGAAAAGATTGATATTCCTTTAAAAAAACATATTTTAAAAAAAAGAAACACCCTGAGAAATGAGGCCTGTTGTAAACTTTTAAATCTGTATTTAACTTTACAAAACCATGAAAAGGTAAGTTGAAAATCTCAGTATTGATAACCATCAGGACTTTTCCAGGACCTTTATAAGTATTTGTGTTGCAGAAATGTAGGAAAAAGAAGGACCGGAATCTGGAAATTAATCCTATTATTGGCCTATGAGTCACGTTAGATTGTTACATGGTTCGATCTGGGTTTGAATATGTAAAGATAGATGTGGTAACTAATTTATTTGATAAGTTATCCCATTTGTCTTTTAATATACCATAGTATGATATGAGGATCCATGTTTCAGTACTGAATATTCATTTTATTTGCAGCAATAATCAAAATGAAAATTTTGATTTAAAAGACACAAAGTCTAAACATCAGATAAATAGAATTCCACCCATTAAATGTAAGCTGATGATTAGAGAAATTCCTAAATGCAAGGGAAAAAAATATAACTCACATCTGAATGAAAAACCTGGAAATAACTGAATTGTTTGGGAAAGAAATTGCTAGTAACCTACCATATCTTGTATAGCCTTGTTTCTAGTATTATACAATGAGCAATGAGCAGAATGAATATGTTCTACCTTTGGGCTGAGGGAATGGAGATCCCATACAAAATTCTCTGCCATATCAAATGCATAGGCCACAGATGTGTAATTGTTTAGCAGTATGGTGATGGCACCCCAGAAGTTTGGATATTTGACTGTGTAAGTATAGAGAACAGTTATGCTAGAAAATCAATTAGATATGCAGCAGATTCCTGATATAGGAATGAAGACTTGATTGGTACTAGTTCACTGAAATTTCAGATTGGTAGGTTACTACTGGACAAATTAACCCATCCTAAATAACATAAAAAATTAAAAATGCCTTTGGGACTAAAGCACTCATGTGATAGTGGAAGTAATAGTATGTAGGCACCTTTTTGGAAATCAGATACCGGACTAACATTACAAGACTAATTTCACATTTCACCTACACTTATTGACTGTTTCTGTTCTTCTTCATTCTACATTAATACAGATAAAGTCAGAAGTCTTGCACTAGGTAGTTTTCATTTTTTTTCTTTTCTTTTTTTTAGGAGATAGGTTATATTTATTGAAGAGAGCTTCCAGAAGATTCTTTGGTAAATACCTTACCAGTGATTGAAAGATCATATTGAATTGTTAGTTTTTGATTCTAGGCAAAAATTTTAGTCATCTCTCTTTTGTGGGACTTGCTCTTGTGATAAGTAATTATATACATGATATTGATTTCCAACCCACAAATTAGTACAATAGTTATCCTTCCTAACTATAGGTTAGAATCACATGCGGAGTTTCACAAACACTACTGTCCATTCCCCAAGTTTCTAATGTAATTTTTCTGGGTTAGAGTCAAGATAAGATTTTAAAAGTTCCCTAGGTGATTCTAATATTGGCCAAAATGGCTACCATGGATGATAAAAACAGAATGCATTGTGACGGTATTATTACCAGAACCTTTCACTGTCTTTGGCTTTTTCCAGAAAACTTTCTATAATATGTAGGGTCCTTCACAAGCATTACATCACCATTCCATATATAGTCTGATTAGGAAAGATACAGCCCATGCTGAAACGTAAGAATATAATCCAATACAGTTGAAACAAAGGACATTGAAACTGATGCCAAGAGCAGTTTAAGACACTATCCTGAATTAGGCGGCTATATTACTCTCTGACTTTAACTTCAGTTTGATGAATCAAACATTTGTTGAGGGCTACATATACCCCATCCTATGCTTAGTGTTGCAACTTCAAAAATAAGATTTAAGATTAAGTTTTAACTCTTAAGGTAAACAGAGCCTGTTGCAAAAACAAAGGAAAGCAAAAAATCTTATCAATATAATGTAGTGCTTTGGCCTTCTGCTCAAAGCAGAAGATTTAGTAAGATCACAAGATACAAAATCAATATACAGAAATTTGTTGCATTTCCATATACTAATAAAGAAATATCAGAAAGAGAAATTAAGAAAGCAATCCTACTTACAATTACACCTAAATGATAAAATACCTAGGAATAAACTTAACCAAGGAGGTGAAGGATTTGTACTCTTAAAACTATAAGACATTGATGAAAGACATTGAAGCAAATAGAACAAGCAGAAAGATATTCCATGCTCATCGATTGGAAGAACAAATCTTAATAAAATGTACACATTACCCAAAGCAATCTACAGATTTAATGCAATCTCTATCAAAATACCAACAGCATTTTTCACAAAACTAGAACAAAAAAAAAACCCTAAAATTTGTGTGGAACCATGAAGACCCCAAATAACTAAGGCAATCTTGAAAAGGAAAAACAAAACTGGAGGTATCACAATCTCAGATTTCAAGATATACTACAGATGTGCTGTAATCAAAACAATATGGTACTGGCACAAAAATAGGCACAGAAATCAATGGAATGGAATACAGAGCCCAGAAATAAACCCACAATTATGTGGTCAAATAATCTTTGACAAAGGAGGCAAGAATACATAATGGGCACATTACAATCCCTTCAACAAATGGTATTGGAAAAACTAGAAAACTTCATGCAAAAGGATGAAACTGGGCCACTTGTTTACACTACACACAAAAATCAACTCAAAATGGTTAAAAGACCTAAATGTGACACCTGAAACCATAGCAATCCTAGAAGAATCCACAGGCAATAATTTCTTTGACCTTAGCCATAGCAACATTTTTCTGGATATGTCTCTTGAGGTGACGAAAACAAAAGCAAAAATAAATTATTGGCTACTTAAAAAAAAAAAAAAACTTCTGAACAGCAAAGGAAACAATCAACAAAAGTAAAAGACAACCTACTGAATAGGAGAAGGTATTTACAAATGATATATTCCACAATGGGTCTGTATCCAAAATATATAAAGTATTTTTGAAAAATTTATTTGGGGGGGAGGGGCAGAAGGAGAGGCAGAGACACAATGTCAAGAGATTCTGCACTGAGCATGAAGCCTGCCATGGGGCTTGATCTCACAACCCTCAGATCATGACCTGAGTGAAAACCAAGAGTTGAACGCTCAACCTACTGAGTTACCCAGGGCCTCCCAAAATATATGTTATTTTTATAACAACACCAAGAAAAAAAATCAGTTCAAAAATAGGCAAAAGACATGAACAGACATTTGTATTTCTCCAAAGAAATACAGATGGCCAACAGACACATAAAAAGATGCTCAGCATCAAGGGAAATGCAAATCAACACTATGAGATATCACTTCACACCTGTCAGAATGACTAAAATAAAAAAAAAAAAACCTCAAGAATCGAGAGTTGGTGAGGATGTAGAGAAAAGGAATCCTTGTGCATTGATGGTGGGATTGCAAATTGGTGCAGCCACCGTGAAATACAGTATGGAGTTTCCTCAAGAAACAAAACAAAACAAAAAAAATAGAATTTTAATATGATCCAATAGTTTCACTATGAGTATTTACACAAAGAATGTGAAAACACTGATTTGAAAATACATCTGTACCTCAGTGTTTATTGGGCTTTATTTACAATAGCTGAATTAGGGAAGCACCCTAAGCATCCGTCAGTAGATGAATGGATAAAGAAGATGCAGGGATATATATACACACACATACCACATATGATTGAAATCATACGGCATTTTCTTTCTCTGAATGACTTATTCCACTTAGCAAAATACTCTAGTTCTGTCCATGCTATGGCAAATGGCAAAACTTAATTCATTTTATGGCTAAGTAATATTCCATATATATATAATGTTCCATCATACATATAATTTTATCACTTTGAATTAATATTTTTGTATTGTTTGGGTAAATAGCAATATGATTGCTGGGTTGTAGGGTAGGTAGTTCTATTTTTAACTTGTTGAGGAATCTCCATATTGACAAACTGACTTAAAAATAGAGAACAAGCTGATGGTTACTAGAAGCGAGGTGAATAAGGGGATGGGTAAAATAGATGAAAGGAGATTAGAGTACACTTACCATGAGTACTAGTGATATATAGAATTGTTGAATCACTGTATTGTATACCTAAAACTAATATAACACTGTATGTTAATTATGCTGGAATTATTTTTTTTAAGTGTGATCACTTATATGGCCCCATAATTGCCTACAAGACTGAGATCCCATCACAAAAGTATGTTTATTATGTCGATGTATTTGTGTAAGTATGTGCGTTTGTGTGCATCTGTGTGTGTGCATACGGTAGGTAGTGAAAAAAGAAAATAATGTTATTATAGAAAATGACTTTTTAAAATTAGACAAATTTGACATGTAACATTGTGTAATTTGAAAGCATATTACTTTGATACATTTATATATTATAATATCCCAATGTAGTGATGTTTATCACATTCCATAATTATATACAATATTATAATCTCTATTTATTATACCATGCATTAGATCTGTATGGTTTATTTATTCCTCCTTATAAGTTTGTGCCTTTAAATATCACCACTCTTATCCAGGCCCCATCCCTTGATAACCACCATTTTACTCTGTTTTTCTTACAGATTTAACTTTTTTAGAGTCCACATATAAGTGGCACCATACAGTACCTGTTTTAGTCTGACTTATCTTGCTTAGTGTAACTTGCTGAAGGTTTATACATGTTGTTATAAATGAGACCATATCTTCCTGCCTCATTGCTAAAAAGTATTTCATTTTCTATATGTAGCACATTTTTTTATTAATTCATTTTTAAAGTATTTTTTAAGATTTACTTATTTATTTATTCAAAATAGACACACACAAAGAGAGAGAGAGAGAGAGAGAGAGAGAGAGAGAGGCAGAGACACAGGCAAAGGGAGAAGCAGGCCCCATGCTGGGAGCCCGATGTGGGACTCAATCCTGGTCTCCAGGATCACGCCCTGGGCCAAAGGCAGGTGCTAAACCACTGAGCCACCCAGGGATCCCTATTCATTCATTTTTTGAGGGACATTTAGGTGTTTTTATATCATGGTTATTGTGAATAATGCTGCAACAAACATGGGAATACATATATCTCATTAAAATTCTGCTTTCATTTATTTTGAGTTTATACCCAGAAGTGGTTTGTATGGTAGGTCTTATTTTTAATTTTTTGAAGAATATCCATATTATTTACCACAAGGGTTAGCCAATTTGCATTCTCACCAGCAATGCATACCCTTTTCACCACATCCTCACCAGCACCTGTTATCTCTTGTCTTCTTGATGTTAGCCATTTTGACAGATGTGAAGTATTATCTCATCATGGTTTTAATTTGTATTTCCCTGATGATTAGGAAAAGTGAACATCTTTTCATGTGTTTCTTTGCCATTTTGATGTCCTCTTAGGAGAAATGTCCATTTAATTCTCATTTTTTAATCAGATGTTCTGTTTTCTGTTATTGAGCTGACCTAGGTTTTTTAAAATATATTTTGGATAATAAACTCTTATCTGATAGATGGTTGGCAAGAATTTTCTTCCATTCTGTAGGTTGTCTTTTCATTTTGTTAATAGTGTCTTTTGCTATGCAGAAGCTTTACATTTGATGCAGTTCCATTTGTTGATTTTGCTGTTATTGCTGTTTATCCTTTGGCATCATGCCCAAAAACTTATTTCTATGACCAGTATTGATGAGCTTCTTTTCTATGTTTTCTTTTAGGAACTTTATAGTACCAAGTCTTAGGTATAGGTCCTTGATCTATTTAAAATTTTTTTAATTTTTATGGGTTGTATACAATAGGGGTACAATTTCAGTGTTTCCATGTGCTTCTCCAGTTATCCCAGCACCATATATTGAGGAGACTATCCTTTACCCCTGGGTATTCTTGGCTCCCTTATCAGATAGTTGATCATATATGCTGTGGTTTAATTCTGGGCTATTTAATTCCATTGATTGATATGCCTACTTTTAGCCAGTACCACATTGTTTCAATTACTAAAATTTTGTAATATAGTTTGAAATCCAGAAGTGTGATAATCTCTGGCTTTGTTCTTTTTCTCAGGATTATTGTGATTATTTGGGCTTCTTGTGGTTCTATAGAAATGTTAAATTATTTCTTATATTTCTACAAAAATACCTTTAGTATTTTGATGGGGATTGCATTTAATTGGTTGGTGGCTTTGAATATTGTGGACATTTTAGCCCCCAGAAGAGTTGTCAAGTGGTGCTTGAGTGGCTCAGTTGGCTAAGTGTCCTACTATTGACCTCAGGTCAGGTCTTGATCTTGTGACTCCAAGCTCTGCATTGGGGTCAGGGACATGCCTCATATGGAGCCTATTAAAAAAAAAAAAGTTGTCAATTCTTACTTTCCTTTTAGCATTTTATTTCTCCTCTCTTGCATCTCTTATCAGCATATTATCAATTTCATTTTTTGTAAATATAACAAATACAGAAAAAGTTGAAAAAGTATAATTGTTCATGTAAAACGTGTGTATGAGTTTTAATATAGAATATTTTTAGAGAATATATTTAGAGGATAAGAAGAAATATTTCAGTTTTGAAAAAATAACAAACTGGAGTTAAGCAAGGCAAACATGTTTATTAAAGTATCAGCTTTATACAAATAAGATTCACCAAGTAATACCACTTATCTATTCTGGATAATATTTTTTTCAAGTCAAAATTTTCAAAATGGTGATGATCTCATTCTTAACATGAATAGAACACTCATAATGCAAACCTGAATGTTCAGCTTGTCTTCCTTTCCTATTCCAAAGCTTCTTTTTTTTTTTATCACACTCAAATTAATGAACAATAGCGTAGACTAAACCAAGAAGTGAGCTCTAAAGAACTTAAATTTATGAGTTTGCATAATGACTATAATTGCTGAATGAATGTATTCACTTCTTTGTTCATTTTTTTCCCTAAATGAAAGTGAAAAATTAGCATGTAAAGAATCTTTCTGAGAAGTAGACAGAGAAAGGATTTCTTTTTTTCTGTTTTAGATATGCCCATCAAGTGACTTCTTCCATAGAGGCTCCAGCTGAACTGCCTGTTTTCCAGTAGGTCAAAATTCTCTCTAAAGGCCACGTTTGACAGTGTGACTGCTAATGCCAAGCCAAGACATAAAAATTGGCAGGGCTTTCTCAACTTCTTGTAGACTGATGACCTTTTTCAAACCCCATACAAAATAGGATGTATTGATAAAAGCATTTGGAGATTGCTCAGATAACATATGTTTTGAGGCATTGACTTGCTTTATACGATAAGCAAAGAAACATTTTATAGATTTTGCACATATGCTGTGTTCAATGTGAGAGTGAAGTTTATAATAAAATCTGAAAAACTAAATTAAAATAATTTCAGTGTGGCATTGCTATTCATTTACTTTTTAAACAAACAGGTTAAAACCATTTTTATTTGACTTTAGTTTACCTTAAAGGCTTCCACTAGAAGGCTTAAAACAAAGGATTCTTGTCTACAAATATATGAGGTATACAAAGCACTTTAAAAAAAATGAAATGTCATTTTGTCTATAAAATTTTATTTCCATTTAGCAAGGTCAATATGTGTGGATACACCTTAGAATCAGTGAGGTATGCTAAGGCAAACTTTAGGAAATATAGTCACTTAAATCTTATCTAATACAAATCCAACATTTTGTATAAATTCAACGAAACATAAAAAGCAAAGCACTTCTCCAGCATCAATCATGTGGTTACATGTGGTATGTGTGTGTGTGTACATATGTGCATATATAATTTATCTTTTTTATTGTTTCATGTGACCTAAATGGACACAAGCAGTAAAAAGTGGTATTTGAATCATGGTGACTGAAAGAAAGCTGTCTAAGCCTTTTTTGAGGAAAGGATCTTAGTTTCTCTCTTTATAATGTGTCCTTCATCTCTGGCTAATTTTTGAGTTTTCCTTCATCTTTGCTTTTCAGTAACTAAAGTATTTTTCTAGGCATGCTCTCTTTGTATTCATCCTGCTTGAGTTTCATAAAAGTTTGTAAATCTCTAAATTGCAAATATTTTTCATCAAATTTGAGAAAAATTTTATCCATAAGTCCCTCAGATATTCTTCTGCTCCAATGTATATTCCTCTTTTTCTAAGATGCCAATAACGAATGCTTTACTGCCTAATAATGTTCTACCTCTCATTGTGGCTCTGTTCATTTATTTTTGTCTATTTTCTTTGTTATTCATTTAATTTTTATTGATCTGTTTTCCAGGCCACTGACACTTTACTCTGATGTCTCCAATCTCATGTTAAGCTCATCAAGTAAATTTTTCAATTCACGTATTTTATAATTCAGTTCTTAAATTTCAATTTGCTTCTTTTAAAAATAGTTTTCATTTCTCTGCTGAGATTCCCCATATGTTCACTCAATATGACTATCCTTTTTCTTAAGTCCATGAACATATTTATAATACATGTTTTACATTCCTGTCTGTTGATTTCAACATCTGGGTAACTTTGACATCTGCTTCTATTGGCTCTTCCCCCCCCCCCCCTTTTTTTATTGTAGATTGCATTTTCTTGCTTTATATATGTGTTTGAGTTTATGCTCCAGCTTGTTGATGATACACTATATAGTTAGTTATAAACCATAGCTTAATGTTAATCAATGTTGATTTTTCCTGATAAGCAGTTAAATTTGGGGGAGCCTTTTTGATCATTCAGATTTGATTTTATTCTTTATTATGGTGGATCTATTTTAGTTTTGCTTTTAACCTTAGAATTTAGATTTATATTTATACTAGAGGTTAGCAAACTAAAGCCAGGAGATAAAATCCAGTGGCTTGTATTTGTCTACACTAATTTTTTTTTTTTTTTAGTTTTATTTATGAGAGACACAGTGAGAGGCAGAAACCTAGGCAGAGGGAGAAGCGGGCTCACTCTGGGGAGCCCAATGTGGTACTCAAACCCAGGACCCAGGGATCACGCCCTGAGCTGAAGGCAGATACTCAACCAGACACCCAGGTACCCCCGCACTAAAAAATTTTTACATTGATGAAGATTTGTTAAAAAAAACAAGATGAAATATGTGACAAAAATATTTACCAAAAAAAAAATTTACCATATTTACCTTTATAGTCATTGTTTGCCAAACCTTGTTCTGGGGCATAGTCCCTGTTCTTTCTCCAAAATCCTGGTCTTCCATTCCTCATCTTATCTGAATGCCTGAGAGGCTCAGCAAGATTTCTCCAGGTACTACACTGGAACTCTAAGGTTTCACAAAACACATGACCTCTGGTATCTGTCTTCTCTCAGCCCCATAGTGACTACTCTCTGCTGGGCTTTTATGGAGTCTTATCCAGTATATCTGCAGACAAGTTCTCTGCAAAAAAAATCTGCTGTTGAACCCCATGTACAAATTCTAAGTTCACCCCTCCACCACTCCTCACCCTCCTGTGTAGACTTCTCTTCTTGACCCTTACACTTTGGAGCTATGCCAACTACAATGTCTGTCTTTTCAAGCTTATCAACACAGCCACTCTGATGGTGCTCCACCAGCTTGCACTGCACTAAGGAAAGGGCTTCTTGTCAGATATACTAGCTGAACACAAGACATAGCTTGATATAACCTGTTTGCCAACAACTGGAAGCACTTTACAGAACTCATCCAATTTACAGCTGTGCATAGTAGGGAAGCAAGTCTGGTACCAGTTGCTCTATTATTATGGCCAACAAAAGACATTCTCCCCATGTTTTATGTAACCTCTCTCTTATCTCACTCTCTCTGGTTCACTGCTTTTTTAAAAAGGGAACACTTTTCTTTTTTTTTTTTTACATGAAACATCAAACTCAGTTTCATGTAAGTCAGAGACTTTTTTAAAAATTTCTCTTTTCTCTACATGAAACACGTTCCCTCTCATCTTCATGGGACTCCCACTTCTTACATCCCAGCTCAAATATCAGTATGTTAAAGGCCTTCCCCAACCACTGTACCAGAATTGCTTGATTACCTCCCTCATCTCCACCTGGTTCTAGTCTGTTATATCAACTTCGTATTATCTTCATGGTACATGTCAGTAGCTGATATTATTCTTCTACCTACTAATCTTGTTTATTGTCTGCTCCTTCCAGCATGGGAAACTAGCCTTCCTTTAATCAAGGTCTTTGTCAACCTTGTTACTAATAAATTCTCAGTGTCTAAAACACTACCTGAAAGGTAATAATTGAAAGAAGAACAATAATAAGATCTACCATTTATATGATGCTTATTACCTGCCAAGCGAGACACTGTAGGCACTTTTGCATGTAGCAACTTACTCAGTTCTCACAAAGACTTTGAATAGGGACAACTATTTCCTCTATTTTAAATATAAAGGAATTGAGACAAAATGTTAAGGAAATTTGCTCAGAGTCATAAGCTGGAAATGAGAAAGTTAAAATTCAATTCTAGAAACATGATAGACACCTAGAAGTATTTGCTTAATAAATGAATCTCCAAATGATTTTACTAGGTAATTATATGTATGCGATTATCTCTTTTGCATAAAAATTAAAAATAGATATGTATATTTTCTTTCTCTTTTTTACTTCTTTTGCAAGTAATTACAAAAAATGGTAACACTGGTAAACTTTGGGAAGACAAACTGGGGATAAGAGGTGATGGAGATAAACTTCAGTATTATGTACTTTACAAATTTTCTTTGTGCAAGTACTAGATTATGGGTTATTTTTCACACCTCAAATTTCTCTGCATCAGTAAGGACCTCATGAAACTAATTTCTTATATTTCTATTACCCCCAACCAAAAGATGTATTAATTTCCCTCCTAACTAAAAAGGAATATAACAGACAATTAAAATGGTCAGTGAAAAGGAGAAGTGCCAAGACAGACGGATGCAACAGTAAGTGATTGGGAAAAATAATCGCTGCTCAAAAGCCAGACCATTTTCATCCCGTTGTATTTATTCTATATAAAGCATTTTGCAAATGGCTGGTGACATATATCTGATGCTGGTTTCTAAATATAGCTATATTGCCAAGGTATCTTAGAAATATTCATTAGAGGGCAGCCCGGGTGGCTAAGAGGTTTGGCGCCTGCCTTCAGCCTGGAGTGTGATCCTGGAGTCCCAGGATCGAGTCCCACGTCGGGCTCCCTGCATGGAGCCTGCTTCTCCCTCTGCCTGTGTCTCTGCCTGTCTCTCCTTCTCTCTGTGTCTCTCATGAATAAATAAATAAAATCTTTTAAAAAGTAATAATGATTATATATGAAGAAAATATTCCTGAGTTATTCTCTAATGAATCTCTCTCTCTCCCTCTCTCTCTTTTCTTTACGATTTTATTTATTTAATCATGACAGAGAGAGAGAGAGAGAGGCCGAGACACAGGCAGAGGGAGAAGCAGGCTCCATGCAGGGAGCCTGACATGGGACTCGATCCCGGGTCTCCAGGATCAGGCCCTGAGCTGAAGGTGGCGCTAAACTGCTGAGCCACCCGGGCTGCCCTATTATTATTATTATTATTATTATTAATTTTTTATGATAGTCACAGAGAAAGAGATAGAGAGAGAGGCAGAGACACAGGCAGAGGGAGAAGCAGGCTCCATGCACCGGGAGCCCGACGTGGGATTCGATCCCGGGTCTCCAGGATCGCGCCCTGGGCCAAAGGCAGGCGCCAAACCGCTGCACCACCCAGGGATCCCTGCCCTATTATTATTTTTTAATCAGAGGAGTTTTTGCTTCTAGATTAGGTCAACTGACTGCAGAGTAATGTCCCCGTCCAACCAACAAGAAAAGCCAAAAACAAAACACACACACACACACACACACACACACACACAAGCCCTCAGAAATCATTCCTTTGAAAGCTTCAAAGAGATCCTAAGGAACAGGAGGGTCAAGACTTCAGAGAGAGGATAAAACAGGAGAAATAAAGCGACTTCTGCAGCCAAGTTATCCCCAGGGTATTTCAAGGAAGAAGGCTACACCTCCTGATGTGTATGGCTACACCATACTTATGGATCAGAGGAGTAGGAGCTAGGACATGAAGTTGGAGACCTTAAAGGCCTACTGTTCCCCTCAGGATATTTGCTAAATTCTAAAGCGGGTTAACGAAGGAAAAAAAAAATAGACAAAAATATCCAAATGAAAACATTTTGAAAAATAAACTTCACCTTTACAGAGTCTTAAATAACAACTCTTGCACAATCTCTATAAACTCTAATTTCATTTTATGTATTCCGAAGTTTAATAAAGCTTAAAACCTAATTAGTAGGCAACTGGAGCCAGATATTCATATAAATAGAGAGCATGATATCATTGTCCCTCTTCTGTTCATAAGTACAAAAGAAAAAATGTGTTGTTTGTGTCAATATAGGACCCGTCAGGAATACTCTGATTAACTTCTAGTAAGCCCAACCAGTGTTTTGACACCATTGCCTTAATTAATAGAAGACTACTGGTTAATTCTCATAAAATTATTTCCCATAATTCTCACTCTTCCAAGAGACCAATTCATACATTTCACTTAATACATCAAATTTCCAAAAAATGTGTTTTTAACTGCTCATAAATTTTAGAGAGTAGTGTATGAGATGAAATAGTTTTAACTATTGGAGGATTTTAGAAGACTTCTCTGAAGATTTAGTTTATTGGTTTTATTTTTTCTTTAGAGTTGGATTATAAAGACTTCAATTTTATTGAAAACTAAGGCTCTGGTTATTTTTTGTTCCTCTTATTACTTAGCTTTTCAAAGTTTAATTTGCTTACTGTTTTCCTCTAATTTTTCTGATGTTATATTTTCCACAATTTTGTGTTTCCAGTGGGAGAGATTTAAATGTCAGAAATGTGGGAAGGTAAATGTTGGTTTTTGTATACATTTTCAATAAGTTACCACAACCTTAATGGCTTGAACACAAATTTATTACCTTAATTTTTGTAAGTTGTGCATCTAACACAGGTCTCATTGGGCTAAAATATAAGACAATATTCCTTTCTAAAGAGTCTCAGGTTCATTTATTTGCCTTTTCCAGCTTCATCCATATTCCTTGCCCCATAGCCTGTCAGCAAAACCAGCAATGTGGTATTTCTCCGGCCATTCTTCCATGGCCCGTTTTTTCTTACTTAACTCTCTGGCACTTATAAGGATCTTTGTAATTACACTGAACCTACCCATGTGATACAGGATTATCTGTCTAAGTTCAGTTAATTAGCAACCATATTTCATCTTCAAATTTAATTTCCCCTTGCCATACAAACTGTCATAATCATAAGTTCTGAGGGTTAGGTTGTAAACACATTGGGGGGGTTGCCTACCACAGTTATTAATACTTGGACATATAAAATTAAAGCACACATCCTATTTGGAACATCCATATAAGGGTGGTAAAATTTGTAAAAACCAGAAAAAATATAAAATTTGATCTTCCTAAGTTTGTGAAAAACTGGAGTGGCTAAAAAGAAAAAAACAACAACAACAACAACAAAAACATCCCTAGTAATACTTTTAACTTAGTTATTTTATTTGCTTTATTTGGATTGTCCTGCTTCCTGAGTAAAGATCTATTGAAGCTGAAAAAAGGGTAATATCAAAGCTTGGAAAGGTAACTTGGGCAAAGTTTCCCTGCAGCTTTGATCATAGTCTTGAGGATTTAGTAAGTGTTTCTCTGTAATCAGGGGAAGGGAGAATATTCTGACTAAAGCCAACCATGGATGCAAAGCCAAACTGTCTAGAAAAATATATTTCATATGTTGGGAATCACAAATAGTTCATTATAACTAGATGTCAAGTTAAATATTAATGATCAACAGGACGTTTAGCTGGAAAGGTAGACAGGAGTTAGCTGCCTTTACAACTGAGCTAAGTTGAATGAATTACGTTTAGTGTGTGGGATACCTTGATGGATATTAGTTGAAAGTGACTCTAAAATGGAGGTGTGGACATGATGATTGTTGGTTATAGGACTTGTGGTTGTATGGTTGAAAATGACACATCCAGATACAGTAACAATAAATAGAAACAATATGGAAAAGACTTGAGAAACTTAAGAATATACTCAAATGACTTCCTCATAGATCATATATAAAGGATAAATGTGACAAGGATGTTCCCCCCAGTTTTTGGGACATCATGCTGCATTTCATCAGGATAGGAAGTAAGGGTAGGGATAGATTTGAAGGGAATATTATAATTAATTTTGGACACATTGAATGTGCAATGTGCAAAGAGAGATGACCAAGGGAAGGATTCATCTATTGAGAATCTACAACTATGTAGGTGGTATTGGAATCTATAGGGATTGACTATAGAAAAAGAGTTCAGAGATGCTTTAAGATGAATGTATTACTTGTCATCATAAATGAGCTTCAAGGGGTCTGAATATCCTAAACTTATATAAAGAATTCTCTAAGCATGTGCATTATCGAGGGGCAAACCCATAACTTTCATGAAATTGCTAAAGGATCCAAGGTCCTGAAACAGCTAAGAAGCTATATTACAGATTTATAAGGTGCTAGTAAGAACAGCACCAGGGGATACTTTATTTTAAAGGTAGTAGGAAAACAGATTATTTTTCCAGAATGTATAGCAAAGAAGGAAAGAAGAAAATTAAAATAACAATTGGGGAGATTCAATGTCTCAGAAGACTTAGTAGAATTTCGAGTTTTTTAGACTGAAGTGAACCGAGTAAGGGAAAGAGAGACTTGGGATTCTGGAGCTAGAGACAGATTCAGAAAAAGAATAAGATAGCATCAGGCCAGGAGAGGAATAAAGGACTAGCAAGCATATGGGAGAAGCATTAGCTTTGCATGAGAAGAGTTGTTCTTTTTAAGGAACTCAAAAAAGCAAGCAAGGATGAGGGCACATGCACATTTTCACAGTGAATATGTGCATTTTTACATATGTATGTAGGTGAAATCTTTTCAGAAGGGCATGAAGGTGATTTAGTCTACATACAAACTTTCTAGAGTTGGAGGCAAGGACATTTTGAGAATAAAGAAGTCCAAAATTCGAAATTTCCATTAACTTATTAGGAAGTGAAGTTGCCCAGGGTATTGAAACTGCCAAGTGAAATTGCATCTTTGTTCCGAAGGGAGAAAAAACGAAGTTAGGTATCATTTTCGTCAAGCATCATCCTACATGTAAAAACATACAATATTTGTTTTCTATGTGTTTTCCCAAGTGTATCATTTTAGTTTTTCATTCATATCAATAAAAACACATGTAAGGTTTCTCTTTCCAAACTTGATGTTCGCTGGGAAACAAACTGCAGATACAGGCATTGGGAGTTAAATTGCTTTCACATAAAAAGTTCATGTTTCTGTTTTAATGAGAAATTTATGCAGCACCTTCTGCATTAGTATCATCTGCTCAGCAGTCAAGCTGCCAGTTAAATATAATAGAGACTTCCCCAGAAATTTGCTTCTACATAGAATCACATTTTCCAAAGTGGTTCTTGACATTGTGTATAAAATTTCCATCCTCCAGTTGTCTTATGTACAATTTAAAATAGCTGCATGGGAAGTATATGTGAAAGTAGCTTTTGTTCATCTAATCATGAATCCAAGTGTCAACCTGTTAGCTCATTTCAGGCTTTAGAAATATAATATATGTTTGTCATTTGGGTTGTTGAATTAGTTGCCATATAATCAGAATCCCATAAGTAAACCGTGCTGGGAAGCTACCAGGCTGGCATGCAGCTCTATCTAAAGAAGATACTATAATGGAGATAATATAGGTAAGATTCAATATAATGTGCTTCTGCAGCTACATATCAGTTATAGTGTTTAAATATAGACTTAAATGTAACATCTCTGCTCTATCATGTCTTAACCAATATTATCTAAGGCAGGGCTTGGAAATTATAGCTTGTGAGCCTAACCAGATTTGTTGTCTATTCTTCTAAATAAAGTTTTAGTGGAACACAGTCACTCATTTGTTTATATATCTTTATGGTTGTTTAGTGCTAGTTGAGTAATTTGAGACAGAGACTTCATGATTCACAAAGCCCTGATATATATGATAAAGAAAAAATTTTCCGATCTCCAATCTAACTAATGGAACATTCACATAATCACACTGACAATTTTATGAGAGATACATAGTAATATATATTAAGATAAGAGTGAACATTTGTAGGATATTTTCTAAAAATGTAAAATAGGCATTAGCATTATTAATTATGACAACAAACCTATCAAGTCCATATTACTGTTACAACCTTTTCAAAAGTAAGCAAGAGTTCCGTTCTTGACAAGCAAAATCACCACTATTAGTATCAGATTAATATTAAGAAATTATTTTTTTGCATTATCTTATTAGTTTATCTAACATTATTTTATTAATATTGGGAAAAAGTTAAGCTACACTGTTAGAGATTGAATCCAGGGTCCTGAGACCATTATTTACATCATTCTTTTTTTTTTTTTTTTTTTGCATGATTCTGAGCAAGTATCTTAATGTCCTTCTGCTTTTGTTTTCATCTATAAACTCAGGGTAACCTCATAAGATTGTCTGATATTAAATAAATTAAAATTAGAAGCTCTTGGAAATACAATTTAGACATAAAAAATGTATCACAAATAATAATTATGTTATTTTTATTATTGTCAATCATCATATCTTCTAATAAGCCAGTTTCTTTAAATTTTTTCCATTACTCTACATCAGCTTCTAAATTCTACATATCAAGTTGTCTGATACTCTGGGTTATTTTTTGACACCAGATGTATTTTCTGCATCAGTGGGAATGTGGCTGAGTTATGTAAATGTTTTGTACAAGTGGCAAATGTTCATTCTAAAGATCTATGGTTTTTTAAACACCAATGGGATTTTCATCCTGATTCTAAAACTGTTACCTAATTAAATTAAAATGTTTATGTACACTAAGATGCTAAATTATATTATTTTAAATAGACACTTAAAGAATAAATTTTACTTTTCAGTGATTTGACTGTGTTTAATCAGCTAGTTATTGTATTATTTATAAGTAGCATAAATGCAAGCCAAACCTTAGTGTAAAGCTCCATTTTGAGGCAAAAATGGGTATTTACCTGTTTCATGGGTTTTGTGTTTAGAAATTGCTAAATGCTTTTAAAGTGGGAAGATGCCTTTTCTTTCCCAGCATGAAAATATTAGATAGCATGCAAATTTATCTTAAGAGATCAAAGCTTCATCTGCTTGCCATTCAGACAAGAACCTCTTTTCTTAAAACACGTCAAAGTAAATTCAGTGGCTTCTTTTGGCTCTGACCTTACCTTAAATTGTATACCAATGTGTTCTTGAAAATATTGGCAACTTAATATTAACTCATAGCAAGTTTTCAAAATTACAGCTTTAATGACCCTCAGGATCTTGGACAGTTTCCATTGTCAAGACAAGAGGTGTTTTCTGTAAAAGAAGACTGGTTTAATTTAAGAAAGCATTCTGCATTTATAACTAGAGACAAATTCTATCAGGAAACAAAAAGAGAATAATCTTTTTTGGAAATTCTATGGGAGGTACCATAAAAATTAGATAATCCATTACTACTCCTAAGTAATTAAAATGATGTGTGATATAATTAAATGTATAATGAAAAGTTAATTGGAAATTAGAATATATTAAGCATAAAACAATCCATCTAACTTAGGTAAAATGGATATTTCCTACATATAATATTTCCTGTATATAGGAAAACTCTAATAAATTGTAACTAAATACTATGAATTTTTACTCATAATGTCATTTATCTGTTATTACTCATAATATCATTCAGAATATACAGTTACTTTCTTTTCAGAAAAATTATTGGCCATCCAACTAATCATTGTCAGATTCTGTGTGCTTTTTTGTTATGAAAAGGTGGTGAAAAACAATGTGTCTAATTTTAGAAAGCCAAATTTCCAGTTAGGATATCAGAGCATCTTGCTACATAAAGGCAACTAAGAAAAAAAATCAAGAACACAAAAAATTCTCAAATCAGGAACATGGCAGACTCTTTTCTAAAAATATTGTTCCATAGAAAATGATCTATTCATTCAAGGCTATTGAATACTTCTTAGTTTTAGGCTTTTGCTGGGCACTTCGACAAATCTATCGTAATCCGAGTGGGACCTCCTGACCTATGTAGGCTGCTGAGGACAAGTCAACATGACAGTCAAACCTTGCAAGTAACAATGGATTGAGGATAAGGCAATTATGTTGATGTCTTAGTCTTCTATTCTTCCTTATTCTAATTATATTAAGACTTAACTTTTGTGAACATGAATTTTCATGAACTCTTTTCAGCTCTACTGAAGAGGTGAATAATGATGCTGTAGAATGAGTCTTTATGTCTTTCTTATTATAACTAATAAAGAATAAAGACTATGTTTTGTTTTATTGACTAAGGAGTTATTTTCACTTCACCCATGAAAAGTTTCTCTGTCCTTTAGAATGTGCTATGTAAATAGTGTATCTATATGAAAACTTTCACAACTGCAGTTGTCGATGATTTAGTTTTAAATATATTAATTTATATGGACAAAAGAACTAAAATGACTGCTAAAAATCCTTACTTTCATTTATAAATTTTACCAATTCCTTTACAGTGCTATCTTAAATATTTAAAGGACAAACAAGAGTTTATACATCTCTCCTTTTTTTGTCATTCTAAAAGGCAGTCAAAAAAAGAAATACTACTGAAAGTTGCATATACAGATAGTAAGGTATCTTACAATTTTAAATTTTAAAATAGCATTATATTTTCTGATTAGTAAGTTATTGACAAGTTTTCACTACTGTTTTGCAGTTAATTGAGAATTATAGTGCTCACTGCAAAGTCAATCTTTTTTTTCTCATTATTATGAGGGAAAACAAAACAATCAGAAAGAAATAATGGCTTTTTTAAAATAATGACTTTAAATGCAGGGTTGAGAAGATAAAGGATTTGTGGACTGTGGATAGATTAGATACTCTTTTTAATGAGAAGTATATAAGTCTTATAGAATCTAAGAAAGAGATATTAATATCATGGGAAATCTGATGAGCAAGGCAAATATTTGTAGAACATTCCAAAATTTAAGGTTAGTATTATAAAGGTCTTGGCTTTTTGCATTTCAGACTCTAAAAATTGGATTGAAAATAAAAGCAATCTTTTATAAGAGTAATGATGACTTTTCCAGTGTTTGTTTTGATAATTTCTTCCAATCATTTTTCCCATAGTCCATTGGTTAAAATAAACAGTATTTTACTAAAACAGGAATTTTCCTACCATTCCTTGACTTTAAACAGGTCCTAAGGAAGAAACAAAATCTGTCATGGCACAGAGCATGCCAGAAAATTTCCCTGTAGATTGAGCTAGGCTCCCACCTATTACAAATCCATCTTGTTCTGCTTTCTAAGAAATTGCCACACTTTTCAGGTCATATTGTTAGCTATTCACTTTTTTTTTCTTTTTTGCATTTTGGGCTTTCTAAGTAGCAAACTAGCTAAGAAAACTGACCTATGTATGGAAGTATGATTCAATAGTAGAAATCTATTAATAATGAGCATTAATAATAATATAGCAACACCAAGGAACACATTCTTTATTTCCACTTTCATGGATGCATCAGAAATTGGATAAAATTATTCATTCTTATTTTTTAAAGGCTGTTAATAAAAAAGGAATACATGGCAATTATCTCAACAAATGTATATGATGTATACATATGATATATGTAATATGTATATATATATAGTATCATACATATAATGGTATATATAAACACACCTAAAAACGTATATGTTAGTATCGTCAATTGAATGATAAAAGCATGTATCTGTAGTAATGGCTGAATGTAAAATAATAAATCTTTATAATCAGAAATAATGATATAACATGGATGAAATATTGGAAATATACCATCTCTGTCCAAAGGAATTGATAGGGCAGCCCAGGTGGCTCAGCGGTTTAGCGCTGCCTTCAGCCCAGGGTGTGATCTTAGAAACCCTGGATCGCGTCCCACGTCAGGCTCCCTGCATGGAGCTTGCTTCTCCCCCTGCCTGTGTCTCTGCCTCTCTCTCTTTCTCTGTGTCTCTCATGAATAAATAAATAAATAAATAAAAATTTTAAAAAGTAATTGATATGCTAAAAACAGTACCAGGATTTGTTTTAGTTATTTCCAACCATTAGCATGGACAGAAAGGAGCAGAATAACTCTAGAACTCAATCTTTAATTGCATGAGAAATGTAAGAAACCATAGAACTAACTTCTAAAATTAAAGCCAAGTTTCTTTGTGGGCCGTCTGTACAACTCCTGGCATATAATACGTGTAGAAAAAGTTAATCAACTCAGAATGCAAGTGTTGCAATTAACAAGCATTTTCGACATTTAACCAACAAATGAGAAGCTCTACACAAAGTGATTTTTGTACCCATAAAGCAAATGATTTAAAAAAAAAAAACAGCTAAAATTAGTTTGCTGTTATAAAAGTATTTAAAAATAATTGTTACTTCTAGATGATTTATGAGAAGTGGATACACCAGAACTGAGTGTTTTTAAAATATATTTATTATTCATTTAATATACTTTCTAGTATACTTGCTAATAGCTTTTGCATTTAATTTAGCAGGTGTAAATCGTTATTCAATACATACAGTAAGGGATCCCTGGGTGGCGCAGTGGTTTGGCGCCTGCCTTTGGCCCAGGGCGCGATCCTGGAGATCCAGGATCGAATCCCACGTCGGGCTCCCGGTGCATGGGGCCTGCTTCTCCCTCTGCCTGTGTCTCTGCCCCTCTCTCTCTCTCTCTCTCTCTCTCTCTCTCTCTGTGACTATCATAAATAAATAAAAATTTAAAAAAAATACATACAGTAACTATTTTTGATTAGTTATACATAGTTTCACCAATAAAATTATTAACTGATATATGTATTTTAAAACTGTAGTGATAAAAATGTAAATCTCTTTTTCCTTATCCCTTACAGGGAATAGAGTACATTTTCATAAAATGAATACCTATTTATATCTCTTTTTAACTCCACCTCTACATTGGGGTAAGTTTGACTCTATTATACACGATAGGCACAATAGCTTTAACACCAGTTGTTTTAAAGGCATGTTGAATAGCAGTCATTGATAATCCTGAGACTTCAGAAAGATCGACGATACAAGGTGTTTCCTAGATTCTGACCTAGATATACATTGATCAGACACATAACAGTAGTATTTCACATTGACTAGATCTTTAAATAAACTAACGTTCTCCCTCAAGTCCTGGGTTATTTACAAATTTTGCATTAGCTTAAGTAGTCACTGGATGTCAGCATTGTTTCAGGAAAATCTGCTCTCCAATATTATTTTTGACTAGCAAGTTTATAATTCTTAAGTCTTATCAAGATTAGCATCATACATTATTTTGATCTTAGAGATGAAGGGGGAAGGAAGTATGTGACAAAAGATTAAAACCTGTTAAAAAGCAGCACCTGGGTGGCTCAGTCAGTTAAGTGTTTGCCTTCAGCTCAGGTCATGATCTGGGGTCCTGGAATTGAGCCCTGCAGGGAGCCTGCTTTTCTTCTTCTGCTCCTCCCTGTGCTTGTTTCTCTCTCTCTCTCTCTCTCTCTCTCTCTCTCTCTCTCAAATAAATAAATAAAATCTTAAAAAAAAAACCCACACCTGTTAGAGAATACATGGTAGATTTTCTTTAAATAGTCAAATTTCCATTAGGTATAGATCACTCCACTTGAAACAAAATGAAGACCTGGAAATCAAAGGACTAATTCTTTCTGCCACCAAAATGCCCATAGGTTGACCAGGACTGGCATCCTCATAGGAAAAGTGAAAGCATAAGGTCTTATTTTCATTTTCTTTCTTTTCTTTCTTTCATTAGTTTCTTTCATTGGCTTCTTTTCTTTTTTTCTTTCTTTAAGTTGGGAGATAGCCATACTTTTAGCATTTGCAGCTTGCATTTTCAATAAGGC
Organism: Vulpes lagopus; assembly: GCF_018345385.1. Classification (NCBI taxonomy): domain Eukaryota; kingdom Metazoa; phylum Chordata; class Mammalia; order Carnivora; family Canidae; genus Vulpes; species Vulpes lagopus. The sequence continues at coordinate 37,480,743 of NC_054828.1, forward strand.
GTACTTTTAAAACCATTAAACTAAATCCATAGCTTTGCATATATAAACCACATGGTGATCACCATGAAGTGATTCAACAGTGACACCCATAGTTATTTTTTATTAGATATGATTAATGAGTGCACAGGAAGCACAATGCATCCATGCTTCATCCTTACATTCTTCCAGGGATAAGAAATTTGTCTTCATTTTGCTGTAATATGTACAGAAATCTCCCAAACAAAAGGAAATAAACACTGATGCACCACATGTCCTCTCATATATAAGTCCCTTTATTTGCCGCATTCGTCAGAAGAATGCTGAGAAAAGAATGCCCAGGAACACTTAGAACATATTCCAGAAAAATCTGCAGAGGCAAGCTCACTTCACAGCCACTGACAGAGAAGTGAACCAGGCTCATCACCCTGACATCATTCAGTAATTGTGAGGTTTGAAAATGCCCTGATTAAATACTAACCAAAAACAAAGAACCAGTGAATAATCACCTTGAAGGATAAAGATTTTAGAGTCAGTATAAAATTTTACTCATAGAGGCGGAGCAGAAGCAATCTAAACATTTCCATGTCTAAATTGGTTAAGGGTTTATCAATCTCTTAATGAAAGGAAGCCAAAGTCCAATTTCAAAAAACATTATATTCTCTTAAAATTAATTACACATATATTTACATAGAATAAAACCTATGCATGAAAAATTCAGTTTTTCACAGGTTTGTTTATTATCACCTTAGATACTTGCTTTTTGGATTCAAGATCTTGATGCCAAAGTGAGCATAACCAGGGAAATAAAGGATCCCTTAAAGTAACAGTTCCTGAATCTTTTCATCTTAGAACATTTATGTCCCTAAAGAGCTTGTGTTTGCATGGGTTTTATATATTGATATTTGCCAACTTAGAAATTAAATTGAGAAATTAAAAATCAACAATATATTAGCTCATGTAACAATAAAATAAGCTCATTACATCTTAATATAAATAATATATTTTTATAAAAACAACTGTATTTTCTGCAATCTAAAATCAATGAGAAGTGTGTTATTTTTCACAAATTTGCAAATCCGTTTATTATCTTGCATAATAGGGAACAGCAGGATTCTCATATCAGCTTCTATGTTCAATTAATTATGACATTATTTTGGTTGATATCTATGAAGATATGAAGATCCTGCTTCACACAGACATGTAATTGGAAATGGGAAGACTGTTTTAACAAACACTTCATATAACTAAGATGTTCTTTGATACTACACCAAAACTTGACAAGCAGTAGTTCCTTAAAAGTCAGTTGCAGGGCATTTGGGTCCTGTAGTCAGTTGAGTGTCAGACATTTGTTTTTAGCTCAGGTCAGATCTCAGAGTCCTGGGATCAAGCCCCGTGTTGGGCTCTGGCCTCATGCGAGGAGCCTACTTGAAGATTCCTGACTTCCTCTGCCCCTCACCCCCGCCCTTGGGAGCACTTGCATGCTTTTTCCCTCCCTCCCTCTCTCTCTTTCTCTCAAATAAATAAATCTTCTTTAAAAACCCCAAAAGACAGTTGCAATATGGAATTCAAAATCATATAAATAAAATTTTTCTACTCTGTTATATTAAAATTCATTTGTCTGGTTGTACATTGTATGGATGCTTTACCCATGCTTAATTTTATATCATCATACATTGGTCATCTAGAAAATATTTGTTCAATGAGTTATTTGGATTTTCTAAATGTTAACACATTTCATATAATATTTAAAACCTTTATTGTTGATATAAGCATAGATATCATCAGAAAAGCATTTTTTCACTGAGAACCCATGAAGGTACAGTGGCAAATATAAGTTTTCCATAAATTTAAATTTTCTTTAAAATCTCAACTTTTACTATTGGCCACAAATACAATGCTCACTGCATTAATATCTGAAATATCTGTCAAATACCCATATTTTGAATGCAGATCATTCTTTTAATTAAAATGAAGTTTTATTTACTTACAATTATCAGAAGTGCTTAGTTGGGGCATTTTTGTTGGCTAGCTAAGGGTCCTCATCCCAAACCATATGATTCAAATTAGGCTGAATAAGGTAATGTCAGCAAAAATGGCAAAGCAATTAGCTCCAAGGCTTTGTCCCTCAACAGAAACATCAAACCGTAGAGCCTCTATGGTCTACAAATCCTGAGAAAATCACTACTTGATATTTCACAGAAAGAAATTACAGACCTCTAAGTTAAAACCATCTGACTCATAAAATACCTCAGCAATATAATACAAGTTAGCTCAAAATGTCCAAGGAAAGTAGATTCAATATTAGTTTAATATATTTCTTAATTTTTCTACATTTATTCATTTTTCTAAAATTTAGCAGAAAAAAAAAAGAATTATTTTAAAAAGACATTTTAGGGGTGCCTGGATGTTCAGTTGGATAAATGACTCATGATTTCAGTTCAGGTCATGATTTCATGGGTCATGTGACCAAGCCCTACCTCAGGCTCCACACAGTCTGCTTAGAATTTTCTACCTTTCCCTCTGTCTCTGCTTTTACCCCTGTTCTCACTGTCTCTCTCTCTAAAATGAATAAATAAGTAAAATCCTTAAAGAAGTAAAAAAATATAAGAGATTTTAATCACCCACCATGTGGTATTTTAGGAAAGCCTGGTGTTATCTAGATTATATTTTATTTTCATTTAATATTACAAATTTAATATTATGAGAAAAAAAGATGTATGCAAAATATTTATATTTCTATTCTATCTCCATTGAAAATAAATGTCAAACTGCTGAAGAAACCTTGTGCTAAATCCTAGGGATGAATACAAATAACTTTGAAACATCATGCTGAATTTATTTTGAAAATAACTGGTTAGATTTTATTAATTGGAAATAATAACTGTTTCCTTAAATACAAGTTATTTAATTGAATTCAACTATTTTTATTCTTAATATATTATTGGTGACATTTTTATTCATAACTGTACTTTTGAAAGTATAAAAGTGCTATATCACTGAAGTTGAAGAAACTAATAGAGCTTTTTGCTTTTAATACGAGACTATATTTCTAGCTAGGTATACAGTGCCTACATAGTATTGTGTCGCCTAAAAAGGAATATAATTTTCAAGTCAATTTACTTCATGCCTGGAAATAATTAACAATGAATAGACCCTACGATATTAAGTAACTCAGATATTAAGTAATCATGGTGAGTGATCTACCAAAGCAACCGTCATGCAGCCCATCCTATTGACAGCATGTGAAATTGTTATCAACACAGTAACAAAGTCCAGATATACCTTGATCTGCAGACAGCCATTGAGCCTTTGAGCTGTCTACTGAGGGCACATACAAAAATTAAACAGATTGTTCCTGGTCATCTTAAAAATTAGGTTTATTGTACTTTGTAAGCCAAAAAAAAAAAAAAAAACACAAAATATATTAGATGGTGATGTATAAAGTAGTAAAATATAGATGTTAGGTAAATCTGTAGTTTGTCTTTGACAGGTAAAATATACTTCAGCGCTATATTATCCCATTTTGTGTATGTTTTTAAATTAAATCAAGTTCTATCTGAGATACATTCAAAAGCACTAACTTTGTGAATTCTGAGATTTTTTTCCCCTACTGAGTTAAACTATCTATTTTCCTGATGGTTTCACTGGTCAGGACTTCTTTTCTAATGGATTTTAAAACTAGGTGCTGCCAGTTATGAGACTAATAATTTAATACATCTATAGATACTATTAAATGCAGCTGTGACTTGGTTTATCAGTACACCTTCATTTATGTAGGAAAGAACATGATATAATAGAATTAACAGCTAATCTAGTCTATGTGGACAATTTTGTCTATAATCTAAAGAAGGGGTAGGTCAAAATATCAAAAGTAGGTAGGAACACAAATCATTCTAAAGGATGATTAAACCTCTTCACCTATACCATATCATTAAATAATTCATTTTGTATACTGGAAATATTAACATCATAAATGCTCACAAGGCCCAGAGCCTAATATGTGGCTTGATCTCACAACCCATGAGATCAAAATCTGATTAGTTATTTTATTTTATAGGTGCTTCACACTGTAGCTTATACATCCATAATTGCAGAAAGCTTTCATTATGAAATCCTAGATCAAAGTTGTTTCATTACACACAATATTTGAATTCAAGTTGATATATTACACAATGTTCCTTATCATAATTTTTTCAATATTTAGTCCAAAATGACCATTATACATTCTAATAAATAGGCCTAAAGAAATAAAATTTATTTCAGTGAGATAATGAGCTATCATGGATTTAAGAACCATTCCATTCTACATTTTTGACAATTATGAAGATGAAATTTAAAATTCCATTAGTAGTTTCCTGAAATGTGATTTCTAAATAGAAATAAAACTCTTGAGAGCAAATTGGAATTCATTATCTTTTTAAAATATGCATCAAAAGACACTATCAACAGAGTAGAAAGGTAACCTACAGTAGAAAATATTTGCAGATCAATATCTGGAAAAAGATTAATATCCAGGATATATAGCATTCCTAAAACTCACAATAAAAAAATGAAACAACTTGTTTTAAAAATGGACAAAGAAAAAATAATGGACAAAGGAAGTAAATAGACATTTCCCCATAGAAAATATATAAATGGCATATTAATAAGCACATGAAAAGATGCTCAACTAAAATGGGATATTGCTTCATATCCACTGTGATATTCACTATTGAAAAAAAAAAGAAGGAAAATAACAAATTTGGCAAGGACATAGGCAAAAAGGAATGGAACCCTGCACCATTCCTGTGGTGATAATGTAAAATGGCACAGCCATTGTGGAAAACGGTGTGGCAGGTTCTCAAAAAAAATTAAAAATAGAATTATATTATGATCCAAAGCAATTCCACTTTTAGATATATACCAAAGGAATAGAAAACAGGGTTTTGAAGAGATATTTGTATTCCTACGTTCATAGCAGCATTATTCAAAATAACTAAGAAATGGAAACAACGAACACAGTCTCATTGTCTTAAACTCAAAATCCCAAAGTGACCCATCTTGGGACAGCATCCCCTTAGCCCCTACAATAAAATGTAATATTATTCAGCCTTAAAAGGAAATAAATTCTGACATATGCTACAACATCAATGGACTTTGAGGAAATAATTCAGTCACAAAAAGACAAATATGAGATAGTCAAAACCATAGAGGCAGAAAGTACAATGGTGATTGCCAAAAGCTGAGGGGATAGAATGAAGAGTTGTTTAATGGGTATAGAATCTGGATTCACAAGATGAAAAGAGTTCAAGAAATGGGTGGTGATGGTTGATGGTTGCACAATATGTATGTATTTACTAGCACCCAAATGAACACTTAAAATTGTTAAAATGGTAAATTTTATATGTATTTTGCCACATAAAATAAACTGTAAGGGAAAGTCAATACTATTAATTATTTATCTAAGGCAATGATCATCAAAGTTGAGTGTATGTCAGAATCACAAGGGCTTGCTTGTAAAAACAAAAACAAAAACAAAAGCAGAACCAGATTGTTGGATCCAATCCAGAGAGTTTCTGATTCAGAAGGTCAGGATGGGTCCAAGAATTCACAGTTCTAACAATTTCCCAGCAGGTATTGATGTTGCTGGTCAAGAGACCACACACTGGGAACCACTGATCTACAGGAAAAAGTTCTTAAGTAATTCTAGTTTGAAAATATAGCTTAATAATGTCAGGAAGTAGACTTTTTTTTTTTTTTTTCCTGCATGGGTAGGACTTTCTGAGAGCATAAATTTGGGTCCTGGGTCAGGGAGGAGATTTTTGATGTTAAAGGGTAAGTAAATAATGAGACCATTGGGAGAGATCTACCAGTCTGAGGAATGTATTTACACTTCAAAGAGGACCAGAACTGGAGCCATGAAGGCACTCTAGGGTTAGAAATTCAGAGTGGCTTGGTTTATCTTCTGCTTGCATTTATATTCCAAAGGATAAGAAACCTGGATCTTTTTCCTTCTGTTCTAAGGAGAATTTGTTTGCCTCAGGCAATTAGATTTCCTTCACTTAAGAGGAAAGGAAGACTACTGTATCAGTTTTGCTATGTAATCAGCAAGTTTCCTTATTTATACTGTAAACAGCAGTACATATATAATAGCACCCTAATTCTCATTGTATTATCCCAGAAGAGAGAAATTGGAGCATGGGGTTACTGGAGTATTTATTGCTGTGAGTAACAGTAAATGTCCGCCTGCCTCAGAAACCTCATGTGTGCTTGCAGGAATGAATACACTTATAAAACTTTACCAAATACATTATTATATATGCCATTTATGAAATAAGCCTTTTTGTACTTTATGTTACCAAGAGTAATGAATGGTATGCTTTAAGGTAGATTTCTTCTCATATTAAAACACTTAAAACAAGGTTTGGAAGCAAGAAGAAACCTCACACATTACCTATTCCTCCCATTAAATTTTGCATAGGAAGAACTAATAAATAGAAAAGTTGTTTGGTTTAAAAAAAATAACAATAACATAGATTTTTTTCCCCCTTCATCTGAGCTAGTTTATGCTCCTAACCGTATTATACAGGGCATCTATATGAATTCTAGTTGGAGAGTATGGACTGTAGTCCAGTTATCTTAGTTCAAAGTAATTGAAATCCAAAATTAATCCTATCTAATTTCTTATTCTGCTAAACTCAGCAAAAGTGATTCTTGATATCTAGTAGAACTAGATTCTTTTAACAACTGCAATATAGAATGTCTTCCAATGAAATCACTTAAGACCTTAACAGTTATCTGGTCTCTCATAAGTCCTTCTTTTAAAGAATCCAGAATTAAGTAGAATATAAAGTATTATCACAGCATTGGCTTACACCTGATCCTGTTTCCAAATATAATGGCAAAAATTATTGGTGCCTGAGAGGAGGAGAATAAAATGGGAAGACTTTCTTGATTTCAGCTGTGAAATTAATTTTATTTGTAGGAATATCTTATTTCTATTATACACTATTATATAAACTATTTATAAGTGGAGGGTAGAAAGCACTTAAAAAATCCTTTAAATCCTTTAAGACTATAATATTCCTGGCATTATTAACATAATAAAAGATCTGGAAATTGCAATGGCAAAAATCTCAGTGGCCAGATATTATTGAAAGCACATTTCTGACATATTAAGAACTTTTAGTTTTCATTTCTCTTTCATTCCTATATCTGAGGCACAGCTCATCTGGGTTCCATGTTGACATGTAATTTCTACTATTTCTCATCCAAGTAACTCCTGTCACTGCCATTTTGAGTTGATTTCATATGGCATTGGATTGCTTGGACCTATAAATGAATCCTTAGTTTTGGGATGGTTTACTCTTATTTTTCCTCCTTTCATTCCAACTGGAGAATCACATTAAACGAAATTTTGATCTACAAATGGTGTTGATTCTTGATTATCCTTAGAGACCATGTTAAGAGGTATACCTCTCTGGTATTTATCTACATCTAGATTTTAACTCTTTCTTGCTTTTGTTATTTTAATGCTGACAAGAATATTTTTTTCTTCCACATATTTCTATGTCTCTAATTTATAGAGATAGGTGGATGGAGATATTTTTTCTGATAATCTCCTACTCATTTCAGGGGAACTGATTATTTTAAAAGCTACTTAAGGGTGCCTGAGTGGCTCAGATGGTTAAGCATCGGCTTTTCACTCAGGCCATGATCCCAGGCTCCTGGGATGAAGCCCGACATTGGGCTCCTTGCTCAGCAGGGTATGCTTCTCCCTCTTCCTATGCTTTTATGCTCTCAATCTCTCAAATGAATAGATTTAAAAAATATTTAAAATAAATAAATTAATTTTAAAAATCTGTTTAGATAGGTTCTTTCATTTTTTCTATCCTAAATACAATTTATACTTCTTGTTAAATATGAATATCTTCCTTTCTTTTATATTCTCTCTTCATTTGTTTTATCATCCAGAAATTTATTGGTATAAAAATTTTTTTTTAAATATTTTATTTTTTTAAAATTTTTTTCTTTAATTTTTTTTATTTATTTATGATAGTCATAGAGAGAGAGAGAGAGAGAGAGAGAGAGAGAGGCAGAGACACAGGTGGAGGGAGAAGCAGGCTCCATGCACGGGGAGCCCGACGTGGGATTCGATCCCGGGTCTCCAGGATCGCGCCCTGGGCCAAAGGCAAGCGCCAAACCGCTGCGCCACCCAGGGATCCCTAAAAAAATTACTCTATATAGGGACTCCTGAGTGGCTCAGCAGTTGAGCTTCTGCCTTTGGCTCAGGGTGTGATCCTGGAGTCCTGGGATCAAGTCCCACGTTGGGGTCCCTGCATGGAGCCTGCTTCTCCCTCTGCCTATGTTTCTGCCTCTCTCTCTGTGTCTTTAATGAATAAATAAATAAAACTTTTTTAAAAAATAAAAAAAAATACTCTATATATTATCTTATGGAGTTTTCCTTTATTAGAAAAAGGTAAAACTAATGATATTATGACCCACTACAATCATTCATAGATCAAATATATCTCATCCATTTTTATCTTTTTGAATAGGACTACCTCACCCAAAAGATATTCTCTCATTTGGTCAACGTCTAACATCTAACCCCTTCCATAATATTAGACCTTTCTCTACCATCTAACCTCATGGGAAAGTCAATATCTTCATTTGCATACATAATAACTGTCATTTTGAAACCCAACTATACTTTTTCTCTGAGTATTTTGCACTGATTTTCCTTTTCTGCCTGTCCAGATCTCATCAAATTTTCTGTAACAACCTAATATTGCTGTCATAATATCTAAGGTCATTTTCCCAACTGCTGTTACAACTGTAGATTTAAAAAGACAATTCTAGTCAACAAGCCAAAAGCTGGTTCTTTGAGAAGGCCAATAAGATTAATAAATCTATAGATAAGAAAAAAAGAGAAAAGACATAAATTATTAATATCATACATGACAAGAGGTACCTGACCATCACTACTGTTCCCATAGACATTAAAAGGATAATAAGGTGAAGGACTTGAGATGGCAGAGAAATAGGGGACAGTAATTTTGTCTGGTCCTTGGAAATCAAATAGTTATCAAATTATTCAGAACACTTGTGAGATAAATCAAATATCTGCAAAAAGATTTGCTGCAATTCTACAAAAAGAAAAGCAACCACTTTTTGGAAGGTAAGAGGTGCAGAGACATGAATCTGGAACTACTTATCTGAAGATAGGGCAGAGGGGCAGGAGTTTGCTTCAAGAAGCTGCCCCAAAGTATTATAAGCAGTGGAGCACAAAATCGGAACTTTTAGACATCTGCTACAGTGGGAGATGTCCCTGGCGTAAAAGTTTCAGGTCAGGGGCAGGACAGGACAGAACTGAAACCCAGGTGGAAGAGAGTGGTCCTAGGATCACAAGGGCCACAAGAAGAATGGGGTGCCTGAGTGTGGCAAGTTTCCAGGCATTAGAGCAGTGAAGCTAGCTGAAAACAGTGAATCTAGGCACCAACTTTCTTCTCAGTGATGCCATAAACCACGAACCACTGCACAGTTGCATGACCTCTCTCTGGGCAGGGGTCCAGCAAAAGGCAAAAGCACAGCGATACCCTCCACTTCCCCGGGAAGGAATGGTGTAGGTCTGTGCTTCAGGAGTCCATAAAGTTTGGAGACGCAAAACAGGGCCATGCCTGAGATTTAAAAAAAAAAAAAAAAGAAAGAAAGAAAAAAGAAAAAAAGAAAGAAAAACAACAACAACAAAAAACCTCGGTCATAGTCTGGGCCAACACAGAGTGTGAAGGGGAACTAGGGAGACAAGAGTGATTGCTTTTCTGTGAAGGCTCACTGAAGGGGGTGGAGTATGTGTGAACTTCTAGTTCTGGGGCTAGAGATTGGGGCATCACCATTTTCACCCCCACACACATGCCCCACCATCAGTGCTGAAAGCCTTCAGGGAGCAAATAGAACCACATAGTGCAATCCACAGCTGCTTACACTGAGCAGGCCCCCTGGCAAGGAGGGAATCAATTCCACCCAGTTAAGGACACTTGGGAATCAGCACAAAAGGTCCCTCCCTCAGAAGACCAGCAGGAACAACTTGCTAGCACCAAGTTTACTGATTTTAGAGAACTACAAAAATTCAGCTTTTAGGGAAAACAGTATGTAGCATTCAGAGTTTTTTATTCTTTACTCTTTCAGTTTTATTTTTTCAGCTATTTTCTTATTTTTAATTCTGTTTATTCTTTTAAACTGTTTATTATTTATATGTATTACATAAAATAATATATATTTTTATTTTTGGTTTATTTTAATTGTGTGTATATATATATATTTTTTTCTTCCTTTCCTATTTTGAGATCTAACTTCTTTTAATGAAATACACCCAGGATCTAGTTTATTGTTTTGTTCTGTATTACTCCTTGTTTGATTTTTTTCTTATTTTGTTTTGTTTCCATTTTCTTCGGTTATTTTTATTTTTCTGGTATTTTTTTTAATTTTTTTTCCTCTTTATTCTATAATTTTCTAGACATAATGATAAGACGGAGAATCTCACCCCAAAATAGAGAATAGGAGAGGAAGTACTCACTGCCAGGATTTAATCAATATGGATATAAGTAAGAGGTTGGAACTAAAATTCAAAACAATGATTATAAAGTTACTAGCTGGGTTTGAAAAAACCATGAGAGATACTAGAGAATCCCTTACTATAGAAATAAAAGAACTAAAATCTAATCAGGCCAACATTAAAAATGCTATCACTGAGATGCATCCAGTAAGAAATGGAGGCTCTAACTGCTAAGATAAATGAGGCAGAAGACAGTTAATGAAATAGAAGACAAAAAGATGGAAAACAGGAAGTTGAGAAAAAGAAAACTACTGTATCACAAAGAGAGAATTTGAGAAATAAATGATACCATAAAGTGAAATAATATTCTAACAATAGGGGTCCCAGAAGATGAAAAGAGAGAGAGAGAGATTGGAGCAAAAAGTATATCTGAGCATATTACAGCTTAGAACCTCTCTAATCTGAGGAAGGAAACAGACACTCAAGTCCAGGAGGCAGAGAAGCCCCCTTTAAAATTAATAAAAATAAGTCAACACTTCAACATATAATAGTGAAACTTACAAATTTCAGAGGTAAAGAGAAAATCCTGAAAGCAGCTCAGGCCAAGAGGTCTTTAACCTAGAAGGGTAGAGATATAAGGCTGGCAGCAGACCTGTCCACAGAAACCTGAAAAGAAGACCAGAAAAGACTGTGCTAAATAGGAAACATATGCAGCCAAGAATACTTTATCCAGCAAGGCTGTCATTCAGAATAGAAGGAAAGATAAAAAGTCTCCAAGACAAACAAAAACTAAGAAATTGGTGAACACTAAACCAACCCTGCAAGAGATATTAAAGGGGATCCTTTGAATGGAGAGAGAGTCCAAAAGTAACCAAGACCAAAAAGGAACAGAGATGGTCTACAGGAATGGTGACTTTACAGGTAATACAATGGCACTAAATTAATATGTTTAAATAATTATTCTGAATGTAAAGGGACTTGCTGCTCCAATCAAAAGACGCAAGGTAAAAAAAAAAAAAAAAAGATGCATGGTATCAGATTGAATGAAAAACAAAAACAAAAACAAGGGCTATTGATATGCTGTCTACAAGACTCATTTTAGATCCAAGGACATCTCCAGTTTGAAAGTGAGAGGGTAGAGAACCATTTATCATGCTAATGGCATCAAAGGAAACCTGGGGTAGCAATCGTTACATCAGACAAACTAGATTTTAAACCAAAGACTGTAAGAAGAACACTATCTCATAATAAAGGGCTCTATCCAACAAGAATATCTAAAAATTGTAAATGATTATGTCTGTAACTTGGGAGCAGACAACTATATATAGCAATTATTAATAAAATTAAAGAAACACATTGATAATAGTACAGTAATAATAGGGGACTTTAATACTCCACTTACAGCAAAGAACAGATCATCTAATCAGAAGATCAACAAGGAAACAAGGGCTTTGAATGGCACACTGGGCCAGATGGACTTCACATATATATTCAGAGCACTTCGTCCTAAAGTAACAGAGTACACATTCTTCTTGAGTGCACCTGGAGCATTCTCCAGAATAGATCACATAATGTGTCATAAATTAGGCCTCAACTGGTACAAAAAGATTGAGATCATACATGCATATTTTCAGGCCACAATACTATGAAACTTGAAGTCAAACACATTAAAATTTGGAAAGACCGCAATTACATGGAGGTCAAAGTACATCCTACTAAATAATGAATGGGTTAACTGGAAAATTAAAGAAGAAATTTAAAAATACATGGAGCAAAATGAAAATGGAAACACAACAATCCAGAATGTTTGGGACATAGCAAAGGCAGTCATAAGAGGGAAGGATATAACAGCACAAGCCTTCTTCAAGAAGCAAGAAGAGTCTCATACACAACCTGACCTTACACCTGAAGGAGCTGGAAAAAGATATCAAATAATCCCTAAATCCTGCAGAAGAAGAGAAATAATAAAGATTAGAGCAGAAGTCAATGATGTAGAAATAATAAAAAAAAAATAGCAAAACAATAGAACAGATCAATGAAACCAGAAGCTGGTTCTTTGAAAGACTTAATAAGATCGATAAACCCCTAGCCAGACTTAGCAAAAAGAAAAGAGATAGGATCCAAATAAATAAAATCATGAAAAAGAGGAGAGATCACAATCATCACCAAAGAAATGCGATTATAAGAGAATATTCTGAGCAATTAATTTCCAACAAATTAGGCAATCTGGAAGAAATGGATACATTCCTAGAAGTCCATAAACTACCAAAACTGAAAAGAAAGAAATAGAAAACCTGAACAGACCTATAACCAGAAAAGAAGTTGAATCAGTAATCAAAAATCTCCCAACAAACAAGCATCCATAGCCAGATGGTCTCCCAGGAGAATTCTACCAAACATTTAAAGAAGACTTAATACCTATTCTTCTGAAGCTATTTTTAAAAATAAAAATCAAGGGGTGCATAGGTGGCTCATTTGGTTAAGTATCTGCCTTCAGCTCAGGTCATGAACTCAAGTTCCTGGAATTGAACCCCATGTCAGACTACCTGCTTAGTGGGGAGTCAGCTTCTCCTTCTCTCTCTGGCCCTTTCCCACTCATGTTCACCCTCTCTCCTCTCAAATAAATAAAATCTCTAAAACAATTTTTTTTAATTAGAAATGGAAGGAAAACTTCTAAACTCATTCTATGAGGCCAGCATTACATTGATCCCCAAAACCAGACACAGATCTCGCCAAAAAGAATTATAGACCAATATCCCTGATGAACATGGATGCAGAAATTATCATCAAAATACTAGCCAATAGGATCTAACAGTACATTAAGAGGATTATTTACCACAACCAACTGGTATTTATTCCTGGGCTGTGAGGGTGGTTCAATATCTGCAAATCAATCAATGTGATGCATCACATTAATAAAAGAAAGAACAAGAACCATATGATCCTCTCAATTGATGCCGAAAAGGCACTTATAAAATTCAGCATTCTTTCTTCATAAAACCTCCATGATGTAGGAACAGAGGGAACATACTTCAATATCATAAAAGCCATATATGAAAGCCCACAGCGAATATCATCTTCAAAAGGGAAAAACTAAGAGCTTTTCCCCTAAGGCCAGGAATACAAGAGAGATGTCCCCTCTCACCACTGTTGTTTAACATTAATACTGGAAGTCCTAGCCTCACCAATCAGACAACAAAAAGAAATAAGAGACATCCAAATTGACAAAGCAGTCAGATTCTCACTCCTTACAGATAGCATAATAGTCTATGTAGAAAACCTGAAAGACTCCACTAAAACATTACTAGAACTGATACAGGTATTTAGCAAAATCACAGGATATAAAATCAGTGCACAGAAATCAGGTGAGTTTCTATACACTAACAGTGAAGCAGAAGAAAGATAAATCAAGGAATTGATCCCATTTATAACTGCACCCAAAAAACATAAGGTACCTAGGAATATGCCTAACCAAAGAGGTAAAGGATCTACACTCTAGAAACCATATAACACTTATGAAAGAAATTGAAGAAGACACAAAGAAAGAGAAAAACGTCCTTTGCTCATAGATTGGAAGATTTAATGAATATTGTTAAAATGTCTATGCTACCCAAAGCAATCTACACATTCAGCGTAATCCCTATAAAGATACCATTTTTCAGAACTGGAACAAACAACCCTAAAATAAGTATCGAAGTAGAAAAGATCATGAATAGCTAAAGGAATGCTGAAAAAGAAAACCAAAGCCAGAGGCATCACAATTCTGGACTTCAAGCAGTATTACAAAGCCGTAATCATCAAGACAGTATGGTACTGACACAAAAACAAGCACGTAGAGATGTCTGAGTGGCTCAGTGATTGAACATCTGCCCTTGGCTCAGGGCATGATCCTGGAGTCCCCAGATCAAGTCCCACATCGAGCTCCCCGCATGGAGCCTGTTTCTCCTGCTTCTGCTTAAGTCTTTGCTGATCTCCATGTCTCTTGTGAATAAGTAAATAAAATCTTAAAAAGAAACAAACAAGCACATAGATCTATGGAACAGAATAGCAAATCCGAAATGGACCCTCATCTCTATGATCAACGAATCTTCAACAAAGGAGGAAAGAATATTAAATGGACAAAAGACAGTCTCTTCAACCAATGGTGTTGGGGAAATTGGACAGCCACATGCAGAAGAATGAAAAAGGACTACTTTCTTAAACCATACACAAAAATAAATTCAAAGTGGATGACAGACCTAAATGTCAGACAGGAACCCTTCAAAATCCTAGAGGAGAACCCAGGCAGCAATCTCGCGGCCACAGGAACTTCTTGCTAGACACATATTCAAAGGCAAGGTAATCCAAAGCAAAAGCAAACTATTGGGACTGCATCAAGATAAAAAGCTTTTACAGAGCAAAGGAAATAGTCGATACAACTAAAAGACAACCTACCCACTGAATGGGAGAAGATATTTGCTGAAGTCTTATCAGATAAAAGGCTAGTATCCAAAATCTATAAAGAACTTATCAAACTCAACATCCAAAAATAAAATCCAGTCAAGAAATGAGCAGAAGACATGAACAGATATCTTTCCAAAGGAGACATATAAACAGCCAAGAGACACATGAAAAAATTCTCATCATCATTTGGCATCAGGGAAACAAACCAAAACCACAATGAGATACCACCTCACACCAGTCAGAATTGCTAAAATTAACAACTCCGGAATCAATAGATGTTGGCAAGGATGAGGAGAAAGGGGACCCTCTTACATTGTTAATGCAAATGCAAACTGGTGCAGCCACTCTGGAAAACAGTATGGAGGTGCATCAAAAAGTTAAAAATAGAGCTACTCTTTGACCCAGCAATTGTACTACTAGATATTTATCCCAAGATACAAAATAGTAATTTGAAGGGGCACCTGCACCCCAATGTTTATAGCAGAATTATCCACAATAGCTAAACTTTGGAAAGAGCTCAGATGTCCCATGACAAATGAATGGATTAAGAAGATGTGCTGTCAATCAAAGAGAATGAAATCTTGCCATTTGCAACAACAAAGATGGAACTAGAAGGTATTATTCTAAGTGAAATAAGTCAGAGAAAGACAAATATCTTATTTCACTCATCTGTGGAATTTAAGAAACAAAACTGATTAGCATAGGGGAAAGGAAGGAAAAATAAAATAAGATGGAAATAGGGAGACAAACCATAGGAGACTCTTAATCATAGGAAACAAACTGAGGGTTGCTGGAAAAGTGAGTGGAGAGATGGAGTAACTGGGAGATGGGCATTAAGGAAGGCACTGGATGCAATGAGCACTGGGTATTATATGCAACTGAGAATCTCTAAGTTCTATCTTGAAATTAATAATACACTATATTTTAATTAAATGGAATTTAAATTTTTTAAAAAGATAAGATAATATTATGAACAAGTTTTTGGCCACAAATTTGACAATCTAGATGAAACAGATCAATTACCTGAAGTGCACAAGCTATCAAAAGTTACACAATAAGGAATATATCATTTGAATATGCCTATCCACTAAAGGAATTGAATTTATAATTAATAATTTTCCAAACAGAAAGCTCTAAGCACAGATGAAGTAACTACGGAATTCCACCAATCATTTAGGAAAAAATTATGGTGATTCTCTACAATTCCTCCCAGAAAATAGCACTGGAAGGATATTCATTTTAACCCATTCTAATTTATCGTATGAGGCCAGCATTACTCTAATACCAAAATCAAGCTATGACATTACAAGATAGGAAAACAACAGACCGATACCCTTCATGACCATGTATGCAAAGATATCAACAAAATATTGGCAAATCTAACAATGTATGTAAAGAATTATAAACCATGACCAAGTGGGATTTATTCCAAGTATACAAGACTAATCAATATATGAAATGTAATTAATATAATCCATCATGTCAAGAGGCTAAAGAAGAAATATCTTATGATTATATAAAAGTTGACCTTACTATGCCAGGTAAAGGTCAACCACGGATGTGTAAAACAAACCTCCTGGTACAATATGTCAGTGAATATTATTAAAGTAAAATAATCTGTTTGGTCCCTAATTGCTAATGCCTAAGGACTTAATTAGCATGATTTATGCACACCAAAAATCCTTCTTTCCTCTTTTTGGCTCCCCAAATCCAATTCTAGGGGCCCCATATGTAATTTATTTCTCTTTTCAAACTAAATCAATTGAAAGACTTACATGGGACTCAGGCCGATAATGATAAGACATCAAATATATTATTTATGGAAAATATTGTAGGATGGGACTTAGGCACGCAGCCAGATGGATTTGCTGATATTTCCTTGAATTGAGCACACTCACCACTTTAACCTTGCCCACTAAGCTCGGGTATCACACCAGAATGCAACTTTTCTGGACACAGGCCAGTTTCAAGGGAGGAAAGAAACAAGTTCTATTTAAACTGTGGAAGGAGCCTCGGTGTCCATCGAAAGATGAATGGATAAAGAAGATGTGGTTTATGTATACAATGGAATATTACTCAACAATTAGAAACGACAGATACCCACCATTTGCTTCAACGTGGGTGGAACTGGAGGGTATTATGCTGAGTGAAATAAGTCAATCGGAGAAAGACAAACAGTGTATGTTCTCATTCACTTGGGGAATATAAATAATAGTGAAAGGGAATATAAAGGAAGGGAAAAGAAATGTTGGGAAATATCAGGAAGGGAGACAGAACATAAAGACTCTTACCTCTGGGAAACGAACTAGGGGTGGTGGAAGGGGAGGAGGGCGGGTGTTGGAGGGGAATGGGTGACGGGCACTGAGGGGGACACTTGACGGGATGAGCACTGGGTGTTTTTCTGTATGTTGGTAAATTGAACACCAATAAAAATTAATTAAAAAAAAATAAAAGTTTCTTCCTCTCACACCATCAACTAAACAGTCTTAAGCACACTCTCTGAGTGTGTGTGTCTTTCTGTCTCCCTCTCTTGCTTATTTTTGTTTTATTTTGAGAAAGAATAGCATAATCAGAGAAGTACATAAAATTTTATAGTCTGTCACTCAAGGTCTGAACAAGAAATAAAATTTGTCTCAAATGGTTCAAATGAAAATCAGTCCATACTTTATTTAGTGACTAATTAAAGAGAGATGAAGAATTAAAGTGACAGACAAATGACTTTAAGAAGCCTAGCTACATAAATGTGTTGAAAACTATTGCCAACCCTTGGGCTCAAGAAGGAGGAAGAAATAGAAGATGACTCTCATTGGCGGCTGAAGTCTTGAGACAGGGCTTCCTTGGAAACTCTACTCACAGGGGAATGAAACCCTGGCCAGAGATGCACTTTCTCCCTTCAAGCCCATGTATTTCTTCTCTGCCAAGGATTTTCTCCAATATCACACATAGGAGCTTGCTGAGGCAGGCAGGCAGGCAGAACTTGGAAAGTAGTCGGAAGAGGGGAAAGGGAATACGGAGTTAAGCAATCGGAGCAACCCTAAACAAAATTGGGAAGTCATCTCTCCTATCCTCTGAGATTTTTTTTAAAAGATTTTATTTGTTCATGAGAGACAGAGAGAGAGAGGCAGAGACACAGGCAGAGGGAGAAGCAGGCTCCATGCAGGGAGCCTGATGTGGGACTCCATCCTGGGACTCCAGGATCATGCTCTGGGCCGAAGGCAGGGCTATAAACCTCTGAGCCACCCAAGGATCCCCTTGAAACATATTTCAAATGGTTTCCCAGGACTGATCTCTAGTTGCCCATGGTGGTACTTTGTTAGAGTTGCTAGCTTGAGCAAATAAAAATACAAGTTGCCCAGTTAAATTTGAATTTTAAACAACCAATAATTTTTAGTGTAAATATGTCCTGTGCCAATTTTGGCAACTACTTATATATCAAAAAATATTGACTATCTGAAATTTATCTGGGCATTCTTTATTTTATCTGGCAACCCTTTACTACACTCATTAACACACCCTTTTGGGGGGATTTTCTTCTCTGTCTTACTTTTCTCATAGTCTAACTGATGATCTTGGGCTCACCTCCCAAATAAATGGACACTCAAATTATCACTTCAAGATCTGGTTTTGAGGAAATTTTCCCAAACACAGACTAACTATACAACAAATGAAGCAAAAGGAAATTGGAGAGGACAAAATATTACACTAAGGATTGGGGGAAAGAAAATATCAGTTAAAACTGGATAAATTTGGTGGCTATTTTCCATATAAAATGGGAAAACAAGTTATTCATGGTCCATCTCTTCATTTACCAGTGCTGCCTTACTATGGACTGCAGGCTCAAGGGCACTCTGACTGTGAAGACTACTCAGTTTGACTAAATCTTTCTTGCAGTATCTAACCTAATTTTGACAGTTAGGAAGGGTGAGAGCAAGCAACTTGGGAAAAGAAATCCCCAACAAAAGAAATCTCCTGTGTAGGGAAAATAACCCCACAAGAGAGATAAAAATGCCAACTGATGGCAGGGCATGTAACCTCATGAGATCTCCTCTGAGAGATTTGGGACTATGTGCTAATTTCAAGGTATGAAGGTTCATGGTGGGAAGCTTTCTTTGGTTTCTAAATATTGGAGTTCAATTTCAATTTACACTTTTTTTTTTAGATGCTCTAACAAATATTCAATAGTTGTCTTTGTCAGAATAAAAGGATGCAGTAATAAAAAGATTTTTAAAAAGCAGCGATATAAATATTAACTACATTTCTGTCTGAGAGATATGATATTTATTCTAATACCAGAGTGCATCAGTGGCATAGATATTATGGGTGAGTAGGAAACCCAGCCACTACTGCTCAGGTGGCTAGGATACACCAAAATCGGCACTAAACTAGGATTTAATTGAACATGCTAAGTGAGAAACTCTAGAGTTACTGAAGTGCAAAACTGATAAAATTTAAATAGCTTAGACTCCCTGGATGACAAGAGGATGCTGGATCCTTTCATTAAAGAAATGATGCATGTAGGTATATTGATACCTTCAAACTCTCAATATAATAAGCCTGTCTGGCCAGTAAAATCAACAGCTGGTAGACCTTCATGATTTAATATTTTAAAAAATGTCTAAGGAAACACAAATTCTTTTCTTCTATTTTTCTCCAGTTTTATTGAGCTATAATTAACATATATGTGTAACATATAATTAACATATATGTGTAAGTTTGAGGAGCATGGCATAATGGTTTGACTTCCATATAGCGTGAAATGATTATCACATGAAGTTCAATTAGTATTCATCATCTCATAAAATACAGTAAAAAGAAAAAGGGAAAGAAGAAAAAATTTCCCTGTGATGAGAACTTTAGGATTTACTCTCTTAACAAATTTCATGTGTATTATATGGCATTGTTAACTATAGTCATCATGAAGAGCACATTCTTAATTAGGAGACTCTGGTGTGGGACTTGATGTTTCTGGTTTGGCTAAGAAGTATGGTCACATAGAAAACAAAATTTGAATTTTTGTATTTTTTTAAGATTAAAGTTGTGAATATAAAGACCCATGTTGTTTAGAGTTTCTGGTAAACTCTAGAAGGAGAGTAAAAACAATGACATTTGGAATAGGGACCCAACAATTGACAAATCTGCTTGCTACTTACCTCATAATAGACCAGCCTCACTGCTTCCAGTTCTGTGAGGTTGGGCATATTACTCTCCTCTTTGTGTCTTAGTTTCCTCATGTATAAAAAGAAGATAATATCCTCCCCAAGGTTATTATGAACAACAAATAATACATGTAAAGAGTTTTGTTTTGTTCTTCTCATTAAACTTTTGTTTTAATGGGTCTCAAAATTCTGTGACAGATTTTTGGTCAAGTTGCTTCCATTAAAAAGTACTGATTTTAAAAACTAATAACTTAAAACTGCCACACACGCACAGAAAAAATAAAAACATAAATTTAAAAAATGGTCCACAAAACATTCTCCTTTCCTTCTGAAGGTTTTACAATGCATTGTTATCATTAACCAGTCTTTACTACTAAACTTGAATGGCCTATTGACACAAACAGTTCTGAGACCTTCTTCCACCACTGATTAAGACTGGGGTGGCAGGTATTGGGGATAATATTCATTTAGCCTTCTGAGCTTTCTGGGCAGACTTGATGACTTTGCCAGCTCCAGCTGCCTTCTTGTCCACTGCTTTGATGACGCCCACAGCAACCCTCTGTCTCATGTCACGAACAGCAAAATGGCTCAGAGGAGGATAGTCAGAGAAGCTCTCAACACACGTAGGTTTGCCAGGAACCAT
The DNA here is from genome assembly GCF_018345385.1 of Vulpes lagopus. Taxonomy (NCBI): domain Eukaryota; kingdom Metazoa; phylum Chordata; class Mammalia; order Carnivora; family Canidae; genus Vulpes; species Vulpes lagopus. Next base: position 37,501,498 of record NC_054828.1, read on the forward strand.
GTCAACAATGGCAGCATTCCCAGATTTCAAGAACTTGGGACCACCTTCCAGCTTTTTTCCAGAATGACAATCTATCTCCTTCAGCTCAGCAAACTTGCAAGCAAGGTGAGCTATGTGACAATCCAGCACAGGTGCATATCCAGCACTGATTTGGCCTGGATGGTTCAGGATAATCACCTGAGCTGTGAAGCCAGCTGCTCCCATTGGTGAGTCATTTTTGCTGTCACCAGCCACATTGCCACGACGAACATCTTTGACAGATACGTTCTTGACATTGAAGCCCACATTGTCCCCAGGAAGATCCTCACTCAAAGCTTCATGGTGCATTTCAACGGACTTTACTTCAGCTGTAACATTGACTGGAGCAAAGGTGACCACCATGCCAGGCTTAAGAACACCAGTGTCCATTAGACCCCCTGGGACAGTACAAAAAATGTTCTCCTATTTGCATTAGAACAATGTATCACATATATAAATAGCACACAAAACAAAAATGAACAGCTCAGTGAATTGTCACAAAGTCAAATACCCACATAGCTACCAACTTAGGTCAAATATAAAACATCGTTAGCAATTGGAACATCTCCTCACAATCCTTTGCAATATTGTCCTGTTTCTCCTACCAAAATCAAACACTGATCCTGCATTTTAATAGTATGCTATGTAAGATTTGTCTACGTTGATCTTTTCTTTTCCCAAATTTTTCCAGCTATACGTGTGTTGTTACTTATACAAAAGTTTAAAATCATTGGTTATCTTTAAAGAAGCATGCTCTTCTTTCATTTGATACAATTTAGTCACAAAATCATATATTAATATGCTTTAACATATGCAGGATAACACCTATTGAAAAATGCCCCAATATTCTATCTTATTAAGTAAAAATATCCATTAAATAAATTTTGACTTCAAATCACTTAAAATTTTTGTTATGCATATTCAAGGATCTCTTGTAGACAAACATAATATAGGGCAGCCCAGGTGGTTTAGTGCTGCCTTCAGCCCAGGGCCTGATCCTGGAGACCCGGGATCGAGTCCCACGTCAGGCTCCCTGCATGGAGCCTGCTTCTCCCTCTGCCTGTGTCTCTGCCTTTCTCTCTCTCTGTGTCTCTCATGAGTAAATAAATAAAATCTTTAAATGATACATTAATATATACACTAATATATCATGTCTGTGCATATACTAAAAAGAAAAGCGTAAGTGTGACAAAGTGAGGCATTTCTAATTTCTTAGTAGACATGATTGGGTACTTCTTAATTGTCCAAAGAGTTTTTATGCAGGATCAAAGTCTCTGTTGTCCATACATTTCTATGTTGCATTTCTTCAAGGAGTGCATACTGCCACTATGTTGTAAGTTTAAATGATGAGATTTATTGAACTCACCAGAATGTGCCAAAGAGGATATTCAGAGAATAATTGGTATTGATATTTTTCCACAAATGGTCTTCACTTTTCAAAGTTTCAGTCTTCCAGCTACTTTATATGCACCTAGATCAAGTTTGTACATGTCATGCAATAGGAAATGTAATATCTGCCTCCTGATCAGTGTCATTAATAAGATGCCTTCAGTTATAAGGAACATCTTGATTTCTCATAAATTTTTAAAAAGTGGGAAAAAACCACATCTAAGAGCCAATGAAATGCAATTTAACTAATTATGTGTTTGGAAGTAGATGGATAGTCAAGTCATGATTTGAGTTTTTTTGATGTCTCTAATCTTAAAATATGCTCTCAAATTGTTTACAGTGACTCCAATTCTATGAAATTTGTAAGCTCAAGGCTTTGCTTTCTATAAATATTCTTAAATTGAGTATAAAACCTGAAAAAAATATAATTTACGTTTTTTTATCTTAAATTTGTCTAAATAGAAGATTAATTATGCACTAAAAGGTGATATAAAAAATAAGTTTCTGGGACACCTGGGTGGCTCAGCGGTTGGGCATCTGCTTTTGGCCCAGGGTGTGATCCTGGAGTCCTGGGATCGAGTCCCACATTGGGCTCCTGGCATGGAGTCTGCTCCTCCCTCTGCCTGTGTCTCTGTCTCTGTCTCTGTGTGTGTGTCTCTCATGAATAAATAAAATATTTAAAAAAATAAGGTTCCCAAAAGAAGAAGACTTGATTTCTAGTGCTATAGTCTTCACGTTTAAAAAAAGTTTGTTACCCTCATCAAGATCCATCTGTAAAATGAGGATAGTAATAATACCTGCTTTGTTGAGATAATTACATGGATTCATGTAAAGGTCTTAACTATAGTGAGTATCTATGAAACATTCATATAATGCTGGGTATTATTAAATAAATGAATTGAGTGAATGTGTTTTCTGAGCTTTAAAGTCATTTTATACAAAACAAGATGAAGATCACTTCTAGATTATCTTCACTATTTCAAAACTGTAAAAATGACCTTAATATTTAGGTAGTTTTGGTTTCATGGTAGTAATTGATGCTATGGAACCCCAAGATTAGACATCAGAACCTACAGGTGAGAAAAGAATGTTGTAATGCTTCAAGTAGTTTTTTCTTATAGCAATAGCTTGGAAGATTCACTATTTGAGGAGTGTAGGGTAGCATGCTGAACATTTTATGAAGCCTGACAAATGAGAGTATGATTAAATATTTAGAGATTGTCCTGATACTGAGTGGGTCTTTCCGAAATTTGCTAAAAGAGAATTATATTTATTTAACTCTCATTTATATGTGAAGGACTAAAAAAGTTCTTTTGTAAAATTCTTCATACTTGTGACTTAGGTTAGTCAAATCTAGACACAAACATTGAGACCATTTAAAAACTAATAATAGGGCCAGCATTAGACATTTATGGAGAGATATATTGTGTTGAATTTGTATAAGTGGCAGCCAGTTGATTGGCCTTATTAGCCCTATGTTGCCTAACATTGTTCCTATGAGTAAGGGTTTATCAAATTATACACTTTCTTCAAATTAAATTTGTACTAGAAATGAAAAAACAGTACTGGATTTCAGAGATATGTAAAAACATCAGATATGTATGCCTGAATCTCAAAATTGCACTCCTTTTTAGTTTCTTAAAGAAATATTCCGAAGAATATAAGTTGGTAGGACTTTACTAAATAAAATCATAATGTATTCAGGTATGTAAATAAGGAGTCACTTACCTGTCCCCTACCAATTAATTAATTGGGAAGGCAGGATTTTTCTAAGTACTAAGCATACCTCCTCTTCATGATCTTTTTATGATAATATCTAATGCAAAAATACAGTGTCACACTATTCATCAATTACAACCCAGTCTCAGAATAGGGTGAGGATTTATGGTGTCAGAGACACTTGGAAAGCAAATATAATTCTTCTTTTTTTTATAATTTTTTAAAGATTTTATTTATTTATTTATTTATTTATTTATTTATTTATTTATTTGACAGGGAGAGAGCTCACAAGCAGAGGGAATGGCAAGTAGAGGGAGAGGGAGAAGCAGGTTCCTCCCTGAGCAGAGAGCCTGATGTGGGTCTCGATCCCAGGATCCTGGGATCAGGACCTGAACCAAAGGTAGACACTTAAGGGACTGAGCCACCCAAGTGCCCTGCAAATGTAATTCGTCTGATAAGAACTCATCATAGGTTTTTTGTGTGAACTTTTTTTCAAAAGTTGAAATGAATCAAAACAGACTCTATTGTTAACAATATAGTATTATCTTTGATCTAGTGTCATATGTGAATAGCTTGTTTTAAGATACTTGTTTTTCCAAATTACTGAAGCTTATTGCTAAGGAACTAATACCTTGAAATTTTACATATTTTGGGTACATATTTTTGGATGAGAATTTTACTGTGTTGTATTATATACTTGTCTGCTTTTAAAGATATAAAATGGAATATCATTCAACTCTTTCTTAATGATTCCAGTTACTACAATAACTTTTTCTTTTTATTCTCTGCTATGTTAGTAGCATTTTCTTTGATTCTTGTTTGTTTCCCTCTGCTCCTCTTTTGCCTGTGCCCAGTTTTGTTCGTGTATTGCTTTTATATAAGTATGACTTAGGAAAATGAGTTGCTACACTAACTGTAGTTGTATTTAAATTAATGCAGACAATAATACACAAACATCGAGGTCAATATTAGGTGGTTAATAAAGATGAGCAAGATACACTTCCTAAGTTAGTAATCTTTGGATAATGCTATGAATTTTTCTCTACACCTTAATTTCAATATTCTTCTATTCTACTACTGATATTACATTGAATAGTTTTTACTACTAAGGAATTTTTTATTTAATGGGGTAAGGAAGGAGAATAAATCAATAATTGTAATTAAAATGATAAATATTATCACAGTGATGTGGCCATGGAAGAGGCTTGAATACAGAAACTTTAAAGTTTGCATTAAATATATACTTGCTGTGATTACTATTTAGCAATGTGTTTTTTCATTTCATTTTCTCATTGCCTGTTGGCTATGTTCCAGAGTATTCAAGGTACCAGAAAACTTATTTCTGGATAAATAGCATGTTAGGCCTTAGACTATTCAAATCAATATGTTTTCTTTTTCTGTTATCAAAATTTGTTTTATTTTGCGTGGTTCACCAATGATGTTCCAGAATTATACCCTTCTTCATCCTCAAATATAACCTTAAATAATTTTTTAAAGTAACTTTACAAAATGCATGCAGGAGACAAACTGTCAAAATTAACTCAAGAAACATTGAATTTTTTAAAAGCAAATAAAATTTTTCATAAGTAGAGCGAGCGTAGCTTCACACTTTGGAGTTCTATTTAATTGCATAAATTGTTTACTTGTTTATGCCCAGTAATGCACCATAATGATAATGATGATTATGATGATGATCATCATCATCTACTCTAAAATATAATTCATAAAATCTTGCTTCATAATTAATAAGAAAGAGGTCAGGTGGATGCAATTTCACTGACTTAAAAAGTTCCTCTATTAAGTCATATATATGACAAGAAAATTCTAGGCCTGAATACCATCTACTATAAACACATTTACTGTAAAATTATTACTCTGTGCATAAGCAATAATGATTCTAATTTTAAAACTTCAAATAACCTTGTCCATGCCCATATTTTACAGTAGCTTTTGCCCCTTACAGGTATCTCAATAGATCCTTTTCCTTTTTATAATATCTTGAAGTATATTGAACCAAATGTTTCAAACAATTCATCCTACAAAATAAGCCTCTCAGCAGAAAACTTGTGTGGAGTTCTAGCCCAGTGCCTAACAAGTATAATAACTCAAGTAATGGATATAGATATCGATAGACAAAGCTGTAAATTGTTTTAAAAATGGAGAGTTAGACTAAATTAAATTTTTGTCAGTTTATGACTTTTGTTTTTAAAACCACAGTTTTGCACATTACTTTAAGAAACTTTAGTTTGATTTTATGTCTTCTAGCAGTAATATCCCTTAAGGCGATATTAAAATCCTTAAATAAATAAATAAATGAATAAATAAATAAATAAATAAATAAATAAATAAATAAAATTTAAAAAAATAAAATCCTTAAGATAAACTAAAATAATAAGCATCCTGGTATAGAGCAGATATCCTCAACAGGTCTATATTATGCCTAAGAGTACAAAAATATGGTTCAGGGAGGGCAGATAGCAGGAGGCAACTACTTAAGATTAAGTAATGGGTGAGTGCTACTCTGAGAAATACATTTAAGCTGGCATTTGAAGAATAGGAATCAGCCGTGTTAGGAGATGGGGAATGGAGTGTGATGGTGAATGTGCAGAGTTCATGTAGCAGAAAGAATTGGAGGCATTTCGGGAATCCTGGGGCATTCCATATAGTTAAAGCATGAAAATAAAGTGTCGGGGAAGTGAGGGGCAATGCTGGAGAGAGGCCATGGACACCAGATAAGACCTCTGCATTGACTCAGAGTAACATTGGCAAACAAAAGAACGGCAAGTATCTTGTTGCCATTTTATAACATAAAGTGATCTTAATATAAAGAGATCTCTGAGTTTTGAACCATAAAAAATATACTAGGAAATATATCGACTCTTCCAAAAAAAAAAAAAAAAAGATCTTGCTTGTCTTTTGATCCTTGATATACACTACTTCCACTTGCTGATATGTGATGTCCACTGGGTACTTAACTAACAGTACCGATATTTTAACATCACTACTCTTTATTTACATCATTAAGTTTCTGGTTTTCTTTATATGTTTTTCCAAATTGAATCATTCTTAAGGCATCAGACACTACTTCTGTTAAACCGTCCTCTATAGGGCAACCAACATGTACTGAAAGCATGTAAGAATGAAGTGCTTGTCGAGCATATAACAGCCCATGGCTATCATAATAGGTTAAAAATATTATTTTGCTGTTATATTCTAATTTTTCTTTCCTTTTGTCCCCAAATCTAAACCACATTATAGAAAGCATTAGTGTAAAATATGTCTGAAATGTTGGACACAGTGTTCCAATGATACTACACTCCGTTTGAAAGTCTTTCTAGGTTGGTATCTAGGTCCTTAAAGAACTCCATGGGTGAGACTATTTAATTCTATAATCTATTCAGTTTTACATTAGTCCCTTTGACTTTGATTCTGAAAATGGACCATATTCTTTCACAGCAAATTGTTTGTCTGGAGGTTCCAAACTCTTGAATTCAGAGTATCATATTAAAACTAAGGATATTTTCTGTAGTTCACCAATCTAATTAACATGATCAGTCAGCTGAGCAAACCATCACACTAGCAAGTCAATTGTTAGGGTCATTTGAGATATTTTTAGATTAATGTCTTTAATAACACAGAAACAGTGATGTTGATCTTTAGGGAAAGGTAATAAAGAATTGTAACCAAAAGAAGGATAGTCCTGTCAGTTGCCCCGCTGCAGTCCGTATATGATAAATTTAATCTTGAGTGTGAGCAAATAAATTAATGGAACTTTGGCTTTTCGATACCAGACTAAGCATGGTTTTTCCCAAAATCTTCTCTGAGAATTATATTACCAGCATTATGAAACTATTTTTATAAATATTCTCCTAATGTCTATGTCTTTTACATGTAAGGCTTATAAATGGAATGACACAGAGTACTAAAGACTGATCTAGAAGTTTAATTTTTCATCGATCTGAGCTATCACTTTATCACTTCCTATTAACTCTGTGATTAATATTACTATCATGTAACATGCTTACTGTTTCTACACTGAAGTGGAATAGGTGAGTGAGAGTTATTAGGGTATATTCAGTGGGTTAGGATGAAAGTTTGAGGCACGTTAAGCAGCATAAGCCTGAATGTGTATAACTTGCAAAAACTGGGGATATAGAGACTTTTGATTGGCTATTGTTAGAATTTGACTTTTTTCTCCCTCAGCCCTTCGATCAAACTTGTTACATATTTAGAAAAGTCCCTTTTTTTCTGTAGGCTTAGTAAAAGTGAGTTCCTATGCTGACCACTATATACATATTTTATAAAACCAGAATTTTGGCTCTCTAGAGCAACCTTGAATTGGGCCACATACCTAAACTTGTCTTCCTTGGTTTTTGTGGGGCACCAATATTCCTCTAATTGTTTCTATTTGTGCTTAGTACAGTGTTTTTGTTTCTTGTAAACAAATCATGATTCTTCAATACATTATCAAAGTCTATAGGTTTTAATGGTCATTAGAGTCCTTTTTTTTAAGATTTTATTTATTCATTCATGAGAGACACAGAGAGAGAGGCAGAGACATAGGCAGAGGAAGAAGCAGGCTCCATGCAGGGAGCCTGATGTGGGACTCGATCCCAGGACCCCAGATCACACCCTGAGCCAAAGACAGATGCTCAACCACTGAGCCACTCAGCTGCCCCAATCATGAGGTGTCTTGAGTCAAGTGCCAAATAAGTCAACAGGATGGTCTAGCAATTTTGCTTTTCATCTTTGTATCTTTTATAATGTGAATGATATATCAATATAGTGAGTCATGCATATAGTTAATAAACATAGATACAAATAGAGAATTATTTTTTGCATAAATGAGTGAAATAGAATATGTTAAGTTCAGGGTATGAAAAAGAAGAAATGACACCATGGGAAGGCGGGAATGTTGTTTAAATTAAGCATCAGTCTCTCCCCTGAAATTCTATAACTATTGACTGTCCCTCATTTAGGATTTTGTAGGAGTTTCCTAATATTTGCCTTTACATTTTATGTTTGTGTTCTTGTATCCCTAATGACGTTCCAAACCCTTTGAGAACAGGATATGTATTCTGATCTTCTCTGCTTAAGACCTAAACATTTAAATATTTTCACCATTTATTAACTGCATGTAAGTCAGAATACTCTGTTATATTTCATTACAAATCATCTAAAAGTTGTGTCTCACAACAAGAGGTTTATTTCTACCTCACACTGTATGTCTGTTGTAGATGAGCTGTGAATTTGATGTAGATTATGAAAAAGAGGAGAGGTGCATATGGGAAAGCTTCTGCAGGCTCCTAAACATTTTGTTCATAAATAGCTTTTGTTATTTACCCTTCCTTACATTTCATTAGATTAATCAAGACATACGGACAAATGTGATGTCAGTGTGTCTAGGAAATACAATCCACTCATAGCAAAGAACATAGAAGGGATTAAGATAAAAATGTTCACAAAAAGATAGTACAACACACACAAATGATATGAACTAAAACCAATGACTTAATTCTTCCATTTTACAAAGTGGCTATAAGATGTAAATGCTTATAAACGTAAACTTGTTATTCCATATAATTCACCTTCTCAGGTGCTCAAAACCATCTTGAGTAGGGGTAATAATGATGAAGTTATACCTATTTCATGCACGCATACCCATATTCATACTCATCTACAGACACCTACATACATATATATAAGTATGTAATATATGTGTCTATGCATGTGTTTGTGTGCATGTATGTGTATGTAGTACATATAACATCATCCCTTGGGGTGGGTGAGTCCTATCTGATATCAAAGATACTTAAACATTTTCTGGACCTATGAAATCACTAATAGCTACAACTTACAGTTATATATGTTTCTAACAAATGCAGAGGCTCAAAAGCTCATATTTTGCTATTTAGTTAAGGAGTGCAACCTCAAGAAAGCAGAAGTGAAAGGAAAAGGGAATGAGAGGAAAACACAAATATGTTAGTTTATGACTAGCTGGCTACTGCTTAAAATCATGCTCAAATCATGACTTGATATCACTGTACTGTCTTTTTGAGAAATTAAGAATATTGCTCCTTCTCAGGAATCCTGCCCCAAAAGATGAAAGGAGAATACATTATCTATCAGATCCATTTTTTATGAGTCAGAGTTTTTTCCCTATAGATACTAATTTGCCTGTGTGTCCATGTTGTGCATGTATGAGTGTCATTCATATTTTCTGGAACTGTATGGTTCAGGATCAATAGCAAAACCTCAGTAAGGGAGGTGAGATCACAGGAAGAGAGCTCAAGATGAGGTGCTGTTGAAGTTTGCTGTGTGAAGGTGGTTGCTGTGGCAGCAGTGGGGCTGAGTCCACTGAGAGCTGGTTGCCATGGTGACAACTGTGCAAAACAATGGCTAAAGGCCTCAACAACAGATGAGGTTAAAGAGATCTGAGATGGTATAAATAAGACAACATTATAATTTATTCTCCATGAGGAATCATTTGAGAGTAAAGGGGCACTATTAACAATTACACCTGGAAACCAGGCATAAACCAGGGCAGTGTAAGGCAGATTAGCAGGTTTGGTCACCCACAGCATAAGAGGTTTGTGATAAAAGTTTCTTTAACAAATATTGAAGAGTAACTGTAAGAATAATAACAAAACAAACAAAAACACACAAAAAGCACTCAGCACATGAAAATTGAGAATTTTATATGGACAAAATAGGAAAGTTTCCCAGAAGATGAGCCTTCTAATTATATGACAGTAGACAAGTAGAGTCACTCTCATCTAAAGATGTCGTTGTGGGTAGCTTGGTGGCTCAGCAGTTTAGTGCTGCTTTCAGCTCAGGGCATGATCCTGGAGATCCAGGATCGAGTCCCACAGCAGGCTCCCTGCATGGAGCCTGCTTCTCCCTCTGCCTGTGTCTCTGCCTCTCTCTTTCTGTGTCTTCATGAATAAGTAAATAAAATCTTAAAATAAATAAAGATGTTGTGATGACTGAAAATAATTTGAGACATCAAATTAAACTTCATATTTAGAATTGAGAAGTAATAAATAAGAAACACACATAGCTCATTCTAGTTGGAATTTTGACTTTTAATTCTCTGTATTTTACAACATGAGTGGGCTCCATTGTCTACATTATTACTGAATCATAACTCCAAACTTTGCTAAGCACTTTCCCTAATCCCATGCTTGTTTTTTTCTCACATGAAATAATTTAATTTATCTCAATAAACTATTTTTTCTTTGAAGTCTGAAGTTGCTAAAATATTTAATTAGCTACTTAAAAATTATGCTAGATTGTTGTTTAGAATAATAGTGTAGAACTATTTGTATGGTTTTCATTAGTAAATATAAAATGTTGATGTACCATTCTAATGTCTAGCATATAGTAGTATACAAGAAAATTTATTTTGGAAGTAATCAAAAAGCCTAATTTTTCATACCAACACTGTCATTAGCACTATGACAATATAAGGGTCACATAAGATGTCTGGACAACAGTGTTTGTAATATAAGAAAATAATAGACTAGATCTAGTCAGTAATATGCAGAGTCATATGGGTTTTACATAAATGCCTTAGTAGCATGTTCAGGAGATCTCTTAATGAAAAACCATCTAATCTATAACTCTTTACCTATTTCAGGGCTTTTATTAAAAATTCCCTACGTAATCTGTTTTACAGATTAGGTGTCTGAAAACACTTAAATTTGGAAACTATCTCACTACTTAGAACAACAGTGGACCAAATCTATGAAAAGGCAGGATGTTGTGAAACTTAACTTTGCAACTAAAACTGAAAATTGAAGCACCCTCCATAATACTCTTTTGAGTTTGCCCTAAAAATTAATAGAAGTAAAATGAAGGACCAGGAAGTCAAAAAAGAAGAAAGAGAGGGCGGGAAGAAAAGCTCAACATATTTGAAAAGATAGTCGAAAATAGAACACCTAATCTTGATAATTGCTCAAGTCAGCTATCAAGCCTACAGAGGAATTCAGATAGAAACAGCATTCAAATTAATGTGTAAATATAAATTTAAGCTCAGAAAATTTCTTCTTTCAAATGGATAAAAAATGCATTTATCAAATAATATAGAGCTTAAATACTCTCAAGGCTAGCATTTAAACATTTATATATATGTATAAACGTAAATACGTATACCTATATGTGTATACACATACATATACCATGTATATCTACCAAAGAAAAATAATTAGTGTGAAATCAGTGGCATCTAAAAGAAAACAAATTTAGGTTTCATAAATAAATACTAATACTTTAAATTAATAAGCAAGCCCCAGTTTCCTCCATTTTAATGGCAGCCACCGAAATCTAATTCTACGTATTTAAAAAAGCAAAAACAATGAGTTCAATGAGGACAGAAAATAAACCCAATCATAGCCAATAGTTATATATTGACTAAAGCAAAGAGAGAGAAAATGCTATGAACATTATTATCTGTGTAAAGAAGCAAGTAAATATCCCAAAATAATCAGAACCATCTCTGGATTCTAGGCCAGAACCAGAATCAAAGGGAGAATACATGGAAATGATAAGAAAACAGTATTTCTTGGGGCAGCCCGGGTGGCTCAGCGGTTTAGTGCTGCCTTCAGCCCAAGACCTGATCCTGGAGACCCAGGATTGGGTCCCAAGTCAGGCTCCCTGCATGGAGCCTGCTCCTCCCTTCCCCCTGCCTGGGTCTCTGCCTCTCTCAACCTCTCTTTGTCTTTGTCTCTGTCTCTGTCTCTCTCTCTCTTTGTGTCTCTTATGAGTAAATAAAATCTTAAAAAAAAAAAAAAAGAAAACAGTATTTCTTAAGATTGAGAAAATGATACCTGAAAAGACATAATCCAGCCCTGAGTGAGAAGTAATAATGGAGACCTGGTATATCAGAGTTTTGTTTCCTGGGGTATCTAAAGAGAGAAATTTGAAAGCCAAAGGACCAAAAAGTAGTAGTCTTAGGAAAGCCCTATCTTTAGTGTCATTTCAGAGAACTTGGTAACCTGCATACTTGGTACTGAAAAAGAGAAACCAAGTGGTAGATATTAAACTTCTCACAGAAAGAGAAAAAGAACTGAAAGTCAAAAGACTTACCACCTCCTCCCAAAAGTTCCATCAGTTAAAGAAAACTTCACATTCTTAAAACAAAAGCAGAGAAACTTTTTAACTAAAAAGCAAACAGACAAAACCTCCCTAACATACTACCCAAAGATATCACATTTATCTTTTATTTGTGGTCCAGGCAAATATAAAATATTTAAAATAAAGAGAAAATAGCAGACCACATCCATACAAAACTATTATAATTAAAAATTCTAAATATCAAAAAAGGCAAGTTACTGAAAATTCATTTATCAAAACTCAACAATAATCCAGAGAAAACCTATACCACAATATCCAAAGCCACCAGAGGCTGGCAAACTCTTGTAAAAATGTCAGGAGGATAAACATTTTAGATCTTGTAGCCACATACAGTCTCTGCTGCATGTTCTTTGCTTTGTTTTACCACCTTTCAAAAATGTAATAGACATTCATGGGGTCTCCAAAAAAGAGATCATAAGCCAAATTAGGCTTCAGGACAGTTTTCCATTCCTTGTCTCAATTTTTTTTTTTAGATTTTATTTATTAGTCATGGGAGATACAGAGAGAGAGAGAGAGAGAGAGGCAGATACATAGGCAGAGGGAGAAGAAGGCTCCATGCAGGGAGTCTGATGTGGGACTTAATCCCAGGACTCCAGGATCATACCCTGGGCTGAAGGCAGGTCCCAAACTGCTGAGCCACCCAGGGATCCCAATTCTTTGTCTCAATTGATTAAATTTCTTCAACACTTTTGTAGATATTACAAAAAATTCCTGAATTAGACATTTAAAAACTCAGAATATAAATGTGCTAAAAAGTTGACATAGGAATAAAAAAATAAGAATTTACTAAACTCAGAAGAGACACTGAGGTAAAACATAGATTCACTTCAAAAATAATACATAAATATAAATATTCAGATATTGATATAATTTTTGCAGGATATCAAATGGGAATAAATTCAATGAAAAACACAGTAGATAGCTCTTAAAAAGGGACAAATAATGCCCAAAAGAAGGAAAACAGAACAAAGAGAAAAAAAGGAATAGAAGAAAGATATCAATGTTAAAATGCATATTAAGGGCATATGAAAAATAAAAATAAAACAATGAAAGATAGTGAATATTATAAATTATAATCAAGGAACATTTAAAATTCAAAAAAGAAAACCCCATAATATATGCCAAATATTTTGAACAGACCATTCAAGAAAGAAGATATATGGATAGCAAAGTAAGCATATGGCAGATGCTCAACATCATTAGGCATTAGGTAAAGCAAATTAAATCTTAGAATAATATACCACTATACACTGACTAGGATTACTAAAAATAAGAAGAGGTGACTATTTCAAGTGCTGACAAGGTTACAGAACAATTTGGTGTCTCATATATTGTTAACAAAAATGTAACATGACATAGACACTTTAGAAGACAATTTGAGAACTTCTCATCAAGTTAAATATTCACTTACCATATAACCCAGTGATATTAGTAGCAGATATTTTTACAAGGGATATGAGAAAGTATATTTATTTAAATCTCTATAAGAGTGTTTATGGTGGCTTGACTTACAACTGTCAGTAACCGGGAAAGCCCAAATGTCCTTAAATTTGTTCAGGGATATAAAGAAAAAAACTTGGTAAATGCATGTAAAGGAATATTACTCAGTAATAGAAAAAAGCAAACCACAACACAACAACATGGATGGATTTTAAATGCATTATTCTAATCCAGAAATTGGTAAACTATAAACTATAGGGCAAATCTGGCCTGTTGTGGGAGGTAATCTAGTCATACCATTCATTTACTGATCATCTAAGTCTGTTTCAAGCTACATTGACAGAGTTTAGTAATTGTGACAGAGTTTATATTGCTCACAAGCTGAAAATAGTAACTATTTGGCCCTTTTCAGAAAATGTTTGTTAACCTCTGTGCTAAATGAAACAAGCCAGACTCAATAGGGGATATACCACATGATTCTACTTATCATGTTCTTAAAAAGGCAAATATGGGATCTGAAAACATACCAGGGATTTCCAAGAGCTAGAGGTCATGGGGTGATTGGATTATGAAAGGACACAAGAAATTTTTCAGAGGTAATAAAATTGTTCAATATCTTGATTATGGTGGGAGTTACCTGACGGTATGCTTTTACCAAAATTAGCAGAATTCTACAATAATTTGGGTGAAATTTACGCTGATAAATTTTATCTTTAAACAATGGGGAAAAAGATGCAAAGAATAATATCAAACCAATGCAATTGATATCACACGAGGAATAATTAAGGCCCCAAAAATAAGCATAAAAAGAAAAAATAGGGGTGCCTACGTGGCTTAGTCAGTTAAGTGACCAACTCTTGGTTTCTACTCAGATCATGATTTCATGGGTTGGCTCACTAAGCCCTGCCTTGAGCTCCACACTCAGTGGGGAGTCTAGTTAAAAATTCTCTCCCAGGGATCCCTGGGTGGCTCAGCCGTTTAGTGCCCACCTTCGGCCCAGGGTATGATCCTGGGGATCCGGGATCAAGTCCCACGTCGGGCGCCCTGCATGGGGACTGCTTCTCCCTCTGCCTGTGTTTCTGCCTCTTTCTCTCTGTGTGTCTCTCATGAATAAATAAATAAAATCTTTAAAAAAAAGAGAGAGAGAAGAAAATTATTTCCCTCTGGCCCTCCCCCCCACTCTCTCTCTCTCAAGTAAATAAATAAGTCTATAAAAATTAATAAAAGTAAAAATGAACATTCCATAATGCCAAAAACTCAAATTCACAATGATAAGATAAGAATATTGAATATCTGTGCACTGGATAACAGCCTCAAGGAGCAAAGATTACAGAAAGTAGGAAAAATAGACCAAAAAACAGTTAATCTCTTTCACAACTTTTATTCCAAAATTGATTAATTGGTTAAAGAATAGATCAAGATATTTGAGCTAAACAGGATAATCAATAAGTAGATCTTCTAAGTATATATTAAGACTTAGAGAATATACAGTCTTTTCAAGCTCACATCGAATATTCCTAAGAATATTCCTAAGAATTTTCCATGTCTGCCTGCCGGCCTCTTTCCTTCCATCCTTCTTTCCTCCCCCCCATCCTTCCCTCCCTCCCTGCTTTCCTCAATAGCTTTTGTAAACAGCATTTACATTTTATAATAAAAGAAAACTCAAGATTATCATCATATTAAGGGAATAGAAAATATTTCATTAAAAAACTTCACTGCAGGTGAAAATAAAAAAAAAACTAAAGTTACGGAATTTACATAAAATAAAGATTATGAAATACCATAGACTGGAAATGCAGTTACTGGAACAATAAGGAAGTAGAGCTGTAAGCCACTGGATTGGGTATTGAAGAAGGCATGGTAGGCAGTACAACAACCTACTCTAAGGCCAGTGCCCTTCTAGGCTGGGGATGCCCCTCTTTTGGCAAGCAACCCTGGTATACGTGCTTATTTCTAATTGTGTTAAAGAACAATACAAAAGGATATCGTTGGTAGTGCTGTAACTGCAGTATTAAGGGATTTTTCCATTCCTGGTAAAGACATATTTAACACCTCTTCACCTTTCTCCTATTGCAGTTCATCTTGCATTGGAATTTGCTTAGGAATCAATACAACTTTCTAATTTAAATTCAATTTGCCAACATATAGTATAACACCCAGTGCTCATCTCATCATGTGCCATCCTTAATGCCCATCACCCAGTTACCCCATATCCCCACCACCTCCCCTTTTGTAACACTTTGTTTCCCAGAGTTAGGAGTCTCTCCTGGTTTGTCCTCCTCTCTAACTTTTCCCCATTCAGCTTTCCTCCTTCCCTTATGGTCTCTTGAACTATTTCTTATATTCCACATGTAACTGAAACCATATGATAATTGTCTTTCTCTTATTGACTTATTTCACTCAGCATAATATCCTCCAGTTCCATCCATGTCTGTGTAAAAGGCAGATATTCATCCCTTCTCATGGTGGAGCAATATTATATATATATATATATATATATATATATATATATATATATATCACATCTTATTTATCCATTCATCTGTCTGTCTAAGGACATCGAGGCTCCTTCCACAGTTTGGCTATTGTGGACATTGCTGCTATGAACATTGGGATGCAGGTGTCCCAGTGTCTCACTGCATTTGTATCTTCGGGGTAAATACCCAATAGTGCAATTGCTGGGTCATAGGGTAGTTCTATTTTTAACTCTTTGAGGAACCTCCTCACTGTTTTCCAGAGTGGCGGTAGCAGTTTGCATTCCCACCAACAGTGCAAGAGGGTTCCCCTTTCTCTACATCCTCTCCAACATTTGTTGTTTCCTGTCTTGTTAATTTTCACCATTCTCACTGGTGTGAGGTGGTATCTCATTGTGGTTTTGATTTGTATTTCCCTGATGACAAATGATGTGGAGCATTTTTTCATGTGTCTGTTGGCCATTTGTATGTCTTCTTTGGAGAAATGTCTGTTCATGTCTTCTGCCCATTTCTTGACTGGATTGTTTGTTTTTTGGATGTTGAGTTTGAGAAGTTTTTTGTAGATCTTGGATACTAGGCCTTTATATATGTCATTTGCAAAAATCTTCTCCCATTCTGTAGGTTACCTTTTAGTTTTGTTTAATGTTTCCTTTGCTGTACAAAAGCTTTTTATCTTGATGAAGTCCCAATAGTTCATTTTTGCTTTGGTTTCCTTTGCCTTTATAGACATGATTTACAAGAAGTTGCTGTGGCCAAGGTGATAAAGATTATTGCCTGTGTTCTCCTCTAGGATTTTGATGGATTCCTATCTCACATTTAGGTCTTTCAACCATTTTGAGTTTATCGTGTGTATGGTGTAAGAGAATGGTCCAGTTTCATTCTTCTGCACATGGTTGTACTATTTTCCCAACCCTATTTATTAAAGAGAACTTTTTCTATTGGATATTCTTTCCTACTTTGCCAAAGATTAGTTGGCCATAGAGTTGAGTGTCCATTTCTGGATTTTCTATTCTGTTCCATTTATCTGGTGTGGGGCCAGTCTTGATGATTACAGCATTGTGATAGAGCTTGAAGTCAGTCATTGTGATGCTCCCAACTTTTGTTTTCTTTTTCAACATTCCTCTGGCTGTTTGGGGTCTTTTTTGGTTCCATACCAAAAAAGTTCCATAGGATTATTTGTTCCATGTCTGTGAAGAACGTGCATGGTATTTTGATAGGGATTCCACTGACTGTGTAAATTGCTCTGGGTAGCATAGACATTTTAACAATATTTATTCTTCCAATACATGAGCATTAAATGTTTTCCATCTCTTTGTGTTTTCCTCAATTTCTTTCATAAGTGTTCTGCAGTATTTAGAATACAGAGACATTACCTCTTTGATTGGGCTTATTCCTAGTATAACACTTATAATACTTCAATTATATTCAATTCAGTACTTCAATTATATATTATAATACTTCAATACTAACACTTATAATATATAAGTATTCCTATAGTATAACACCCAGTGCTCATCTTATGGTTTGGGGTGCCATTGTAAACAGGATTGATTCCTTAAAATGACTTTCTTCAGTCTCGTTAGTGTATAAAAATGCCACTGATTTCTGTGCATTGATTTTGTATCTTGCCACATTACTGCATTTCTGTATGATATCTAGCAATTTTGGGGTGGAGTTTTTTGGGTTCTCTATATAGAGTATCATGTTATCTGTGAGGAGTGAGACTCTGATTTTCTTTTTGACAATCTGAATGCCTTTTATGTATATTTGTTGTCTGATTGCTGGGGCTAGGACTTCCAGTACTACTTTGAACAATAGTGGTGAAAGCGGGCATCACTGTCATGTGCCTGACTTAGGGGGAAAGCTCTTTCCCCATTGAGAATGAAATTTACTATGGGTCTTTCATAGATGGTTTTTATGATATTAGGCATGCTCCCTCTTTCCCTACACTTTGAAGAGCTGTAATCAGGAAAGAATCCTGTATTTCATCAAATGCTTTCTCTTCCTCAATTGAGAGGATAATATGGTTCTTGTCTTTTATTAATGTGACCTATCATGTTGATTGATTTATGAATGTGAACTACTTTTAAATCCCAGGGATAAATCGTGGTGAGTAATCCTCTTCATGTACTGTTGGCTAGTATCCTATTGGCCAGTATCTTGGTTAGAATTTTTCCATCCATGTTCATCAGGGATATTGGTCTGTAATTCTCCTTTTTGGTGGGGTCTTTGTCTGGTTTAAGGATCAAGGTAAGGCTGGCCCCAGAGAACGAGTTTAGAAGTTTTCTGCCCATTTCTATATTTTGAAACATCTTTAGTAGAATAGGTATTATTTCTTCTTTAAATGTTTGGTAGAATTCCCCTGGGAAAGCATCTGGCTCTGGACTTTTGTTTCTTGGGAGGTTTTTGATGACTGTTTCCATTTCCTTGCTGGTTATTTTCTGTTTAGGTTTTCTAAATATAAATCTCCCTTATTCAGTTTTTGTAATTTATAAGTATCCAGAAATGTATCTATTTCTTCCAGATTACCAAATTCATTGGCATATAGTTGCTCATAATACATCCTTAAAATTGTTTGTATTTCCTGGATGTTGGCTATCATCTCTTTCATTCATGATTTTATTAATTTGAGTCTTTTTTCTTTTCTTTCTAATAAGTCTGACCAGGGTTTATCTGTCTCATTAATTCTTTCAAAGAACCACCTCCTGTTTGTTTGTTTGTTTGTTTTTTTATCTTAAGATGTTGGCTGTCATCTCTTTCATTCATGATTTTATTAATTTGAGTCTTTTCTCTTTTCTTTCTAATAAGTCTGACTAAGGTTTATCTGTCTTATTAATTCTTTCAAAGAACCACCTCCTGTTTTTTTTTTTTTCTTAAGATTTTATTTATTTATTAGAGAGAGACAGAGAGAGAGAGAGACAGAGAGGCAGACACAGGCAGAGGGAGAAGCAGGCTCCATGCAGGGAGCCTGACGCGGGACTCAATCCTGGGCCTCCAGGGTCATGCCCTGGGCCCAAGGCAGCATTAAACTGGAAGCCACTGGGGCTTCCCACCTCGTGTTTGTTTTTTTGTTTGTTTGTTTGTTTGTTTTAATATGTTCTACAGTTCTCCTGGTCTCTTTCATTGAGTTCTGCCCTAATCTTTATTATTTCCCCTCTCCTCCTTTGTTTAGGCCTCATTTGCTATTCTTTCTCCAGTTTGTTTAGGTGTAAGGTTAGCTTGTATATTTGAGATTTTTCCAATTTTTTTGAGGAGGCTTGTGTTGAAATGTACTTCTCTCTTAAGACTGCCTTTGCTGTATCCCAAAGATTTTGAACTGTTTTATCTTCATTTTCATGAGTTTCCATTATCTTTTTCATTCTTCTCTAATTTACTGGTTGACTTATTATTTTTTTTTTTTTAGTAGAATGCTCTTTAACCTCCAAGTGTTTGAATTCCTTCCAAATTTATTCTTGTGATTGAGTTTTAGTTTCAAAGCATTGTGGTCTGAAAATATGCAAGGAATAATCCTAGTCTTTTGGTATCAGTTGAGACCTGATTTGTGACCCAGTATGTGGTCTATTCTGGAGAAAGTTCCATGTGCAGTTGAGAGAATGTGTACTCTGTTGCACTGGGTTAGAATGTTCTGTATATATCCATGAAGTCCATTTGGTCCAGTGTGTCATTGAAGCCCTTGTTTCTTTGGTAATCCTCGGCTTAGAAGATCTGTCTGTGGCTGAGAGTGGAATGTTAAAGTCTAGAACTATCAATGTATTGTTTTCTATGTCTCTTTACTTTGGTTATTAATTGGTTCATAAAATTGGATGTTCCCATATTAGGGGCATAAATATTTATAATTGTTAGGTCTTCTTGTTAGATAGACCCTTTAAGTATAATATAGTGTCCCTCTTCATCTCTAGGTACAGTATTTGGTTTAAAATCTAATTTATCTGATATGACGTTTTGCTACCCCCACTTTCTTTTGAGGTCTATTTGCATGGTAAATGGTTTCCCACCCATTATTTTTTGTCTGTAGGTGTCCTTACATCTAAAATTAGTCTTTTGTAGACAGTATATAATGGGTCTTGCTTCTGTATCCAGTTCAATGCCCTATGTCTTTTGACTGGAGCTTTAAACCCATTCATGTTCAGAGTAATTATTCCAAGATATGGATTTAGTGTCATCGTATTATCTGTACAGTCCCTGTTTCTGCAGATTGATTCTTTGGGATCCCTCTTTGTTTCCAGGATCCCTCTTAATATTTCCTGCAGGGCTGGCTTAATGGTCACATATTCTTTCAGTTTCCGCCTGTCCTGGAAGCTATTTATCTCTCTTTCTATTCTGAATGACAGCCTTGCTGGATAAAATATTCTTGGCTGCTTGTCTTTCTCATTTAGTGCCCTGAGTATATCATGCCAGCTCTTTCTGTCCTGCCAGGTCTCTGTAGATAGGTCTGCTGTTAATCTGATATTTTTCCCATATATGTTAAGATTCTCTTGTCTTGAGCTGCTTTTAGGATTTTCTCTTAATCTCTGAAATTTGCAAGCTTCACTATTATATGTCAGTGTGTTGATTGGTTTGGGGTTTTTTGCATATTTTTTTATTGGAGTTCGATTTGCCAACATATAGTCTAACACCCAGTGCTCATCCTGTCAGGTGCCCTCCTCAGTGCCCACCATGCAGTCACTTCAACCCCTACCCACCTCCCCTTCCACTACCCTTTGGTCATTTCCCAGAGTCAGGAGTCTCTCATTTTCTGTCACCTTCTCTGATATTTCCCACTCATATTCTCTCCTTTCCCCTCGAATCACTTTCACTATTCTCTATATCCTTGTATGAGTGAAACAATACAATGTTTGTCCCGCTCTGATTGACTTACTTCACTGAGTATAATATCCTCCAGTTACATCCACATCAAAGCAAGTCATCTTACATTCATCATTTCTAATGGCTGAGTAATATTCCATTGTATACATATACCATTCATCTTTTGATGGACACCGAGGCTCCTTCCACAGTTTGGCTATTATGGACATTTCTGCTATAAACACTGGGGTGCAGGTGTCCCGGCATTTCATTGCATCTGTATCTTTGTGGTAAATCCCCAGAAGATCAATTGCTGGGTTGTAGGGTAGCTCTATTTTTAACTCTTTGAGGAACCTCTGCACAGTTTTCCAGAGTGGCTGTACCAGTTCACATTCCCACCAACAGTGCAAGAGGGTTCCACGTTCTCCACATCCTCTCCAACATTTGTTGTTTCCTGTCTTGTTAATTTTCCCCATTCTCACTGGTGTGAGGTGGTATCTCATTGTGGTTTTGATTTGTATTTCCCTGATGGCAAGTGATGTGGAGTATTTTCTCACGTGCTTGTTGACCATGTGTATGTCTTCTTTGGAGAAATATCTGTTCATGTCTTTTGCCCATTTCATGATTGGATTGTTTGTTTCTTTGCTGTTGAGTTTAATAAGTTCTTTATAGATCTTGGACACTAGCCCTTTATCTGATAGGTCATGTGCAAATATCTTCTCCCATTCTGTAGGTTGTCTTTTAGTTTTTTACTGTTTCTTTTCCTGTGCAGACTTTTTATCTTAAGTCCCAATAATTCATTTTTGCTTTTGTTTCTCTTGCCTTCATAGATGTATCTTGCAAGAAGATGCCATGGCCAAATTCAAAATGGTGTTTCCTGTGCTCTCCTCTAGGATTTTAATGGATTCTTGTCTGACCTTAAGGTCTTTCAATCATTTTGAGTTTATCTTTATGTATGGTCTAAAGGAATGGTCTAGTTTCTTTCTTCTGCATGTGGCTGTCCAATTTTCCCAGCACCATTTATTGAAGAGACTGTCCTTTTTCCAGTGGATAGTCTTTCCTGCTTTGTCAAATATTAGTTGACCATAGTGTTGAGGGCCCATTTTTGGGTTCTCTATTCTGTTCCATTGATCTAGGTGTCTGTTTTTTTGCTAGTATCACACTGTCTTGATAATCAAAGCTTTGTATTACAACCTGAAGTCTGGCATTGTGATGCCCCTGGCTCTGGTCTTCTTTTTAATATTCCCCTGGCTATTTGGAGTCTTTTCTGATTCCACACAAATCTTAAGATGATTTGTTCCAATTCTGTGAAGAAATTCCATGGCATTTTGATAAGATTGCATTGAACGTGTAAATTGCCCTGGGTAGAATAGTCATTTTCACAAGACTAATTGTTCCAAAACATGAGCATGGAATATTTTTCCATCTCTTTCTGTCTTCCTCAATTTCTTTCAGAAGTGTTCTGTAGTTTTTAGAATATAGATCCTTTACCTCTTTGGTTAAGTTTACTCCTAGGTATCTTGTGGGTGACCATGGACTAGCTGGAGTAACTGAACCAAACCGGACCCAGACTTGTGTCCCGCATTCACTCAAAAGGCTCGGGAGCCTAAAGGGTGAATAGTTGGTTGACCCTTGAGAAAGGGCTTGAGCAATGGTTCTCAGGGCTCGCTTGTACATGATCGCCCACATAACACAATAGATACAACTTATTCTGGCCTGGTCATAAATGTAAATAAGGTTCTGTGCTGTCCTTGCTGGTCTGTTTACCATATCTAATATTTCTTTGAAGTATGCATATCTGGAGCAACAAGCTTATCTATTTACCAAGGTCTTCTGGCACCCGTGAGTCTGTCTTGCAGGCTGGGAAAGGGGAACTTTGGAGAGTTTCACAAACATTCTAAAAAGAGATACTTTCTTAGCTTTGTTTTGCTCATGCTATAGAATGTTGTAAAACCTTGAATATAGCTGGCACTGCTTGGACACCATCCACTGTGTCCCTCCTGTCCCCATCTCTTTACTTTTCTTTTATTTTCCTCATCCCCTACCCTTGGGACCCTGATCATGTTGCTGCAGAGCACGCAACAGTATCTTATGCTTTTGGGTGCAATTGTAAATAGGATTGACTCCTTAATTTCTCTTTCTTCAGTCTCATTGTTAGTGTGTAGAAATGCCACTGATTTCTGGCATTGATTTGTTATCCTACCACATTACTGAATCGCTGCATGAGTTCTAGCAATATTGGGTGGAGTCTTTGGGGTTTTCTTTGTACAGCATCATGTCATCTGCAAAGAGAGAGAGTTTGACTTCTTCTTTGCCAATTCGAATGCTTTTTATTTCTTTTCATTTTATGATTGCTGAAGCTAAGACTTCCAGTACTATGTTGAATAGCGGTGGTGAGAGTGGACATCCCTGTTGTGTTTCTGAACTTGGGGGAAAGGCTCTCAGTTTTTCCCCATTTAGAATATTTGCTGTGGGTTTTTCATAGATGGCTTTTAAGATAAGGAGGAATGTTCCCTCTATTCCTACACTCTGAAGAGTTTTGATGAGGAATGGATGTTGTATTTTCTCAAATGCTTTCTCTGCACCTATTGGGAGGATCATATGGTTCTTGTTTTTCTCTTGTTGATGTGATCTATCATGTTGTTATACGAGTGTTGAACCAATCTTGCATCCCAGGGATAAATCCCACTCGGCCATGGTGAATAATCTTAATGTACTATTGAATCCTATTACTAGTATCTTGTTCAGAATTTTTGCATTCATGTTGATATTGGTCTATAATTCTCCTTTTTGGTGGGGTTTGGAATCAAGGTGATGCTGGCCTCAAAAAACGAGTTTGGAAGTATTCCGTCCCTTTCTATCCTTTGGAATAGCTTTAGTAGAATAGGTATTATTTCTTCTTTAAACGTTTGCTAGAATTCCCCTGAGAAGCCATCTGGCCCTGGACTTTTGTGTCTTCGGGGGTTTGTGATGACTGCTTCAATTCCTTCCCTGGTTTTTGGCCTGTTCAGGTTTTCTATTTCTTCTTGTTCCAGGTTTGGTTTTTGTGGTTTTCCAGAAATGCATCCATTTCTTCTAGATTGCCTAATTTATTGGTGTATAGCTGCTCATAATATGTTTTTAAAATTGTTTGTATTTCCTTGGTATTGGTTGTGATCACTCCTCTTTCATTCATAAATGTATTAATTTGAAACTTTTTTCTTTTTAATAAGGCTGCCTAATGGTTTATCTATCTTAATAATTCTTTCAATAAAAGTTTTCTTAAGATTTTATTTATTTATTCATGAGAGTCAGAGAGAGAGAGAGAGAGGCAGAGCACAGGCAGAGGCAGAGGGAGAAGCAGGCTCCATGCATGGAGCCTGATGTGAGATTTGATCCCGGGTCTCCAGGATCACACCCTGGGCTGAAGGTGGCGCTAAACCGCTGGGCCACCAGGACTGCCCTTTTTCCCATTTTTTGAGGGAGGCTTGTATTGAGATTTATTTCCCTCATACGACTGCTTTTTCTGTATCCCAAAGATTTTGAATGGTTGTATCTTCATTTTCATTAGTTTCCATGAATCTTTTTAATTTCCTTTCTAATTTCCTAGTTGACCCATCCATCTTTTAGCAGGATGCTCTTTAACCTCCACGTGCTTGAGTTTCTTCCACATTTCTTCAGGTGATTGAGTTCTAGTTTCAAAGCATTGTGGTCTGATAATATGCAAGGGACAATTCCAATCTTTTAGTATTAGTTGAGACCTGATTTGTGACACAGTATGTGGTCTATTCTGGAGAAAGTTCCATGCGCACTTGAGAAGAACATGTATTCAGCTGTGTTGGGATGCAAAGTTCTGTATATTCCTGTGAAATCCATCAGGTACAGTGTATCATTTAAAGCTCTTGTTTCTTTGGAGATGTTGTGCTTAGAAAATCTGTCATTTGTAGAAAGTGTTGTGTTGAATTCTCCTACTATTAGTGTATTATCATCTAAGTATGTCTTTACTTTGGTTATTAATTGATTGATATACTTGGCAGCTCCCACATTAGGGCATAAATATTCATGATTGTTGTGTCCTCTTGTTGGATAGATCCTTTAAGTATGATATAGTGTCCCTCTTCATCTCTTACTATGGTCTTTGGGATAAACTAATTTTTCTGATATGAGGATTGCTACCCCTGCTTTCTTTTGAGGAGCATTTGAATGGTAAATGATTCTACACCCTTTCATTTTCAGGCTGGAGGTGTACTTAAATCTAAAATGAGTCTCTTGGGGATCCCTGGGTGGCGCAGCGGTTTGGCGCCTGCCTTTGGCCCAGGGCGCGATCCTGGAGACCCGGGATCGAATCCCACTTCAGGCTCCTGGTGCATGGAGCCTGCTTCTCCCTCCGCCTGTGTCTCTGCCTCTCTCTCTCTCTCTGTGACTATCATAAATAAATTAAAAATTAAAAATAAAATAAAATAAAATAAAATAAAATGAGTCTCTTGAAGACAACAAATAGATGGGTCTTGCTTTTTATCCAGTCCAAAATCCTGCATCTTTTGATGGGATCATTTAGCCTAGTAACATTCAGAGTTACTATTGAAAGATATGAATTTAGTGTCATCATAAAACCTATTCAGTCCTGTTTTTATGGATTATTTCTTTGGGCTTCCTCTTTCTTTTACACAGTCCCCCTTAGTATCTCTTGCAGAGCTGGTTCGGTGGTCACATAGTCTTTCAGTTTCTGCCTATCTTGGGAGCTCTTTATCTCTCCTTCTATTCTGAATGAGAGCCTTGCTGGATAAAGTATTCTTGGCTGCATGTTATTCTCATTTAAGGCCCTGAATATATCTTCCCTGCCCTTTCTGGCCTGACAGGGCTCCATGGAGATGTCTGCTGTTAATCTGATATTTCTCCCCAAAAGTTAGGAATCTCTTTGTCTCTCACCCCCCTTAAGGATTTTCTCTTTATCTTTGGAATTTGCTAATTTCACTATTAAATGTTGTGGTGTTGAACAGTTTTTATTGATTTTTTTGGGGGGGGCCTCTCTATCTCCTGGATCTGAATGCATGTTTCCTTCCCCAAATTAGGGAAGTTCTCAACTATGATTTGTTCAAATATGCTTTCCGGCCATCAGTCCCTCTCGGTATTCTCTGGTACCCCAATTATATGTAGCTTCTTCCTTCTTAGGCTATCATTTATTTTCCTTAAACTTTCCTCAGGGTCTTTTATTTGTTTTTCTATTTTTTCCTCAGCTTCCTTCCTTGCCATTAACTTGTCTTCTATGTCACTCACTCTTTCTTCCACCTCAGTAACCCTAGCAGTTAGGACTTCCAGTTTGCATTGCATCGTATTTAATTTATTTTTAATTTTGGCCTGTTTAGATCTAAATTCTGCATTCATGAAGTCTCTTGAATCCTTTAGGCTTTTTTCCAGAGCCACCAGTAGCTTTATAATTGTGCTTCTGAACTGGCTTTCTGACATTAAATTGTAATCCAGATTATGTAACTCTATGTCAGACAGTACTGTTTCTGATTCTTTCTTTTGTGGTGAATTATTCCTCTAGTCATTTTACTCAGTGCAAAGTGGCTGTATGAGCAAGCTGAGTCAAGAATATCAACCACGACCTAAGTAAATTTCACCCTATATGATTCTGATGATGTCAGAGACCAAAAAATGCAAACAAAGATCAGAACAAAATAAAAGGACCACTAAAGTGAAAAAAAATTAAAACAATGTAATAAAAAATAAAAGGCTAAGAATCTCAAAGAAAAAGAAAGAAAATAGAAAAACAAAAGAGAAAAAAGTAAAAGTAAAAGAGGGAAAAAAGAAAAAAAGAAGAAAAAAAAAAGGGGGGGCCTGGGAGATGGTGGTGGTGATGAAGTTGTAGTGGAGGGAGAATGTAGTCTACCTGAGGGATCCTAGGGGGTCATCCCCTTGGTTCTGATTATATTAAGTTCTGTTTGTTAGAAGATGCTCAGTCCCAAATTTATATAAACCAGCAATACTTATAGAAAGCCCCAACATTGACCACCAAAACATGAACAAAATAAAAGAAGGGGGCAGAATAAGAATGAAGAGAAAATGTAATCTCACAGGATGAACCAGCACAGTATACAATTTGGTTCTGGGTGCCTGCTGGTCATGTTTTAGAAGGTATTAACTTCTACTATTGTAGAACAAAATGAGGCAGAGAAATCAAGAAACACATAACAGAAAAAAAAAATATCTCATATATCTCCCAAAATTGAGAATGGTGAAGGGAATCTAGAAGTGGAAAATATATCTAAGACCTGTAATTGTAGAAATATGAAAGTCAAAAAGGCAGAAACTTGGGCAGCCCTGGTAGCTCAGCAGTTTAGCGCCACCTTCGGCCCAGGGCATGATCCTGGAGACCTGGGATCGGGTCCCACATTGGCTCCCTGCATGGAGCCTTCTTCTCCCTCTGCAGTCTCTGCCTCTCTCTCTCTCTCTCCTCTGTGTCTCTCATGAATAAATAAAATAAAATCTTTAAAAAAACAAAAAGGAAGAAACTTAAAAATGAAGAGGTGGTAAAATATTGTACTTTAGGTGGGAATAAGAAAAGATACTGGAAATTTTTAGTGTGATAGAAAAACAAGTTGTTCTTGAAAAAAGATGAAAAAGGAGGTGTAACCTCTAGTTCTATATACTATATTCCCTGGATTTTCTCTTGGTGTTGAGCTTTCTGGTGCACTTAGTCAAGAACTTGCTCTTCCCTTGTCTTTCCAGCTGGTCTTCTTTTTTATTTTATTTTATTTTTCTGCCTTCCTACCTTGCTAGAACCAAAAACCCTTATCTCTGTAGCATTTCCAGCTGTTCTCTCTTTAAATCTCAAGTCGAATTCATAGGTGTTTAGGATGATTTGAAAGTTATCTAGGGAAGTTGGTGGGACCAGGTGAGTTGAGGAGCCTAATCCTCTGCCATCTTGCCCCACCTCTCTGTTGATTGGTTTTTGTTGATTTTTTTTTTGGGGGGGGTCTTCTCTATCTCTTGGATATGAATGCTTGTTTCCTTCCCTAAATTAGGATATTTCTCAATTATGACCTGTTCAAATATACCTTCTGGTCCTCTCTATATATATACTCTATAGAAGGCCAGTAATATGGATGTCAATCTTTTTCAAACTATAACTTAATTCTCAGAGTCTCTCCTCATGGGATCGTACTTTTTTTCTCTTTTCCTCAACTTTCTTCCTTTCCATCTTCTTGACTTTTATGCCACTTACTCTCTCTTCTGCCTCATTTACCCTAGCTGTTAGAACATCCAGTTTAGACTGCATCTCAGGGTATTTTTAATTTCATCCTGATTATACCTCATTTCTATAGTAAGAGATTCTCTGGAGTCTTTTATGCTTTTTTTTCAAGACACACTAGAAATATTATGATTGTAGTCCTGAATTCTATCTCCAACATCTTACTTAAATCTATATCAATTAGATCTGTGGCAGAGAGTATTATTACTTCTGGTTCTTTCTTTTGTGGTGAATTCTTACTTCTAGTCTTTCCATCCAGTGTGGAATACCTCAAGTTCTATATACTATTTTGTCTCAGTCCTGGAGTTTTCCAGTGCTTCTGGGTCAGTAAACTTGCTCTTCCCCTATTCTTCCAGCTGGTGTTCTTGGGAAGGGGCCTGTTGCACTGATTCTCAGGTGTCTGTGCCTGGGCAGAGATGCCCCGCTCCTTGCCAGGTGGCCTCTTGCCAGGTAGCCCAGTGTAAGCTGTTTTCCTTTGAGGTCTTTGTTGCCTGGAGGCCTCAGGTCTCTTGACCTGAGGAAAAAAAAATGAAAAAAAAAATGACCAAGTCGAAATCTCCAGTCCCAGAGTCAAGATCATGTGCCCAACTTCAAACTTCTATAGTGCCTACTCTCCCAGATCTTCCTCAGAGGAAGGTGGGGTAACACTGATTTGCAGAATTTGAGGGGTGCCAGGCGGCGGGACAGATTTTGCCCACTTGTGTGCATACCCACTCCACCCCTCCCAGAGGAAACAGAAGGTCACCCTATTTCTGTCAGTTGCAGTACCCTGGCACCAAGAGCATTCGCCCCATGGAGTGTTCATCTGCTCTGCCTCTCCCAGATGAAAGCAGAGGGTTGCTGTGTTCCAGTGCTTTGTGGGGACCCAGCACAGACAGCGGTCACATGTCTCCAGAGTTTGCAGTTTCTGACCTAAGTTGAGCCTTCTCCCTGGCTCACTGGCCTAAACCTGTTTCCCTTCTCCAATGCTTGGGAACTTTGCCAACTTAGGCACCCCTGTTCTTCCTGTGTCTCCAGGAATATTGAGACCTGAGTGTCCCTCCTGCGATTCTGCCCTGTTTCAGCTGAGCACTTTTCAGACAGGGAAGATTCTCCTAGGAGCAGATTTGAGTCTCAGAGCTGTATGACTTCCTGCAGCCAGCTTACAAGGCTCCCCAACCCCCACCATTTATCTTCTGATATATTCCCTTTATCTCTCTTCTCTGCACTCCTACCTTGCAAGAGTGGTCACTTCTCTATTTGTAGAGTTGCAGTTCTTTTCTTTGCATCTCAGGTTGAACTCATAGGTGTTCAGGATGGTTTGAAAGTCATCTAGCTAAATTTGGGTGGCCAGATGGAATGAGGACCCTTACTCTTCCACCATCTTGCCTCCTATTCTACTTGATTTTTTTTAAAGATGTTTATGTATTTATTTGAAAGAGAGAAGGCATGAGTCAGGGGGGCGGGGAGGAGGGAGAGGCAGAGGAAGAAGCAGACATGGGGCTCCATCTTAGGACCCTGAGATCCTAACCTAAGCAGAATGTTGATGCTTAACTCACTGAGCCACTCAGGCACCCCAAGTTTTTATTATCTTATTTTTTTAAGTTAAGTATTTTTTTAAGATTTTATTTATTTATTCATGAGAGACACAGAGAGAGAGGGGCACAGAGACACAGGCAGAGGGAGAGCAGGCTCCATGGGGGGTAGCCTGACATAGGACTCGATCCCGGGTCCCCAGGATCAGGCCCTGGACTGAAGGCGGCACTAAACTGCTGAGCCACCCAGGCTGCCCTGTCCTATTGTTTAAAGTATATAGAAACAAATCTCTTCAGTTGATCTAATGTTCAATGGCATTATTTCAAGAAAAAAAAAAAACAAAACATATGCAGTTCACACTGTTTTTGCTAACATCATATCAGGAACTCCATTATAAGGAGTTTCCAAATCTGTAGAAAATTAAGTTGATATACATTGTGTCTCAACCTCTTCATCATTGTTTCAGAATATCTCCATTTAAAATAAACTGATGATTACCAGAGGGGAAAGGGGTGAGGAATGGGTAAAAGGAAGTAAGAGATACAGGCTTCCAGCTGTAGAATGAATAAGACATGGGGCTAAAAGGTACAGCATAGGGAATATAGTCAGTGGTATTGTAATAAACATCGTATGGTAACAGATGGTAGCTACACTCGTGGTGCGCATAGCATAATATATAGACTTATTTAATCACCATGTTGTACACCCAAAACTAATGTAACATTGTGTGTCAACTATACTCAAAAAATTTACATACACACATGCATACATACATACATACATAAATCTGAAATAAAGTAAAATAAAATAGTAAAGTTGTGAGTGTTAAAACGGTAGGAATAGAAAAGACAGAATAAAGGTGTTATCTGTAATTAGATTACATTTTTGCCTTCACTCATCAAAATGTTTTATAATTTAGATTAAAATTGGCAAGCATTTAAGTACCATGCTAAAGTGCTTACTTTTCACTTAAATATATATAAATTAGTATATGCAATCCAGTTAGCTAGTTTGATCATCAGGCACATATTCTGCATTTTAAAATGAAGTAAAATCTGTCACTACGTATTTAGAATATGTTTTAGCTAGTTTGCTTTTGGATAGCCACCTGCCCCAAATTATTTATTGGATAGTCAATTTATCTATGCCAATTTGTACAGTATATTCTTTCTTCAGGGTATTTTAATGCCTCTTCTGTGATTCATTTAACTTCATATACATGTAGATTTCTTCTTGCATTCTCTTGTTAATTTGACTACTTGTATCCTGTGTCATATTCCTTCTTTAAGATACTATAGCATTATAATTAATCCAAATATATATATATATTTATTTATTTGAGCCATATATATAATATATATATATATTTGGGTTAATTATAATGCTGTCGTATTATATAGCATATATATAGAATATATGACTTTTAACTTTTAACTTTTTTAACGTTTTCATTATTGTCTTGGCTCTTTACTTTTACATTTAAATTTTTGGTTAGTTTATGAAATTCCACATTATAGGTCTTCCCATATGTGAGCATGATTAGACTATAGTTTGTAGGTTGTCATTTTTACCTGAATACATAATGTCATCTCCAGGTAAGTCTTACATATATTTTTAAGGCTTATACCTAGATAATTTTAAATGTTGTTTCTAATATGAATGGAATTTTCACTGTAGGTTTGCAGTTGGCATTATTTGTTCTAGTTATTTTTTAAAATTTTAAGATATATAGGAAATCTATTTTTTTAAAGATTTTATTTATTTGTTTTTGAGAGAGAGAGAAAGCACACAAGCACCAACAGTGGGAAGGGACTGAGGGAGGGGAAGAAGCAGACTCCTGACTGAGCAGGGAGCCCAATGCAGGGCTCTATCCCAGGATCCCAGGATCATGACCTGAGCTAAAGGCAGACGCTTAACCGACTAAGCCACCCTGGCAGCCCAGAAATCTATTACTTTTTAATGTAAACCTTGCATCCAGCAGTCTAATACACTTTTTAAATCTAACCATTCGTCTTTATGTTCTTGTGATATTTTATATAGAAAATCATAATTTCTACTAAACTTCAAACTTTATCTCTGATAGAGATTCTGGTCTTAGCACTCTGACCAGAATTTTAGTGCAATAAAAATTATAAGTGGAACAGTGGACATATATTTTCTGACTTTTGATAAAAGCTTCTAATATTTCACTAATATTATCTATGTCACAGTTAGAAAAAATATTATTAGAAGAAATAATCTTAATTTTTTCTAAGTTTTAACATGAGGGACACTGGTTGCATCCAATGTATTTCTGCACCTACTAAGATGATTATAGCTTTTTCTTTTTTCTTAAGGCATTGTGCTATATTAATAGATTATATTTACTTTAAATATATTTGCATGCCTATAATACTTTTTAAAATTTACATATACTTTATACCTTGGCTTTGCTATTATTTGATTTAAAAGTTTTACAAATATTTGCACTAGAGCGTATGACCCCTAATTTTCATTTCTTTTTCTATTCTAATCTTTCAAATATACTTATAAAAAGCCCCTTAAAGGTGCTATATCAGAAGGTATTTTTTTTTCAATTTTGGGGAACAATTTGCATAAATAAGAGATTATTGTTTCCTTGAATTTTGGCCAAACTTTACTGATGATTCTCTGAACTTGGTAGTTTATTTTGTGCAACTTTTTTTCCTAATTTAATTTCCTTGGTGAATATAAGTTTATTTCAGCTTAATGTCTTCTTGAGAAAATTTTGGCAAATTTTCTTTTTCTTTTTTAAGATTTTATTTATTTATTCATGAGGGACACAGAGACATAGGGGAGAAGCAGGCTCCCCACAGGGAACCTGATGTGGGACTCAATCCCACAACCCCACAATCATGACCTGAGCCAAAGACAGATGCTCAACCACTGAGCCACTCACGTGCCCCAACAAATTTTAATTTTCTTTTGAATTGTCTCTTTCATCTAGTTTTCAAATATATTTACATACTTTTATTTAGAATATTCTCCTATGATATTCTGGCTTCTATTATATGTGAATGTATGTTCTTTCTCTTTTTTGGGGGGGGGCGTGGCATTTTATTTAAATGCCATGCTTTTCCTTAATTTATCACAGATCATTTTCTTTTATGAATCTCCAGGTTTTGGTTGATCCTCACTGGGTTTCATTGTCTCTCAAGTCATTAATTTTTACTTTTAAACTTTTATTTATGTATCTTTTTAGTATATGCCATGGCATTTACTTTCTGGTTTTGTTTTTGCTTGAATATATATTTCATTAATGGTAACTTATTGTCTTTTCTGTTATATGCTTCTAAGGTTAGAAATCATCTAAATATTTCCTAGTAAAATCTAAAAGGTCTGTATGAAATGTTTTTGCTGTCTTTCACTTCTAAATATTTTATAAATTCCATTACAATTTCATCTTTGACACATCAATTATTTAGTAGTCTTTTCTCAGTTTTCCCATGTTGTGATGGATGCTTATCTAAGAAGTATTCTTTTATGAAGTGAATTATAATCACCTTTTTCTTGCTGTGAAGGTAAGATTTATAATACCCCATGTTCACCACATAGCAGGAAGATACATTCCACCTTTCCCCATTATTATTCAGATAAAATAACTCTACACTGAACTACAAACTTCAATTAGAAAATAAAGAAAGAGTGCAGCACGAGGGTGGCTCATTGATTGAGTGTCTGACTCTTTTAGCTCACGTCATGATTTCAGGTTCTGGGATTGAGTCCTAAAATGGGCCTCATGCTCATCTGGGAGTCTGTCTGAGGATTTCTCACTCTGCTCCTCCCCAACCTGGATCACACTCTCTTCTTCTCTCTCAAATAAATAAATAAGTCTTAAAAAAAAAAAAAAAAGTAGAGAAAGAGTACTTATGATGTGCTAAGCATTTCTCAACCATATGACAGGATTATCAAACTCTCAGGGAACACTTAATTTGTAGCTATCTGCAAAATGGACCTTTTTCAGATATTTCATTTTTTAATTTTTTAAAATATTTTATTTATTTGACAGAAAGAGAGAGAGAAGAGCGCAAGCAAAGGGAGCAGCAGACAGAGGGAGAGGGAGAAGCAAGCTCCTCGCCAAGCAGGGAGCCTGATGTGGGGCTTGATCCTAGGATCCCTCAGATCATGACCTGAGCTGAAGGCAGATGCTTCACCCACTGAGCCACCCAAGTGCCCCCAAATATTTCATCTTTTTAAACCAGAGGTTTTGCACTAAGACTGTAAATTCAAATAATATACATACATAGGACCTCAGTAGCCGCATTTATTTACCTTACCATTTTCTCGGGTATAAAAAGAGGAATAATAATAATACACTTCATTGATTTATTGTGTGCATAGAATAAATATTTCAAAGACTTTACAACAGTGTCTGGCACGTAGTAAGCAATAAATGTTATTTAAATAAAGAGCATATTGTTAGGTATAAAATATTTAGCACTTTTTCTACAAAAACTTGTGTTAAAGCCAAGTATTTTCTTTTATAAAAAAATGAACTAAGTAAAATAACAAAATGATTTTTCAATTCAAGATAGATTTTCATAGAAAAATAGATGTTTTGCTCTTATTTCAGTGAAACCAGAGCTTAAAGTAATTTCTGAACCCCAGGAAACGTATAACTGCCATGAAAACTGAGACAAACATAAGAAAAGAGCTGC
This sequence comes from Vulpes lagopus, assembly GCF_018345385.1. Taxonomy (NCBI): domain Eukaryota; kingdom Metazoa; phylum Chordata; class Mammalia; order Carnivora; family Canidae; genus Vulpes; species Vulpes lagopus. The sequence goes on from NC_054828.1 coordinate 37,535,883, forward strand.
ATAAAATAAAATGTGTTCTTTGAACTATTGCTTATAGTCAATCATGAGCTTTTTTGTTGAAGGTTTCCAGGTCCTACCTATGTATCATAAGCCACAGAAAGGAAACTGGAAATTCACAAGAGGAGGAAAATATTCTTTCCACAGATCAGACCAATCTCAAACTGTGCTATAAGAATACAAGGATTCTGTCTCTTTTCCTCTCTTTCTGTAAACTCTCATTCATTCCATTGGACATGGAAACATCTGTCTGACAAAAGAACATTTGAATCCAAAATGGATGAAGATGAAACCAAACTCAGAACTGGAGAGAAACAAATTCAAACTTGACAGTCTTGAAGAGTACAAGAACACAGGGAGAGAACTGAAATGAGGAAGCCAAATAGTCTTCAAGTATATCTATGTTTCTAAATTCCCAAACATATATGGAACTATTTTGATAAGACTTTAAAGAATCCTAGTTATAAATGAAATCCAAAAACACAACTCAGACAATTATTTAGCGAGTGCTATAACGATATATAAAGGATACAGATGCAGCTTAAGGCTTCTAGAAAATAGAATCCATGTAATATCATCATTTCACTTTGAAATCTACCTTCTTTCTTATATTACTTTGATGATACAATCATTTAAAATTTGACATATGTTATAAGGTAGGTAAGTGGATAGTAGCCATTCATGAGTCCTGTGATTTAATTGAAGAATAGCTTAGCTGGGAATACCAATATTAGTATATTTATTAATACATACTCACTCATTCTCTCTCCCTCCATATCTTTAAATAACTCTAAATACTGTATACTTTAAATCTAATTCTGATGCTTATGAGGTATGTGGCACGGGAACTACCATTGGATCTGTCTGGGTGCAATTTCCTTAACTGTAAAAAAAGCAATTCAGTCTAAATATGCACTGTGATTCCTCAGTGATCCAAATCTCTGATTCCATGAAAACAATTAGTTATATCTTTAAAAGAGTCTATCCAAGCTTGGTTCTATTCTACATTTCAATTAGGTTTTTCAGTATTCTATTCAATTACATTTTTTTCTTGAAAAATACTGTCTTTTCTTCTTTGTATATTTTATTTAAAGAGTGAAAGTAAAATTTCAATAGATTTCTAATAACATGATGATTTTAAGACTCATGTCATGCTATTTAAAAACTGAGTTTAGCTAGCTGTAAGTGATTAGGATTTTAGACTTAAGACAAGGATTGGTTGCTTCAACTTGCACATGTGAGCACCATTTAGCCTTGTAAATGAAAACCAAAATAACATTAACTTAAATAAGATTAATTTTTTAAGGATTTATTTATTTATTTGAGAGAGAAAAAGAATGGGGGGAGGGCAAAGGGAGAGGGAGAAGCAGGCTCTATCCTCAACTCTGAGATCACTACCCAAGCTGAAACCAAGAGTCAGACACTTAATTGACTGAGCCCCCCAGGTGCCCCCAGATTAAAGCCACCACTTATATCCAGGTCCATACCATAGGGAGGACCATAGGACCATAGGGAGGACCATAGAACTGAGGGCAAAGTGGATATATTGTCAAAGGAGTCTGTCTTCTTTTCAACTTGTCTGGAAGTCATCCATATGGTCTTCCTTCATATCTTATCAGCCTGAATTCTGCCACTTGGATACATTAACCAGAATGAAGACTGAGGAACTATACTTCAGTTGTATTTTTATTAATAAGGAAGAAAAGAGGGTTGATATCCATAAGCAAACCTTTCCTGCATCATCTCTTTCATTTGTTTCAAATTCAAATAATAATATGCCTGTGATGGTTTATTTCATGTTTTAATGTGACTAGTTACTCAACCAAATGCTATGTAGGTGTTATTATGAAGGTATTTGGTACATGTGACTAAAGTCCAAATGCTTGACTTTACGTAAGGGAGATTCGTAGGTAATGAGAATGGATGTGATTCAGGCAATTGAAAGGCTTTAAGAGCACAGTTGAAGCCTTGCTGCAGAAAAAAAAAAAAAATTGCCCTTGGATTGCAGCTTCAGCTCATTCTGTAGATTTCCAATGCACAACCATTCATTGGGGTTGTTGGGGTGGGGATGGGTTGCTTATAAATGAGAATGTGAGGGAACTTTTGGGATGATGGAAATTTTCTGTATCCCAAATGTGGTAGTGGACACAGAACTCAGAATTTCCCAAAACCCAGAGAACTGTATATCAAAAAGATGAATTTTATAATATGTAAACATTTTTTAAAGATTTTATTTATTTATTCATGAAAAACACACACAGAGAGAGGCAGAGACATAGGGAAAGGGAGAAGCAGGCTCCATGCAGGGAGCCCGATGTGGGACTCAATCCTGGGACTCCAGGATCACGCCCTGAGCCAAAGGTCAGATGCTCAACCACTGAGCCACCTAGGCATCCCTATAGTATGTAAGTTTTAAAAAGAAAATAATAAGGATGAGGGGAGAATAAAAAATGGAATGCAAACTGTAACAAAGAGATCTGCCTCTAATGATTAGTACAACCACATTGAAAGGTTGGGGAAGAGAAGAACTAACCTAAATAAATTTGGAAAACAATAATTTTGCCTGCATATTATAAGAATTATATACAATTACTTTCCTGTACTTAGCATTTTTTGTACTCACAGCCATATGTATTAGCAATCCTGATACGACTTAAGAAAATAGTACGGTTGAAGAAATAAATAAATATATCATAAGTAATGAGAGCAATGGTTCTGAGTGTTAGAGACAGAAATTGCAGATAAAGAAAGTGGAAAGCTAGGATGAATCTTATGGTGCTTGGTTGAAATTGGGATATTAGTATGAACACAAATTTTCAAAAGTATATACACTTAGACACAAGTAAATATAGATATGTCTGTGCATGGATTAGTGTATACACATATAATTCTTAGCTCTTGTTTGCTCAGCAGATCTAAAAGCAGAGACACCCTTCTCACACCACTCTAGCTGTACTGTCCATCATGCAGTCACTTGAAAGAATCTGTTTCTCCCATACCAGAGTCTTTGAATATATAATCCTTTCTTCATGGAATGCTCTCCCCTCCTATCTAAATATGTACTAATCGTTCATTCTTCAAACTTAATTCACTTACAGGGAAACCTTTCTTAACCTCCTTGATGAAACCATGAAACCATGAAATCTCTGTGTAATATGCTTTCTAAGTACCGATTTTAAACAATTTTAAGTTTACAATTCCTTGCCTAAAACTTTGAATAATTTTCATTTTGCTTACCAATCAATGAGATCTATGAGTATTGGGATCATGTCAGGTTTTTTTCAGCCACTGGTACAACACCTGACATAACATAAATCATCAGTTCATATGAACTGAATGATTTCATTGAGTGAGAACTCATTTCTCTTTCTAGGGCACCCTCCTTATGTGCATTGTCCATTCACACTGTATAAAAGAAAGTAGGATTAGGTAAAATTTTCAGCTGCTAACCTAATTTTCTGCTATTGAGACTAGTGTTGAAGCTATCCATATTATAGGCATGGGACTCCTTAGCTTACCAAATTCTGCCTTTGGCTAACAGAGCACTCCCTAATATCTTGTATAGACAGAGGAGTCGATTCTGTCATTGCCTGATTCTACATTATGCAAATCTTTCTGTAATCATTTCTCTCAAATAGAGGTGGAGGCAGAGCAGGCAGTTAGAGATTCATGGACCATCTTTTAGATTTGAAATATAAGTTTTGGCCTCAACACCATAATTAGCCAACAGTAAGAGCTTAGCAGGTCATACCACTTCTCTGGGGTTTCATAGGCTCATAGAAGAAGTTGTTGGTTTACCCGGTCTCACAGATATTCTTTGCTATAATATTCTATACCAGATGCTAATGAGCTGTAAGGAATTATTAGTAAGTTATTGTCCCTCAAAACATTGTAATTAGAGTGCTATATCATTGGCTGTAAAACACTTGGGGCTTTATAAAGAAGAAGTATTCCCGTAATGCAAAGTAGTTCTGTGGTTGTAAAAATTTTATTATCATTATAAAATTGAAAGTACTGGTTTATAGAGAATTGATATAAATCCTAATGTTAAAACAAAAATGAATGTTGAAATAAAATTATTTGAGTGATATAAAAATGTATTACTTGTTTACTTATTATTCTATCAAAAGTATCTCTCATTTCGACCATGGGTGCAACATTATTCCATAACCACAAAGACAGAGCCTACTATATGCCAGCTACTATGACAAAAACTGGGAACTCAAAAATGAATATTTTTTTTTCTCTACAGAAAAAACTCAGAGTTAACTCAGAGCTCACTCAGAACTAATCCATAAGCTAATAAACATAAAATATCTTGTATATGCTGATTCAGGTAAGAATGGAGTTTTATGAAGGCATCCAAGAGCACAACCTCAGGAGAAATTGGTTAAGTTCAAGAAAGTCTTTTTTGCAAAAAGTGATAACAAGTTGAATTCTGAATAACAAGATTCTGTTCCATAATTATTTCTATTTTCCAGATCTACTTGTTTATTCCCATTCATTTTAGGGAAAATTGCATACATGTGGGAGAATTCCCCATTCAGTTGATAATAATTACTAAGAAAACAACTCTAGAGTACAGTTTATGTTCTTGTTGAAGTCACAGATTATGGGGAGGGAAGCATAAAATGTAAAATAAAGGCAAGTAGAACATGTCAGTAATGAAAGAGTTAGATAGCCAGATCAGCAATCTCCAGTATTTATGCACAATCAGGTGCTAAGAGATTTCTGTGATTACTGGGGATGCTTTAAGCCATATTGGATAAAACGAAGAAGGCCTCCCAGTGGAAGCAAAGTAGAGGATAATAAAGGGCAATATGTGTGCAAATGCCCCTCCCATAGTGAGATGATACCATATAACATGGTATAAGTTCCTATGGATTAATGATCCAGACTTTTTATACATAACAGTGTGAAATGCCTCAATAATTAATTAGTTTTCAGTTGGGGGGGGGTGGTGGACTATAAATTGGGTAAGAAAAAAAGGTTTTATTCTCTATGGAGTCTCAAAATGCCTGGTCTTATCATCTTCATGGTAGAAAGAACTGGTATCAGTAGTTAAATCATAATTCTATGGATTCTTATTTTCCTGGCCTTTGACTCTGGCTATAAGGAATGCATATTTTTTGGAATTCATTACTCAGATTTAACTATTGATGATTTGCTTGGAAATATTTGCTTATAGGGGCTTTTTAATTATTTCATTCATTTAGTTAATAATTTTAACTCCCCTATGCAATATCTGGTATGAAAAATATGAAAATAACACAGAAAGTAAAAAAAAAAAAAACCAATTGGTGATAATAATAATAAAATGATGTCCATGTTTTCCAGCACTTACCTCACTCTACTTCCTGTGCTTAGGGAAGGGATTGCTAATTAATCATTACTTACTGAATACTGACAGTCTCTAAATACTCTTCGACTTAACAGTTTACCACCACTTGATAATAATTGGTACAAAAGATCAAATTAATTTGCTATTCTTGGCCACGTTGTAACTAAATGGCATATACTAGAGAGGAAAATTCCCCCTTGCATTTTAATTTTCCCCAATGACTCCAATTTAATTACCATAAAACAAATACTTCAAGGTGCCTTGTACTAGGTGCCAAATACTAGGCTTAGCCCTTGCTTTTACGGAATAACCAAGAAATATACATGTAGTTAGAGGGAGGCAATAGCCCCTATGGAGTAATTATAAAAAACTAAGTGGTACAATGTGTGGTACAGATTACTAAGTTTATATTCAGAGGGAATTATCATTGGGCTAAATTGATCCACAAGGGCATCAGAAAAACAGAGGTAGGTTTGAAAAAGCATTCAATTCTGAGAAATCTGTGAACATGTTAAAACAAAGCCATATTCTAAAAATAAAGGGCAACTCTGAGAAATGCTTTTAATAAAGAGGTGGCAAAAACTGTTCTTCAGAAGCTTTCAAAGACTGCTATTCAAGGTGAATATTCCAGTCACATTTGCAGAACCATAATGGAATGAGTCTCAACGACTGAGTTAGAGATGTAAATAAGACATAAGATTCGTATCCTTTAGGAAGAGCCTCTCATCAAGGCTGTACTGAGTGTTTTCCAAAAATGTCAAATTTATATTTTTATGAAAAGATACTAGCACTATGCATTGTCTAAAAAGTATTGTTAGGGAATTTGCAAGATCACATGTATCAGACAGATTGCTTATTATTGAGGGAATTTATGCAATGACCTCTTAATATGGGATATGATGAAGCTTAGTTTCTATTTTTGTTTAGAGAACAGAAAAAAAATCCAATCCAAATAGCAAACAATAGATAGAGCTTATTACTTAGAAACTCTAAAAGGCAGGTCAGAATCAAAGGAAAGAGAAAAAAATTACTAGGTGCCTGGCATCTTGTCTGACACTTTAAATGTATAATTCGTTTAAATTATAGATATATTCTATAGTAAGTGAAATTAAAATTCCATACTGTTCTTAGTTACATAAAATCTACTCTTATTTTTGTAGACTCTGGATGAGGTATTTACAATTTTAAATGTAGCATCTCACAAAGTGTTGAACAATATGTGACTCAGGGGTAAAGCACCACCTCAGGCACTAATGAAGAGTAATTACTAAACTTTGTTGCCATTGCCAGCATATAGGTAATACTAGGCAGAGAGAAGCTCTAAAAAGAAGTCAGAAAAGAAATCATAAATAGGCAGCTCACTTAGGAAAGAGTTAAAGTTTGCTGATATTGGATCAGTTGAAGGTTAGATGATGTCCCTGAAAAGTAGTAGTTTTTGGCATCAGCCACCCCTAATGTTGCATGCTAAGCATTGCCATATACCAGTTGTATTCATTGAGTGAACTAATTAATCTTTCTGAATCTTAGTGTGGTTATTCATAAAATTCATAAAATAAAAATAATTATCAGCAACTTCAGAGTTAGGATGATAACTAAAGGAGATGATTATTATAAAGCTACTAGTATAGTGTTTGACATGCAAGTGGCTCCCACATTTATTTTTCCTCCTTCTTTACACGGTTTAGTAGATGTTAAAGTACTAAAGCAGAGATATCACTATTTTTATGACTGGATACCTGAATTCTTGCCCTTAATCAATCACTAATATGCTGTGTATCTAGTTTCATGCTGCATAACATAGGAATACTAGCACTCCCCTTCTATATCTCAGTAGGTCATTATAGAGTTTAAAATTTTAAAATATCTAGTGGAGAACTGCTTTGGAAGTATAAAGACCTACACTGATATGCAGAAATATAAAAAAGTAATATTTGACTTTATAAATTCTGCTTTATGATTTTGCCAAATTCATGTAATAAAATATACAACAAGTTGATCTTCACACACTCTTTCTGTTCCTTAATCCTCAGGAGCACTTCCACACTTACATAGTTGAAATAGTTCACTCAGTTTTGTGGCCAGGGCAAAACTTGCAAATTCAAAGAAATAATTAATTTCAAAAGCATTGCAGTTTCTTTTTTCTTAGCACTCCAATTTCTTATAATTTATTAACAATAAGTACCAAAGATCATGTCTCCAAAATAGAGCACCAAGTTATTATCCCATCTGGCAATTACTTATCATCCAGCAGAGCCCACAGTAATTTGACACATTAACTGCCATATACCCCCATCTTGCATCTATGGTAGACATAAGTAGCTGATCATGGTACTCTTTTGTAGTGTGAATGCAGTTCAAAAGACTTTTATGATGCACTATTGGCAGCAACTATCCAACAACTGCAATTCACACAGAGATTTTCACTTTATTTTTTAGACCACGGCTGAAATCATTGGAGAGCCTGATGGAATCTTAAGGAAAGTGTTTTAGGAGAGGAGATATCAAAAGAAAAATATTTTAAAAATTCAATCAACACTTTGCCCCACCTCCTTCCTTGATCAATATTACTGAACCAACTACATATGCTATATTACCACCCTTGGGAATAGTGTTCAGGGAGAAATATCTGATTACCAATGTGAAAGCAGTTTTACCTAAACGATGTTACTCCTAGAGAGGAGACAAATAAATTATACTTGGTGTCATTACAAATGAAACTGACAATGAAATATTGTAAAGGTCCCATATCATTAGTCTTCCCACCTTTCAAACAAGTTATCTCAGAAATGTCCTTGTCATTGCAGTTTAGCTTGAAAATGCTTTTACAGAACATAAAGACTCCTAACTCGGGGAAACGAACTAGGGGTGGTGGAAGGGGAGGAGGGCGGGTGTTGGAGGGGAATGGGTGACGGGCACTGAGGGGGACACTTGACGGGATGAGCACTGGGTGTTTTTCTGTATGTTGGTAAATTGAACACCAATAAAAATTAATAAAAAAAAAAAAAAAGAAAATGCTTTTACAGGATACTATCTGTTTCTGCACTCTACCCCTCCAAGCTCCTTACTGGTGACCAGGGAATATAGAAAGCTCCATGTGCCTTGCAATAGACTTTTATACAGCCAACATTTTGGTGCAAAAGGGAAATAATGGACACGCATAACCTATGCCTCTATTAAATGCAAACACCTCCAAGAAAAATTATGTCAAATACAATAATCCATATGCAACTGTGGATGAAAGACATAATCAGGCTTTGCCAGGAATATAGGGAAAGCAGAACTGTATCCAGACAGAGGGCAGTGAGGGAGACTCAGCGATTAGAATATAAAAAGGTAATAGTGTATGATATTAGTGATGAATGGGTGAAAGAAATATGTCACCGTTTGATATTTTGTCTGTCTATGATTGCCCTAATTTATAATATCTCTAAAGGACATTCTATCAAACAGATAAGATAGTTATTATAAAAATTAATAATTATGTTACAAATTCTAATCAGGGACAAAGAAATTACACAAGTATTTGCATTTGCCACGGGCTGGTTTTATATAATATTTAGGAAAAAAGAGATGATATGTGCACTCTAGTTTTATTTTTCCTTCTGCAATTAACCAAAGTTAATGTTAAATACATGTCGCTGGTATGACTCTCTATCATTAAAGTAGTCAATAAGCAATACTGATATCCTAGATTTTATTTTGCTACAAAACTAATGAAATTTATCCATTTTAAATTTAGAAACACTTCCCTGATAGTCAAAGTGCCTGGGAAAATGGTCAGAAAGTCGACTTGTGTGTATGTGGGTACCCGTTTATTTTGCCATGTACACAGTTAAAGGATCACTTCCTTTTGATACATCTTTTATCTCTAGGAGATAGTTTCTATTCACAAATGCAAGAACATAACCAGGCAGAGGAAGACTCAAAGGAAAAACAATTCAGTCAATGTTCTAAGAAATTATTAGATATGAGGAGTACCACATAGCTTATCAGAAGAATATTTCTTAGGAAATTCCAAACAGCAAGACAACGAGAAAAGCACACAGCAAAATTAATTAACAGTGGAGTATAAATTGAGGGTTTTAAATTTTTCTAATACTTTATTCAGAGGGAGCAACAAAGCTAGAACTAAAAATATAACTTAAAGTTGCTTTAGTACACATCTCCTTGTTAGCTAATCTTTTTTTTTTTTTTTTTTAGATTTATTTATTTGAGAGAGAGAAGTACACACCATCAGGGGAAGGGGCAGAGAAAGAGGGAGGGAGAGAATCCTCAAGGAGACTCCCCGCTGAGCTCAGAGCCCACACAGAACTGACAAAAGGCTCAGTGAGGGGGCTCCCTGGGGGGCTTAATGGGAGGCTCGATGGGGGGCTCCACATGGGACTTGATCCCAAGACCCAGAGTTCATGATCTGAGTGAAAATCAAGAGTCAGTTGCTTGCCTGGCTGAGCCACTCAGGCTTCTCACTTTGTTAGCTAATCATTATCGTCAACTTTCTCACAGAAATTGCATAGCTGATGTGTGTCACACCTAGGTCTAGCACACTAATTAATGAAATTACAGTTTTGAACTTTATCCCACAGCCCATCTTTTCACACATTAATTTGAAAAATAAATATTTAGAAAGTAGCGAATACATTTTTATTTTGTGTATAGTAGCAACTGCCCCATCTTCTTTCAGCATTAAGTACTGAGGAGAAAAAGTGAAAATCATATAGGATATAATTATATCCTAAAATGATAATCTTAGCTTAATGCTGTATTCTCCTTGATAAGAAAATATTTTGCTACAGAATTTGTATAGCCACAGAAATATCTGTCATACCTCTTAGCATCTGCTTCCCTATAGAAAATAATTTAGAAATGCAAGGCTGGCTTAGCATTAGAAAATATATTAGTGCAATTCAGTATCTTGACAGATTAATGTGGAGACCTGTATGATTATCAAAATAAATGTAGAAAAAAACATATAAAATTCAATATCCAGTTTAACAACAAACTTGTTTGTTTGCTTTGGGGTGGGTTTGTTTTTTTTTTGTCATTTACTATATGCTACTCTTCTAAATACTAAGATACACCAATGGACAAAATAGACAGTTGAATATTCCTGCCCTCTAGAAGCTTACATTCTTGATGAAAATGAAAATTTCAAAATACAATTCTTAGTAACCTTTGAAGAAAGAATTCTCTAAACTACCTAAAAGTTATTTATGAAAATCCTACTGATACTATAATAATTAAGTATAAATACTTGGAGCATTTTCTTCAAATTCAGGAAAAAGATGATGATACCCACTAACACTATTCTATTCTGTACCACACGGGATGCCCAAAGTAGCCCAATAAGGCAAGAATAAGATACGTAGCTATAAAAAATAGAAAAAGAATAAAAGCTATCATTTACAGATGACATGATATGTGTAAAAAATCCAGAAGAAACTATAGGTACACAGCTAAAACTAACAGTTTGTTGGGTACAAATGCAATATACGAGATTTAATTACATTTCTATACATCAACAATAAGCATTCAGAAAATTAAATTGCAAACATACAATTTAAAATTGCAGCAAACTGCAAAGTAACCAGAAATAAATCTAACTAGGGGTGCCTGGGTGGCTCAGTCGGTTAAGCGTCTGCCTTCAACTCAGGTCATGATCTCCGGGTCCTGGGATCCAGACACATGTCTGGCTACCTGCTCAGCAGGAAATCTGCTTCTCCCTCTGCCTCTCCTCCCTCCCATTTGTGCTCTCTCCCCCTCTCTCTCTTGCTCATTCTCTTTCAAATAAATAGATAAAATCTTTTTAAAAAAGAAATAAATCATCTAACTAAATATGTTCAAGACCTTACAGAGAATATTGTAATTTTTATTAAAATATATGAGAGGATCTACATTAATGAAAATAAATATTATTTTCAAGTAATAAAAGGCTTAACACTAAATCTTTTAGTTCATCCTAAATTAACCTATAGATTCAATGTTATTCCAGTAGGAATCTCAACATTATTTTTGATGAGTAGGTGAGAGAACTTCACAAGATGATTCTAAATTTGTATGGAAGAGAAAGAGCCAGAACCACCAAACATCCTTAAAGAATCAGAACTAGATGTAATAGTTTGCCATACTTAATGCTAATTATTATTATAATTAAGTTGTTATTTTTATTACTGAAATAATAATAGACAAATACAGCAGTGTAATTAAAGAGGTCCAAGTAAAAGATACACATATATATGGATAGTCATATTTGATAGATTTCCTATTAATGATCCATTGTGAAAAATAGACATGGACAGTTCATTATCTATCTATCTATCTATCTATCTATCTATCTATCTATCTATCACCTATCATCTCTCAAGGTATCTATCTCTTCATACCTAACATATACAGTTTATGTTAGATGGATTATGAAGCATAAAGTAGAACAATTTATACAATTATCAGTTTGACTACTTTAAAGTAAAGAACTTTGGATCTTTAGGATCCAAAAGAAGCAACTTAGGATTATGACAGGTAATAAATTAAGTGTAGGAGAATGAAATCAGGATTAAGAGGCAAGCCATGACCTGGGAACTATAGTTGCAACATATATTACTGACCATTAATTAGTACCCCAAAATGTGAAGAATTCGGATGAATCTTAAGAAAAAAACAGGATAATGGGCAAAAGAAGTAAGAATACCAAGTTTTCAAGAATGCAAAGAAGCTCAAATTTCTACCCATGAAAAAAGGCAAATAAATGGAAATGAAAATCACTAGTAACACAGGTCTATTGGAACAATTACCACAAATGCTTTAGAATCAAATGATTTTATGGTCCTTTCTTCAAAAAATATTATATATTATTTGCACATATATATGTATTTTAATGTGTAAAGTTGGTATCATACTTCTATATTGCTTTAAACATTTTTTAAGTTTCTCTCATAATTGTCCATCTTTAAATATATTGCATTTTGCATTATAGTTGTTAACAGTTGTACATTTCTACATCATATGGATTTATCATAATTAATTTATTTAACTAATTTTCCATTGTTGGAAGCATCCTATTTTTGATTTCATCTTATATATATAGCTTACAATTTATCCACTGAAGTCTATGGTAACTTAGCCTACTCCATGTGCAGCTGTAGAGGCTCATGCCAGTTCTGGGGCTGTATTGACACATAACATCAAATATAGCTCAGTGGTGACTCAGATTGTAATAATAAAGGTCATAGAAGATTGGGTACCAGAGAGGTTAAAAATAACTGACATAAAAACAGTCCTCACTGCAAACATAATTTATTTGGGAAGAAACTCCTGATGGAATGAATATATATTGTTTTATTCCTGAGAAGATGATGATAGATGCTTATGACAAGTATGATGTTTACACACATCATTCATAGTTTTATCTATCACTTCCTTTGGCACATGGAATATCCATGTGCCCAAAAAAGGAGGAACAAGACAAATAGTCAGAGGGAGACGGAATGTAGTTTCAACTTTTTTGAGTAAGCAATACCCTGTGGACTTTATCTTGACATGTGAGAAAAAGAAGAATGACAGTTTTTTTTTTTTGGAAAAATTGGCAGTCTTCTTGGAGAAGTACTAGATGCTATTGACTATGGAAAGGCAAGGTTACATTGGTTTGATTACGGAATGGTGTGAGTATAGACCACTTTTGGCCAGTTTGATATATTTGCATAAGTAGAGCTGAGTCTCTTGTTGAACAAAACAGATGACTTTGGGGGGCAGAAACAGGGGACATACAAGTAAAGAGGTTAGCATTTGAAATTCTTGTCATTTTAATCATGCTAATTACTTCTCTCATTTAATCCTCTAAAGTTTAGTTATCATAGTATAATCCTTAGTAGAGGTTCAAAATATTATTTTTTTTCCAAAATACTTAGAGCAACATGTGTTACAGAGATTCAGAATCCTTCAGATTTTAGAAATGAAATTCAGTGCATTTACTGTGTATTACATAATATTCCCAGTAGCAATGGGAATGTCAGGAATGCTGTCCTATGACAGCAATCCATAATCAAACCTCATAATATTGCCACAGTGAAACTATAAAAAGCTACACTAACTAGGAAAAATAAGGACTACAAGGAACCTCACATCCTTCATTTCACGTTTGCCATCAAATGAATTTGCTGAATAATTATGTAGAATTTTTTGGCTTATGGAGCTCTTTTGGATTAGAATTATATATAAAGCAGTGTTAGTCCCTGTGCTATGACATACCACATAGCACAACACAACACAGAGGAGTGTAAGATAATTATTTATGCTGAACAATAATTATTAGATACAATAGTTGTACAAATCTCAAATAGTCCTAGTCTTTTGAATATATTTAGTTACCATTTGGAACTTATCATTATTCTGCATATTGTACAGGACACATTGCAAAATGTCAGATATATCTGTCTGCCTGCTATTAAATTGAAAGTGCCTGTGCTTTTAATTTAAAGATAATATATCTTTAAATGTACAAAGAAAAATGTTATTTCTGGCTCTACAAAAGTAAAGAAAACATGGAAAAAATTATGATGTGTATTTTCATTTCTTTTCCATGCTCAACTTCTGATAAGTCAGAAAATACTCACTGGTACAAAACAACACAGTAGAAAACTAATATACAGAAGTGTATGTTCTGTGTAATTGAGATCAACATCCTCAGGTGGAGCTTTAGAGTAGTTAGTGTCCTTCATCTTACTCCAGATGTTATCTCTCTTTTGGATTAGATACTTAAAACTGTTATGCAAGAGACCCAGATAATTTATAAAGTTGAGCTTTCCTAGTATGCCATTAGGTACCATAAATATAGGGGTATCACATTCAGCTTCAAATTCTTTAAGACTTATCATCAAAAATTTCCTAAACAGATATAGCTAACAACAATAATAAAATAATGACAATAATGGTTGTTTAAAACTATTGGTCATCTCCTATGCATTAAACTTTATTCCTCATTCTTAATTTATGATATTTGACTTAATGTTTTCTACATCTATAGATAGAACGTTATTAGTATCTAAATACCACTCATAAAGGGCCTTGCCTAGAAAAGTAGCAAATTTACCCAAGGTCATACAGATAAAAAGGGATAAACCCAATTTGGAAAGAGGTTATTCATGATCCCAGAACCTATGGTCTCAAACACTAGATTGTCTCCTTACTAGGGAACTACTTAATTTAGGGTGCTCTTTAGTCAATGCAGACTATCACCAAAGCACATACGGAATTGCTCTAATTGTAATTCCTTCAATTACTAGCTTATTATGGCATTTTACGTGCGTTCATAACAGGGCTGAGGGGAAATTCAAAAATTTCCTGTAATTTCTTTGAGTTCTATTTAAACCAACAAAAGGAATAAACTTAAAAAGAGGTAACTATTAGAGGTGTTCAGAATGAATATTAAAGTAGGTTAATAAGCTTTTATTTCTAAAGTAATAAAACAGTAGGAATGTGAGGGTGCTGGCTATTCACTGGATAAATTGGACTTTCCAAAATATTAAGATAATACAAAAAAAAAAGGTAAAATAAGCAGTCTTGACAGACATAAAGCAAATCTCTCTTTCAAGATAGAAATAATCTAAAACAAGACATCATAAAGAAAGAATAGAAAATGTGGGACCCCAAAATGTGTGCTCTTCCTCTGTTAACTAATCCATGTAATACTTCAGCAGGTAAGTAAACATGAATCTCCCTAATTTATAGTTAAGAAAACTGTGAGATTCTGTGAAATTAAGTCAATTGTTCAAACCTCCAGCTTAAGTCTGCTGAAAGGCCAGAATCTCTAGGCAAATACCAGAAGCTCAAGCAATGAGTAAACTCATCCTTTGTGTGAACAGATAATACGGATTGGGTTTTCTCAGGGATTGAAATAAGTAACACAATTTTGCACACACAAAAAAACCTAATTCCACAGTATCTCAGTGGGTGCTACCAATAGACCTGAATACACTTTTAAGATAATTTGTGTCACCAACCTCTCACTGTTTTGCTTTTTTTAATGATATTTAAGTGTAAATGAGTAAAATGACTTCAGTAGCAAACTGCTAATTAGTGGTAGAACTGAGACCACAGGTCTTCCTGCTTCCTGCTCAGAACTCTTCCCCGTTTGTATTTGGAATGTATTCTCCAGTTCTTGTCAATTCAGTCACCAGGTCTTCATCTTGCAAATTCTCTTCATGGAGATGAGTGGATTCATTATTAGAGAAAACACAGAATAATGTAATTTAATTATTTTCTATTTTATTTTAAGTAAACTCTATGCTACATGTGGGGCTCACTCATGACCCTGCAACCAGGAGTCACATGATCCACTGCCTGAGCCAGACAGGTGCCCTCGTTTTCTTAATTTAAAAGAAAATTTCCAGTTATCACTGGTAGCCATTAGAAAAATAAATTCAAATGCAATATCTTTTCTGTTTCTGAAGTTAGATAAGAGAAAGAAAGCCTTATCAATCTTTGCTAATGATTTGGAAGTCCTTTAATGATATGAACACTCTAAAGTGAGAATAAAACAAAATAGATTCATAAGAAGTATGAAGTCCATTGGAGTCCCTCCTGGCTCAGTTGGTAGAGCATGCAACTCTTAATTTCCGGGGTTGAAAATTTGAGCCCTGGGGATCCCTGAGTGGCCCAGTGGTTTAGCGCCTGCCTTCGGCCCACAGTGTGATCCTGGAGTCCTGGGATCGAGTCCCACATCAAGCCCCATGGAGCATGCTTCTTCCTCTGCCTGTGTCTCTGCCTCTCTCTCTCTCTCTCTCTCTATTTTTCTCTCTGTCATGAATAAATAAATAAAATCTTAAAAGAAAAAAGAAAATTTGAGCCCCACATTGAATGTAAAGATAAGTTAAAAATATTTTTTAAGTGTTAAATGTATTGATAAATAAATAATGGATAGTGACAGAGAAAAGAAACTGTCAAGAATTTAAAGATCATTTCATTGATTTTAAGATTTATATTTACTGAAATTCCCCCATGTCCAAACATGGCATTAGATATAGAAATGAGGACACCAGTTTCTGCTCTTGCTTTAGTGACCCTCAACCCAGTAGAAATTGTTATCAGATGCCTACTATGTGCTAGTATACATGGAAGAGCTTTATATTTCATATACAAAAAAAAGGGGGGGGGGTAAAAGTAGAAAGAGCCATATCTTAAGCACCAAATATGTCAAAACCTATAATTAAGGGTATAAAACTAAATGGTAGTTTTGAAAGCCACTGAGTGTTTACCATGCCAGTGTTTACATATCCCCTTGTGATGGCAACAGAGAAGGTGCTAAAAAGCAAGTTCAGATAACAGGGAAGGTTTCTAGAGGCTAGAAGTGAGCAGCAGAGATAGAGACAGGGTTTGAAGAAAAGGTGGGAATCTGTGGCTGTGCAAGCAAGAGTCACGTAAGGTAAGCAGGAATAAATTGTTATCTCATATCCACAAAAGGCAGTGTCCTGTATAGGAATATCAGGGAGGAAAAAGGCAAGATCTTTGCCATGATATAGAAAAGATTTTTAGGAATTACTCTATCATCTTCACTTTTTAAATATATCCCTCAGGTATGTACAAACCTTAGGAAAATAAGGTGACCAGAAGAAAGTAAAGGTTGAACATAATTATAATCCCAGTTAGGAGATATGAAATCAATGCCCAATTATCTCATGTTACATATGCGGAATAAAATCTGAAGTCAGTAATGAACTATTTGACTACATTTCTAAGTGTTATCACAAATTAAAAGTCCTGAACTTCATAGTTTGGATTTCTAGAATAATTTAAGTCCAATTCAAGGCATGACAGAGTCATTTAGAGCAATGGGATATAGGAAGTTATATGCATCTATGAGCCTGACCTTCTAATTTACAATATTGGGATGACAGTAGTGCCTACCTCATTAGATTATTACGAATGTTAATGAAGGAAGCTCAGATAAAATGTAGAGTGATATTAAGCGGGTAGTAAAGATTTAATAAACATAAGTTATTACTGAAAGATACATTAATCAATATTTGATAATGGTTAAAGTTTAGGTTAGGTTTTCTTTGACAAGACTGTAGATCCACAGAATAAATCAACAAATAAGAGTAACATTGACTTATTTTACACAGTGGCTAGAATTATATTCCGGTAGGGAACTTCTATAATATAACTCATGACCCTATTCAAACTTAAAAAGTTACACTGCCTAATGAAAATAGCAGTGGCCTTGAAAGATGATGTACCTGAATCGGATCCCTAATCTTTCATTACCTTATTGACTTTGATTTAATTTCTTAGATCTTCAGTGCCATCATTTGTAAAATGACAATTATAATAATCCCTACTTCAGGGATGCATGGGTGGCTCAGTGAGTTGAGCATCTGACTCTTTGTTTCAGCTCAGGTCAGGATCTCAGGGGTCACGGGATTGAGCCCCATGTTAGTCTCTACACTCAGTGAGGAGTCTGCCTGAATATTTTCCCCTTCGGCCCCTACCACCCATTCACATGCTCTCTGTTGTGCCTCTCTCTCTCAAACAAATAAATCTTAAAAAAAAAAGTAATCCCTACTTTATAGAATTGTGAGAATTATGCTAGATTAAATAATTTTAAATATTTAGAATAGTGGAACGTAGGGGATCCCTGGGTGGCTCAGTGGTTTAGTGCCTGCCTTCAGCCCAGGGCATGATCCTGGAGACCCAGATCAAGTCCCACGGCGGGCTCCCTGCATGGAGCCTGCTTCTCCCTCTGCCTGTATCTCTGCCTCTCTCCCTCTCTCTCTCTCTGTCTCCCATGAATGAATACATAAAATTATTTTTTTAAAGAATAGTGGAACATAGTATTATGTAAGAGGTTGTCAAGTAAATTATGCTGAACACTATGCTTATAATAGTTTCACTCAATAGAAGAGCAAAAGCAGAGAGGATAAGGAAAGAAAAAACAGAGAAAATACACAGACACACATGTACACAAACACACACAGAAATGTGGAGGGAGGGAAAGAGAGAGACAACTAACAACGAAAAGAATCACAGTTCAGGAAATAGAATAAGTTTGTATATTGTATATAAGATTGTATATAAGATTGTATATGCAATCAACATCTTAAAATTCCTGTTCCTGTGCTTATCAGTTAAGGGGTATACAGATAAAATTATCTAGTTTAGAGATAATGCTATTTTCTTCTACTTTTCTGGGCAGACAAAATTTGGCTATGAAATCCATTTTATTAGACTCAGATAATATGAGCACAATACTCAAGACCATCTGGTATAGGACCACAGAACTCACCAGGTCTTCTGCAAGATCACATAGAATTCAAACGCTAGAAAAATGACAAAAATTGGGGTTGCAAAAATAACTATTTCCAATACAATTGTGTATCTGGCTTACATAGGTAAAAATACTTGTTTTGGACTCTGCCTACCTTTAATTTTAGAGAAGTTTGTGATTTTCTTGAAGCAATTTGGAAGTTTAGGTATTAAACATTGAAAAATGTTAGCATTTTCTTCCTCCTCACTTACCTTCATGACCTAATTTAAATTCAAAAATTATTGAGGCATGTAAGAGGAGCCATTATTTTGCATATGGGACTAGAAAATGAAATAGTAGTATCCCTGTTGTATGAGAAAATGAAATCAATCCAAGTTGCTTTGCATTTTTAAAGTTGCAATGAGCTAAAAATCTCACAGCCAGATTCACATAGAAACATTTCTGTAGGGACCCCTGGGTGGCTCCGCGGTTAAGCATCTGCCTTTGGCTCAGGGCATGGTCCTGGAGTCCCACATCAAGCTCCCTGCAGGGAGCCTGCTTCTCCCTCTGCCTACGTCTCTGTCTCTCTCTCTGTCTCTCATGAACAAATAAATAAATAAAATCTTAAAAAAAACATTTCTGCAAAAAAATTTTAAACCACACTTTTTGATAAGAAGTCACTTTGGGGAATACTTTTATCTTTCCCAACTTTTTTTGAACAAAGTCATTTTCTCTATCCCCGATTTCCCTTGGTCTCATTTTTTTTTTTATTCATATGACGAATTCTAACATGACCTATTGACTTTTCAATCCTCCCCTGATAGCAAGAGCTTGGACAAGTTTAGCAACTTAGACTTAAACTCCTTTATGCATTAAACAAGGACCATATCAGTGGTTATTAAAGGGGAAGGATATAATTATTGCATCATAATTTAGCAGAGATATTCTATTCAAAAGCCTTTCAACAATCAACAAATGTACAGTTTGAAAGATAAATAATTTGCATCCAAAGGATATCATAAAACAGTTTCCTGGCCCAAATTCACCCTAGGTTTATTACAGAAAACACAAACAGATTACTAATTCTGCTCTTTTAGTCTACATTTCCTGAAAATTGAAAAGAAAAGCAAAAAAAGAAAAAGTAGCAACTTGTGTTTATTGGCTATAGGGTCATGAGAATATGTACACTCTCACAGGGCATTGCATTCGTCAGTTTTGCAACCCCTACAGAAATCTCAGAAGGTATCAGAGCATGCACTTGGTATATAGTTCTCTCTTCTCCAAGATCTTGCTAAACCACTGCCCATGCTGATCACTGCCCTTGAGTGGATTGAGGCATTCCCTAGGAATAGTGATGGCCATAAATTTGTGTGATCACTTCTCTATATAAAACATGACACTATTAAACCAACATAACAGATCGTACCACTTTTCATTGTTGAGCGTAGTTGGGTTGGACAATCCTTATTCTCTTATGCAGACTTATTTTTTTATTAAAAGCATACATATTTAAGATAACACATTGTACCAAATGACCTCACAGTTTGCAGCTATGAAACAGAATGGAATTTACAAAGAAATAACACCCTGATGCTAATTTCATTTATATAAAATTGAAAACAGGACAAGTAGAAAAATACATCAAAAGTTACAGGACACTGGTAAATTATATTCCAATATTGCTTTTATTCTATATAGAGAGTTGGCTGGGCCTGAAAATTAAACTGACATAAAATGGATTAATAGGAGAAAACACACACATTTATACAAGTTACTTGTGATATGGGAACCCTCATAAGGAATGAAGACCCAAAGAACTGACAAAACCTACACGCTATTATATTAAGTTGCACAAAGAGAGACAAGGATGAAAATGTAACTAAACTATATAGGGAGGCAAATGACGATAAGAATTATTTTAACAAAGCATGCTTGTACAGAATTCTCTTGGCTTTCACTCTCTGTCAAAGCATGTTTCTTCTCTCCTAAAAAAGGGAGGGCCTCTTTCACATGAGAGTTGCAATCTGTTTTGTAATGCTGTTTTTTCAATGTCTTTAGCTCAAAATAATTCTATGTCAAAGTGGTATATTTTGGAATGGTGTATTTTGCCACTTTTCATATCTTAAGGGACTCTAGAAGATAAGGAAGACAAGGCCATGTTCCCAATAAATCTCTCCCAGGATCCTAATGAAAAAGATATTAGCACTCTGATAAGACGCACACAAAATTATGTCATGTAAGTGGAGGTCTTCTTATTGATTCACATACATATTAACAATTTTCATTACCATCTTATATTAGGAGCACATCGCCATCTACAAGTTTTGGTTATTTATAGATAACACCAACAGGTTCCACGCAGATTCAATTACTAAATAAGTATATATATTCCCACCAATCCAAACGCAGAGACACACAAATGTGTACACACATGCACGCATAATAATATACACATATGTGTTCTTTCCTTCCTCTGTATTCCCACTGCTAATATACTGGTTTGGGTTTTCAATATCTTTCTCTTTTCGGGGCAATAGGCTTCTAGATGATAGTTGGCCTCAAGACATTGTCTAGCTAGTCTATCCTCTATTAAAGTTTGCTTTTTAGAAGTCAGTATTTATTAAGATATGTACTTTTTAAACTATTTTTTTTTAGTTTTGGTTATAGTTGACACACAATGTCACACTAGTGTCAGATGTACAATATAGTGATTCAAATTCTCTATGCTTTACCCGGCTGAGCTCAACACAAATGTAGCTACCGTCTGCCACCATACAATGATGGTACAGTATCATTGACTATGTTCTCTATGCTTTACCTTTTATTCCCATGATCTCTTCATTCCATAACTGGAAGACAGTACCACCCACTGCCCTTCATCCATCTTGCTCATCCCTCTTCTCCTTCCCTCTGGCAACCAGCAGTTTGTATTTATAGGTCTGACTCCACTTCATGTTTGTTTATTCATTTGTTTGCTTAGATTCCATATATGACATATGTTTTAATGTTTCTACTTTGGCTATAAGTCTTCAACTTGCTAACAGATATGGCACACAAGATTTCTTATAATTAGTTCCAAATTCTCTGTTCAGCATCTCCAACCTCTCTCCTCTATCCGCATGCAGTTTTCATCAACTGCAACAAACTGCTTACTATTCTCATATATGCTCAGTTCTTTGGGGACTGTAAGGTTTAACAGAAATTGTGCATTCCCCCTAGAAAGATTTGCTCATGAAAACTCTTATCAGGTATTACTTTCTCAGCTTATATATCACCTCCTCTGACATATATATATATGACATATATGACATTTTCTAGGGTTTCTTTTCCAGACCTCAGGCATATAAAGTTGCCTCATAAGAGGCATAAGAACTCATATATTTTTTTCAATTTTATACCATGTTTTGTATTATATTGTAACCAAGCGAGCACTCGAGACTTCTATCAAAAAGGTGGGCTTCTGGGAAAGACAGTATATTATCCAAAACCATAGTTGCATTGACTATTTGTTTCTGGTCTGGATGCACAGTATCTATTGTAAACTGAATAAAAATCCCATTCTTTATTCCCATTTGCATTTATCTATTCTAATACTGAGAAGAACAATTGTATCTTCTCTTCAAATTTTGAATATTCAGTCTTCAGTGACTTTACTGGCAGGGATTTGGTAAAAGATCAGGTTGAAAATGAAGCTTCACAAAGAACTCATGCTAGAAAATTTTTCTAAAATCCTTAATAAGACTCTTAAAGTTGTTCAAAATGACCTTCGGGTCATATAAAAATATTGTCAGATTTCACCATTGAATATTTTGGGCAGGGGCTAGTTGGATATTCTCTTTTATATAGTACTTGGTATAATAAGGGAACCCTGTGGGTACCTAACAAGCATTATTTCAAGATAACGAACATGTAAGGAAACACTATGGCAGGCAAGATATAATTTTACCATGTGCTCATCCTAAGTCAGAGTTTTTTGAACAGCTTGATTGTAACCCTAGTGAAAGCACAATGAAGTATGTTTTAGGGGTTAATGCACAAAATATAAAATGAAGTTACAATTTTTTCTATGATTCATTTTTTTAAAATTAGTCGTTATAATAATTATTCTTTAATGACCATGATGCTGTTTAGGTCCTTGCTCCTCAGAGTCTGTTCTATGGTCTGGCAGCTTTTCCAGCATCACCTGAAAGTTTATTGGAACTGTAGAGTTTCAGGTCTTACCCTAGACCTACTGAATAAGAATCTGAAATTTTAACAGGATCTTCTGTTGATACAAACACACATTTGAAAGTTTGAGAGGCAATGATGTAAATGTCACCGAGGATAATTTTCTGAATTCTATTAGTTTGAAACTACCTAAGACCACGAGGCTTAAAATGTAATACTAAATATTAAATTATTCAGTCATAACACACTAAGAGAAAGAATGTTTATTGCCTACTGCTAGAGTATTTTTGACCACCGCATCATAATTACCTTAATAGCCTCCTCTTAAGACTCAAGTAATTTTATCTATAGCTTTCTTTGGATCACATTTCCTACTTTGCATTTTACTTATCTATGTACAAGCCTTATTTGCTAAACAGTACTTTGAAGTACCTGAATACAAGGGCTTATTTTATATTTCACAGAACCTGAAAACAATACACTCTCCAACATATACAATTTATAGTTAATATTGTGATCCCTGTTTTGGGGAAGATAAATATTAGCTTATTTGTTACTTTGGGATACATATTTTAGACAGTATATATGATTTTAATATCATCTGATAAGTTATATGTAGTATACTAAGTACTCCTAAATACTTGCTAAATATGTATTAATATCAAAGTTTTAGTAATTCCATTCATACATATAATAAAAATATATTTATTGATTTTCTACTCTATGCTCAAGTTATATTCAGTGTGCTTGGGATACAACAGTGAACAAGACAGCTCAGATTTCTTTTTTATGGAGCTTACATTTTAGTGGGGAAAACAGAAAAATGAAAACTATATGGTAGTATTTGCTCTGGAGAAGAATAAAGCAGCAAGGGTGATAGGGAATTTAGAAAAAATGGGAAAAGATAGGGGCTAAATATTACTCCTTCCAGCTTCATAGGGACTAGAATCTAGGCATGAAAATTAATCTTAAATGCCTGGGATTTTTAAAGGTGATTGATCTAAATAGGGTTAAAGGACATAAAGTGATTAGTTTTGATGATCTTAAAGCAGATAATCAAGGCAAGTCTGAGTTCTGGAGGGTTGGCAAAGAGAATAGAATTTTTGCAAGATGACCGAGTTCTGACACCCTGTTTTCACTCTGGGTGATGGTGACAGGGAGGCTGGGGATGGGCTAGCTTGTCTGGAGCATATAGATTTCTTGAATCCCAACTTGAATTATATTTCTAAAAATATTGTCTTTTCTGTATCTCATTTGAACCTCACTTTTAAACATGAATCAGATATTATCTTTATTTTGTATTAAAAAAAAAGATAGTTTAATTAACTTATTGTAGTTGCTGATAAGTGTTTGCTATCACCAAGGCAAGGTTCAGACTACAGTGTATACACTGAAATAAAATTTATGTTACTCACCAAAATGTGGCTCCCAACCTACCTCTAATCCATATCAATAAAGCATAGAGAATGTAAGAAATCCTTTCTGCTGCCATAGACCTCAAGCCAAAATCTTTCCAGGACTGCCCTCCAAGTTTTTCAAGTCCATTAGTTAGAAAACCATAATGATTCACCATCCCCACTCCCAGAAGCTTTTCTGGGTTTTTGAAACTAAAATCCATTTTATTAGTCAGGAATATAAAGCAAAGGGGCAATGATGAATTGCAACAGAAATTCATTGTCAGAAGGGAACTTCAAGATACCTGGAGTGTTCATGCTATAAACAAGTCACATGATGTCTTCTCACTTGCTTAGCTTCAAGGCAGTCAGGCCAAGTGAGATGCTAAGCAGAAGTGACAGGAAGGTTAACAGTGTCACAAAGGAAGCATCTCACCTCAACGTTTCTAAACAGAACCCTCATCCCAGAGAATACTAGCTTTGTTACATGAGGTAGAAGAAATCTTGACTTCCTTGTACCTCTGCCCACATATCAAACATTTAAAATAGCTCAGTGTGATGAGAGCCCCAGAAAATTCTTGAAACTCAACATATACTGAATGGCAAATCTTCCCCCACACATTCACCAGATAAAGTACTCTGTCTCAGACCTCCTTACCACTACATTGTGAAAGCTATTCTCAAATAGTATCTTATATAATGGCTCTGATAACTCAGGAGCAATGAGTGCCTCCCTTGCCTACAAATAGTTTAACTGAATAATGTAAAGGGGAATGAATGTGGGTTGTCAGTGCTGGACATTGCTGAACAGGAACTGATTATCTGACTCCAACTCCCACTCCTATTGAAATCACTCTCAGCTGGGGAGCTATGTGATTACTAGTCCACTGAGACTTTCAATATTATTTTATAAATAACACGTAAGGGTCAGGTTATATTTAAATAACAATTTAATTCCCCCTAATTATTCCCAGTGTTTTCATTTATAATCTAAGCCAACATAATCATTTGTACTCCATCTTTTATCTCATTGGAAAATACTTGGGAGATCCAGAGAGGAAAAAAAAATCATGATCTGTGTAAATTGCATTTTATTAGATGTATAGTTATATAGCTTATAAACAACTAAGATTTTCGCAAGACATTTTGTAAGAATGTATACAAGAAACAGCTACTTTAATTTCTGCCAGGCTTTTAGAGTAAGATTATCCATTTATCTATCTATGATCTACCTACCTACCTATCGTCATCATCATCTACTTATATCACGGGT
Source organism: Vulpes lagopus (assembly GCF_018345385.1). Lineage (NCBI taxonomy): Eukaryota > Metazoa > Chordata > Mammalia > Carnivora > Canidae > Vulpes > Vulpes lagopus. The sequence continues at coordinate 37,561,289 of NC_054828.1, forward strand.
TGATAAATAAAGGAAAAGAACTAAAATTACTGAGGAAATACTGAATGCCAGGCATTTTTGTCTGCAACAAAATAGTATGTATTGACACAGCAGTCCTATGTAATGGGATTACCCCAATTTCATGGAAGAAGTTGTTTTAGATTAGTTGTCTGACAAACACCAGAACTGTTACCTGATATCAAGACTTTCTGATTCAAATGGTTGTATCTCTTCCTCCATAAGATGTTGCTACAGAGCCAGGAATTTGAGAAAAATCTAGATTTAGGTAAGCAAGTAATTTTATTTTTCAGTTGGTGGTCCCTCCAGGAAGAGGTTATCACTTCTTATTATTCTACATCAGACATTAGGAGGACAAATAGGTCAAACAGAATAAGACAGAAGATTTCTGGCAGTGGTCGATGTGGCATCTGAGCCAAATGAACTTGATATTGGCTCTCTATATACTTCCCCTTAGCTTATGAGCTGTTATGTCCTTTGTTCTACAATTTTACTTCTTCTACATGATAGTATAATTTTTACGAGGATTAATTTATTTTGCTTCAGTTATTTAAAAGATAGATTTGACTCTGGTGATTTGTAAGGTGATAGGATCATAAAAACAATGACTTCAGATCTGAGATTTCCTTTTTTTTTCAAATTTATTGAGATATGATTGACAATTGACAAAAATTGTATAACTTTAGCTTATAAAACATGATTTTTTAAGGTATAGAACATGATGATTTAATATATATGCATATACTGTGAAATAGTTACCACAATCAAGTTAATTAACACTGACATTACTTCACATAATTGTGTGTGTATGTGCTGCCTTACCACATGAGGATAAAAATCTAAGAAAGTGAACAAATTGTGCTTGTTCATTACAGCTATTACCAATAAAATGTTGCTAAAAATTAGAGTTTGAGAAATTATCTTCTTTCCTTTAAGATTGGAGTCACTTAGAAAGGATGTGAATACAATCTAGCTATGAAAACATTTTATTAGAAGGTTGATTAATATAGCCATAAATTAAATTATATAAGATCCAGAAAGTGAATGAGACTTTAGAGATTACATAATCCATCATTTATTTAAAAAGAAAATGAGACCCAAGCCACTTGTGAAATTGACCCAACACTGTTTTTATATAAGAGGTGACATCTGGCCCACAGCTTCTGACTTCTCCAACTTCTCTTAAAACGTTGATTTTCTTCAATCTACCCTGACCCCATTTTCTTGACTCTGAGATATAACAAAAAGCATTTTTTTTTACTTCCTATCATTATAGATCTAAAAATAGATTGAAGTGGCAAAGTGACTTACAGTCAAGGCTCAACATGCCTTGATTTTCAATGAATTGTGAAGACATCCTGTAGTCAGACACCTGCAGGCAATCAACCACAGGCTTTACCTGCTCTACCTCACAATGGCAGTTCCTGGCATGCATGTAAGTGTAGCAGTCATCCATTATGGTGGGCATCAAAGAATACCTCAGAGGGTTGAGTGACTCAGGAAACGTTGGGCCACCCATGGCTCTCAACTTTGCCCTGTCAGAATAAGATGTTTTCATCATAATCAATAACCTGATGTTCACTCATTTTCCTGATCTTTGCTAGCTGACTCAGATTGCCACTACCCAGCTAGGACAAGACAGTTAAACTCCTAAGTATTTAATCGAGCCTTGACATAAAGCCTGAGTTCTCCAGCACTGAAACATTGCCTAATATAACCTTTGCATCAGAGGAAGCTTTTGGAAATGTATTTACTTTTGAATCCATCAGATTATTTTCTACAAATGTACAGCCTTAGGTAGAAAAAAAAAGATATTTTTCTGAAATTTTAACTAGATATACCAAATGCAGTGATTCTGAACACCATGACTTTTTTTTTTCTTTTATGCTGCCAAATTTATTCTGGCTATTTTTATCATACAATACAGATATCAGGTTTAAAGGATGGTACAATTTTTAAAATGTAATTTTTACATAATTGGAACAAGTATTATTTTTAATATTCCCTTTGAGTATAAAAATATTGTTTAAAAAGAATATATGTTTGGTGTAGGAAATAAACATAAAATGCACAAAAGGAAGAAAACATCTAGATGTACAACTCACAAATAATGACTTTGAAAATATTTGTCTATATTTTTTTCGTGTGCATATGAGCCTCTCTTTTAAAAACAATGTAAGCCTCATTACAAAATCGGCTTTTCTTTACCTAGGACTTTATACTGATTATTTTCCCACATTTACAACTATACTTTTATGACCTTTTAAAAAATATTTTATATTGTGTTCTCTTAAAATTGATTGATTTAGTTTAGTAACTCCCTGTTATTAGACATTTAGATTATTTCTGATTTTTCCTATTATAAATAATGCTTGTTGTATAGGACATTATCTTTGCACAGCTCAGAGTGAATTACTGTAAACTAGTGGTAGGTCAAAGGGTATGCCCACTTTTATCTTCAACAATTTTACATTACCTTCTACTTCTACTATTGAAGGGCTCTTGTTTATTTGCTCACTTAAATAATGTGTAATTAGTGCCAACTCTATGCCAGGCACATGCTCAATAGGGAAAATGAGTGATGAAAATAGACACAGACTGAATGGAAATTCAGTCTAATAGAGAAGATAGGTGATTAATCAAATAATTACATCCTGCTATATATTATGAAAGCAGAGTAAGGCTGTATGAGAATATTTAGTGGAGAGACTTTATTTAAAGACTTTTTAGAAACAAGATATGTTTCCCTGAAAAGCTGACGATCAAACCAACATCTGAATGATGAATAAGGATGGATTCATTAGTTTAAGTGAGAAATGGCTATAGAAGAAAGAATGCAGGGTCAAGAAGCATTCACACTTTTGCCAAGACTTATGACATTTACATCAGAAAAACTGGCAATATTGTTAATTGTAAAATTAGCATCTTCCTACCACTCAGAGATTGGAGGACTGGGGAAAAAATTAAATCAGTTATAAAGAAGAAAAAAACTGCCTTTTCTTTGTATTATGTGTATATATTTAATCCCACTACAACACACACACAACTTTTTCTTTTTTTGTATTATTTGATTATTGATGCAAATTAGTCTTCTATAAATTACCTGGGAATTTTCTATGTCTGCTATGTTATTAGTATCAATTTTAAAATAACTTTATATTGATAGGAGTTACTTATGTAAATATATTGACCTTTTGTCTTAATTTTTAGCATTTTCCTTCTAGATTTTGAGGGAAGAGTATGCTATTATTGGTATACAAAAATTTTATTTCATGCAGTCAAATCTATCATATTCCCTTTATGCTTTATGACATACTTCCCCTTTCCCTACTAAGATCACACAAGCACTCTAACCTCTAAGTTCTTAAATTTACTGCTAGAAGTACTTTTTTTGGCTTGCTAAAAAGAATTTATACTTCTCAGAAGGTAATTTAATCTTTAGTTGTATATATTTAGGCATTATTAAGCACATGGTCTTAAAATTATATATGGCTAACCCTTTATAAGCCACCTATATTATCTAGCAAATAATAATTATACATGTGGAAAATGGTTTTAAAACTAATACCATTCTGTAATGCATAGACATAGCCTATGGTTGCTATTTATCCATGCATTCACGCATACTTCCAAGTAGCCATTCACACTTGCTGGTAGATTTGCATGAATAGCTGATTGTGTTATAGTGGAAAGAAACTAAGCTCCTTGCCAAGGACCTTGGTTTCTGTCTCAAGCCTACCATCAACATTGTGAAGTTTTGGGTGTGAGTTTGATATCTGAGCCCCTAATTAAAGAAAAATTATTATCATGCCTCACCTATTGCAAGTATTTTATATTAGCCATTTAATTCAATAGAGATTTAGTGATTATTTTGGCATTTACTATGCGAGTCTCATGGGAATGTGCATATGTTAAAACAAAATCATACACTTGAGAAACATGGTGAAGGCTTTAAAATGATCATTTGCCTCCAAGTTTGATAAGAACTATATGAGAGTTATAATCCAAAACTGAGGGAATACAGATGAGGAGTATCCAGATCAGACACTGAAAGGTATGGAAACCTTTCCAGATGAGCTGATACCTTGGCTGAATATTCCAAAAAGCTAGAGACAGTCTCTTGAAGAGTAATGGGCTAAGGTATCTTTAGCCAACATCCTGTTATAAGAAATACCGCACTGTTACAGAATTGCAAATAAATTACTTTGAATAGAGACGAGATACACAGTGTGTGAAGAGACTGAAGAACTTTGTGGAGGTTTTTATATGACAGGTTAGATAGTTTGGACTCCCAAATACTACAGAGAGTTCAAGGATTTTTAGCTGCCCAGTCACATGATCAGAAGGACAAAGTAAAGGCACTTAATGTTGAAGAACATCCAGGAAAATAAAAGACTGACTTTAGAAAAATAAGAAATCCACATTATAAATAGCAATGTTTTATTAATTGGATTTAAACAGAAGGCTTCTGAAATTGTTGTTCAAATCCTAAAGTACTTATGGAAAAAATAAACAAGAATATTCAAGAGAACTCTGAAAAATATATCACAATAATTTCAAAAATATGGTACAGATACATGAATACATATTTGGACCACAGGAGTAGAAGAACAAGACTCGGAATAATCCAAATGCAATGGAAATTTTGTATATGAGAAAGGAACTATCTCAAATGAGTGGAGTTATAGACTTATGAATAAATGATTTGGAGTCAACTGGGTAGAGAATTTAGATTCTTATCTCAAGACATGTATAAACTCCAAATTAATAAAGGTTTAAGCGTAAAAAATAAAATGATGCATGTGCTTGAGAAAAATGAGTGAAACTTGCAGTAAGGAAAGATGTTCTAGTTATGATCCCAAACCTAAGAAACATAATAATAATGGATTATAAACTGACAAAATCAACTCTTTAGAACATTTTTTTTTTTAAGATTTATTTATTTATTCAGAGAGAGAGGCAGAGACACAGGCAGAGGGAGAAGCAGGCTCCATGCAGGAAGCCTGACGTGGGATTCGATCCCGGGTCTCCAGAGTCACACCCCTGGCTGCAGGCGGCGCCAAACTGCTGCGCCACTGGGACTGCCCCTTAAGAACATATTTTAAAAAACATGTCTGCGTGGCAAAAATTATCACTACAGTCAAAATAAGAATAAAAACTTTGAAAAATGTTCTTGTGAAAAAAAAAAAGTATATCCTTATTTGTAAAGACCTCAAGATCTCAGTAGGAAAAAGACCGATAGCTCATGAGATAACTGAACACAGTATATACCTAGCTCACAGAAAAAAGAGATTACCAATGGTTCTTCAGCAGATAAAAAGATGTTTAACTCAACTCCAAATAAGAAAAATGCAAAAAACCAAAAGGTTGACCACACAGTCTGTTGATAAGACAATGGAAGAAATGCTCTCATTAACTGCTGTCAAGAATGAAAAGATGAGGGATGCCTGGGGGTGGTTCAGTGGTTGAGTATCTGCCTTCGACCTAGGGCGTGATCTTGGGGTCCTGGGATTGAGTCCCACATCAGGCTCCCTGCATGGAGCCTGCTTCTCTCTCTGCCTGTGTCTCTGCCTGTCTCTCTCCGGGTCTCTCATGAATAAATAAATAAAATCCCTAAAAAGAAAAAAAAAAGGAAAAAAAAAGAATGTAAAGATGAATTTTTCTGCAAATCTTATGCAGAAAAATTTGTCAACATCTGTTGAAATTGCAAATCCACTATCCTTTGATTCTGCAATCTCGCTTTTGGGAATCTATCCTATAGGTACACTTGAACATATACAAAATAACAAATGTATAAAGTTAATTATGTGCCATCTTTTTCATTGCAGCACACTAAAAAAAGAGTACAACTCCACATCAAAATATTGTGCAGCATTTTTTAAATGAAAAAACTGTCCTGATATTCAATGATCTCAAGTATATATTCTTAAATGAAAAAAAAAAGCATTAGGACAGTATATTAGAAATAAGGGAAGATAATATAAGTATTTCTTAGAATACTTATATTCTATAAGGAAACACTGGGAAAATATACATACTAAAAATGGGAGTAGTAGCAAAAAAAAAAAAAAAATGGGAGTAGTTGCATAGGGAACAGATGTGATAGAACAAGACAAAGAGTAGAACAAGACTTCTTTGTCTACCTTTTATAGTGCTTTGATTTTTATGTGAATTATTAATTAAAATTTTAAATTAATCTAAATTAATAAAGTATGACCTAAATAAAAATAGCATTTTATATGCATATACAATGTATACAAAATCTATAGACAACTGAAGTAAAAAAAGTCTATAAAACAGAAAGAAAAAAAAGCAGAAAGAAAATCTGTAATTTATTTTTTAAAGTATTTATATTCATAAGTGTTTTATGATGGAAGAATTTCAGACATTTGTAACAATTATAAAATAATAGACAGAGATGTCTTTTGTACCATCTTACTTACCTGTCTCTTGGGTATAGTTGGATTGTAAAATATAACACATATCATAACCATGATAAAAGAATAATTGTGAGGCTGCATGGTATATAAATTGAAAAAAAATGTTTATCCCGTTTATATCCCTAAGTCAAGCTTCCAGAAAGTTGAATCCATTTGAATATTATTAATATTGTAGAGATGGAAAGTGTCAGTAGCTGTAAGGTTTATTTAAAATAATGTTTAATTTTTTTTGTTGCTCTGGGAAGCTTATTTTGGTTTCTTTTTATATACTTGATGAGAATTGCAAAGCCCCATATAGAAACCAACCAAGGCCAAAATCAATAGCATCATCAGTCACTTGCTACTTCTCAGACCCAGGGTGTTCTGCTGTAGCATTCAAAGTCATGCCTGTGAGAAATGGGGCTTTAACCTTGAAAGTTAGAGCAATTGAATACTAAAATGGATTTGACTACTTTAGAAGTCTTTCAAAAGCCTTCAAGATTCTTCTGGTAACAAAACTATTTACTCCTGCAAAGCTTCAACTCTGAATTGAATGAAAATGACAGACTTGGACAGAAATCATCAGGAAAATGTACAATCAAAACTGCCACCCCATGAATCACAGACAACCACAAAGCAACAGGCAAGAAAACAACCATGTCTGTGGCCTTTATTGAAGAAAGGGTGATGGATAATTAAAAGTGAGAAACCCATTCTGCCTATTATTCCCTCAAATGTTTGGTGGAGAAAAGAATAAATGTTCAAAACAAGAAAATAAAAGAGATTAAATTCTTCAAATTAGCAAAAGATGACAGAGGAAGGAAGGAGGAGGTGGGAACAGTAATTATTTAGTACATATTCAAATGATTCATTCAACTTTCCAGCACAGATAGAATTAATTGTTTGTAGGAGGGAATCAAAGTTATAATCCAATGGCTTCATTGCCTTTCATTTAGTCTTCTTTTTTTTTTTTTTTTTTGCTCTTTTTAATAAGTCTTTTTAAAAGATGGGGTAGCAATAATAAAGATCTTGGCAAAGAAAATCAGTAATTTAGAGCTTAATTTACTAGCAAGTAATGGACCAGCTGAGGGATTCTACAAACAGCTGCAAGTTGCCTTCTTATACATTGGTAGGGGGTTTCGATCAGCAATTAGATTTGTCAGTATCAACTCCCAGGACCTACATTTTATTCTTGTTTCCTTGCTTGCTTTCCAGTAAAAGATCAAGCAGCAAAATTTCTTGGAAAACCATAAATAAATTAGTAGTTTCAAATAATTACTTCTAACATTTTCCTTTAATTTTTAAGCATTATTAGTCAGCTGAAAGAAGATTTTGGCATCTAGTCATTATGTGCGGATTTAAATGAAATCAATGACACTCTAAAGTGACAGATGGAACTTCAATCGTATACAATGAGATAAAGCTGAGGGTTCTTGGTGCACTGAATTTCAATTTAGTGGTAATAAAAAATAAGAATTTGAAAAGTACTCATTTCTTTTTATGAAGATGAATGATTATGAAACTACATGGCTTATGTAAAATTATGAGAATTTAAGGCATTTCTAATTCATATTGAATATAGAGAGAATAAATTGACCTGGGTGCTGGGTAGCTTTATATAAAATTTTCTCTATATAAATAACATTGCCCCCACCACAGCTGTCATTCTCTCTGCCATTGAGCTCTGAGTTTTGAGCACGTGCCATGTGTTAGAATTAGTCTTCGTAGATTTATTTCTGTGTTTACCTGTTCATTGTCTCTTTCTCCCTGTAAACTGAGAACTGCATGATGACAAGCATCATTTATGGTCTGTTTTTTGGTTTAACTTTTAGTTTTTTTGATTGAATATTTAGCAGAATATAAGTGCTCAGCAAGCATTTGTTGAATTGCTATTTGTTAATCAGGCAATACAGTAATCAGAATACAGTAAGTATTCTGTACAGTAAGACAGAAAGTTTTATGTTCTATTTGGAATGAAGGTGTAAGATCACATAGTTGATGCTTTGGAGGCAAGCTTCCCAAGTTTTGGTCACTAATTTTTTTCCTTCTGTATTGCTTGACAGTTTTATGTACATTTTATGCATTTATGGATTTTCAGAGTAATGTATACACCTACTGGCACACGGAAAAGGATATGGTACACTAAGCCTAAGGAGTCCTTTTATAATCTTCAGCATCTTTTCAAGCTTATTATTTCTCTATTTCTAAGTTATTATTGGACAGTTAACCTCTGTCCTGACTATATGATGATTCTAAGAATGATCATCCTGCCAAATCATTTTTTTAATGCTGATAAAATTACTTGCCCAGGAGAAGCTATGAGCATGTATTTTCCTACTGAGAAAAGGTACTCCTTTTTGGAGTCTAATTGCAGTTTATATATAACTACTATTTTAAAGCTCTGTGCAGGCACCTTTATAAAAACTGTATTTTTTGCCACAGCTGTATTGGCTTGGGCATTATTTTCAACATTCTACAAATGAATAAATGAAATACCTTCTGAAATTGTTTAGCTGATAACTGATGGACCTAACATTCAAAACCAGGTCATCAAACTGAACAAAGCTTATACTCTTAACCACTATCTTACTGCATTTACAGTTGAAACAAGTTTTTTGTCTCTGAAATAGGTAAAGGTATTAGGTTTAAGAGTTATATCGTAACCCAGGCTTTTAATAGGTAAGAGTGATGAACTGACCTCATATCATGAGGAATGTAGACAGCAATGGCCGTAGATGGGTTTTGGCTGTAAAAAAAAAAAAAAAAAAAAAAAAGTTGATGGGGGAAAAACATAACTCTTTTCTACCTTTCTGTCTTTCCCTGTTATGTTTCTGACCTTAATGAAATTTCTACCTAGAAAAGAGTAATCTTGATTCAAATTGAGCAGAACTACATGAGCCTTGGTGTCCTTTGACCAATAATATGACACTGTGGACACAGGGAGGTAATAGCCTCATTAAACCTAATTACAATGAAATTCTCAGACATGTTCTCTAACAAGGACCTTGACCATCCTTCCAATTAGTTCTTAAGGCACTTTGTGTTGGTAGCTACTACCCAGATGAGAGGATGTTTCAGACAGGAAATCACTGCTGAGTCTTCAGTCTAAATGTAGAAGACTCCATTTGGGCCATGTGGCTCTTTCTCTCTGCTAGCATATTTCATTTGGAATTCATATAATCAATCATTACTGAGCACTTGCTGCATACAAAGAATTGAGTTACACAGTCCAAAAATACAAAGATGAATAGGTTATTCTAAAATTGTTTTTAACTACTGTGTAATAGGAAACATAATTCATTTTCAGGGTAGTAATTTGGACACTGCAAAGGGAATCATCCCCCTCTCCTAAAAAATTCCTCTACCTTACCATTCTTGCCACAGTGTCATTCTCTGAATTACAGTTTGTAATTACTTCTCAATTAACAATTACTTCTCAATTTCTTCCACCCAAAAAATGTTTTTGCAAGTAAGTGCTGTGTATATATGGATGCATATTCATAATAAACTTATTTTATGTACATTAAGCCATACGATAATAATGTTCTACATCTTTTTCTCATTTAATGTAATAATAATAAATCTTGAAATACTCCAAAGCAGCACAGAGAGAATAAAATAGAATAATCCAATGCATGAATGTGGCAAAATCACTTAATGAGTTTCTATTGAAAGTTTCTATTTAAGTCCTTTGTTGCAACACTGTAGTGAATATTCCTACTTATATCTTTGTGCTGTCATGCAAAAATATCTGTATGATCAAGTTTTGTTAGTGGAATTACTGGGTCAAAGAGTATATGTGTTTTAATTTAAATAGTTATTATTAAAATGCCTACTAAATAGATTTTATCCTTTGTGCTATTTATGTGCAAGAATGGTTGGCAAGCAAATGTATAAATAGCTTTTTAATAATCAAAATAAAATATGTGCATCATTAAAGATATTTAATAATAAAGAAGGGCTCATAATAAAAACAAGCCTTTTTTTTCATTCTCTGTTCTGTTCTAAAACAGGATAAAAATTTAACCCTTTATCTCTGTGTTAAATTCTTCTGGTAATTAACTCCTGTGTTTTTGTGATTATATATAAGAAATATATTTGGTCTTAATCCATGTTCCTTGCATGTTCCTCCTAAAACCTTGGTATTTTCTAAGTAAACTGACCTATAAAGATGTCTTTTGTTATGTTAATTAGGTGACTTTTGGAAAGCTTAGAAGGATGAAGCTGGTTGCAAGTGAAGTCAACCATGTACTTAGAAGGTTGGGACTTCCAGTCCTAACTCCTGACTTCCGGGGAGAGGAAGAAGGTCGGAGGTTGAATTAATCACCAATAGCCATTGAGTTAATCAATTCTGCCAACGTAATAAATAAAGCCTCCATAAATAAACAACATAGGAGAGGATTCAGAGAGCTTCTGGGTTGGTGAACACATGTAGGTTCTGGGAGAATGGCATGCTCAGGCCTTCCCCCTCACATCTCTCTATATTCTATCTATCTATCTATCAATCTATCTATCTATCTATCTATCGCCAGTAAGTCAGAAGCACAGGTGACAATCTAAGCTTGTGACAGGCATCTGATGAGGGGTAAGGGAGAGTCTTGTAGGACTGAATCCTTAATCTGTGGAATTTGATACTGACTCTGGGTAGACAGTATCAATTGATTTGAATTCTCTGACAGCAGTAGGGTATCCAATTGCTTAGTGGTGGTAGAAAACCTCTCCCTCTAAAAATAGGAATTGGGCCCTCCACATTTCTAAATTATGTTTTATTAAGATCATTGATTAACACATTTTAGATACTATGTACTTCACTTCTTTTATGACAAATGAGGATTTTCATACTTTCTTACATTCTTAGTCATTCAAATGATTACTGACTTCTTTTTCTCAACACAGTTGTTTATTATAATTAATAATTATAAGGGCACCTGGGTAGTTAGTCAGTTAAGCATCCAACTCTTGATTTTGGCTTAGGTCATGATCTCAGGGTCATGAGATCCAGCACGACATTGGGCTCTGCTCTGGGTGTAAAGCCTGTTAAGATTCTCTCTCTCCCTCTCCCCTCCCTTAATCCCATGCATTCTTTCTCTCTCTGTCTCTAGAAAACAAAACAAAAAAATAATAATAATTATACCATGTATCTCAATAACTTTATGCAGTATATAAACCTTATTTCTAGTTTCATCAAACATAAACATCTTCTCTTGAATTCACCTTTATTACTTGAAGCCTTTCTTCTAGTCTTTCTACTGTCCACAAACTGGACTCCTTATTTTACTTTCATATTATAAAAATGCATAACACACGTATGTATGCGTATGTATAAGGTATGCAATATATATATTCTGGCCTAAATCATTTTAAGCCTCATATATTTTGTTCATGAGCTAATTTTAATGTTGAAAATTAACAAAGGTTTAAATTATTGTGAATATGAACATACAGTTTTCTGTATAGCCAACAAGTGTATTGACTACATTTCCTTTTGTATCATTTTTGCTTTTTCTTCTCTTTGAATATTATATCTTGTATTGTTTCTAATTTGTTCTCCTTCTTTCTTTACTTTTCTTTTTTTTTTTTGGCGTATACGACATGTTAGGCTGAATATCCTAGAGAAAATATAAAAAGAGCATGAATAAGGAGCAATACAAAAGAAGCAATCTAGATGTACAGGGTATTAATGGGGAAATAAGTATATAATGTTACTAGCTTATCTTACTCATTATTATGGCTGTGAGATGAATCTATATTGTTATATGTAGCTATAGTTTGTTGTTTTTATCCTTGAGTTACTATCCCATTGTTTGAAAATTGAGGAACGGATCCATTCCCTCATTGAACATTTAGGTTCTTTCCAATGTTTGCCTATTGTGAATAAATTTGTTTATGAACATTTTTGTATGTATCCTTTAGTAGCATAAATAGATTATATGGTGATATATTTGATGTGGGACTGATTTTTTCCTTTTGTAAATTGCATTTTTTATTTATTTTATTTGTTTTGTTGAATTGTTTATTGAACAAGCTTGTATTTTAATTTTATGCTCTAGAAGTTTGGTTCTTAAAATGCTATTCTAGGTATGGCCTTTTGCATTACTGTCTAGGCTTATGGTGAGCATGTCAATTGTACTTTACCTCTGGAACATTATCTTATTTTGTATTTTTGAATTTTTTTTCCCTCTTTCTTATTTGAGAAACTCACATTTGTTATTTTGGAATTTAAGGACTGATATTTTATTTTATTTTTTTTCAAACTGCATATCCAGGTGTCTTTTACTTTTCCTGAGGGTAACTCACACAAAGGCAATGCTTATATTCTCTACCTTGTTCCATTTCATTCTATGATATGCTTTGATGATCATATCATACATATAAATGTAATCATAATTATTGAGATAATATATGTGATTCAGATGGTATAGGCTAGGCACCCTTAATAAATGTTAATTGAATTTGTGAACAAAGATATGCATCCATATTTTAAAACTCTCCATATTTTACATATGTATAAAGTTCTATTTGTCCCTAAAGTAGTTCCAAAATAATATTTAAATGCATCCATTAAATATCATGCATGCATATATTTATACATATATAGATAGATACATCAATATAGATGTATGAGAGACACAGAAAGAATGTATGATTAAATGTATACACACATATAGACTAAGGGACAATACCAACATGCAATTTCCCTGTGCTTTGATTGCAGTCTTACATTCTTAATTAGTGAAAATCTAGCCCAGTAAACTATATTGTAAGCTCTAAGCCTACAATATATAATGAGTCTATAGTAATGAGTCTGTACCCTATTTTGAAATGTTCTCTGCCAACAAGTGCTTTACTATGATATCCTATTTAAGTTTATTCTCTTTTTTAAAAGATTTATTTATTTATTTATTTATTTGAGAGAGAAAAAGAGAGACAGTGAGAGCATGTGCTCGTGGAGGGGTAAAGTGAGAGGAAGAGGCAGAGAATCCCAAGCAGTCTCCTTGATGGTTGTAGAGCTGGATGTGGGGCTTGATTTCACAACCCATGAGGTCCTGACCTGAGATGAAATCAAAAGCTGGCTGCTTAACTGACTGAGCCACCCAGGTGTCCCAAGTGTATTCTTAATATGTATGCAGATTTTTATATTGTGAAGTCTCATTCTGCTATGTATTTAGCGTCCTAGCAAAGACTTTTGATTTATCAAGACAGAGAAAATACACAAAAAGAACCCAAGAAGAATATTATTCTATATTTTGAAATGCAAATTTTATAGCATTTTCAGGTAGATAAAAAATATGAAGTTAAAGGCATGTATATATTGTGGGAAGACATTTGACATTATAAACGCAGCTATACACATCTCTGGAACCTGAAAGAAATGCCAATTCTTGTGTGAATCACACTGGAATTAACTTGGCTAGTTCCCAAAAATAATTTTTTAAATGGAAAAGTAATTGCCAATAAATGAGGTCAGAAACAGCTCCATAGGAATTCATGCATATCTCTGGTTCAGTTCTTTCACTACTAGTAGCTTTTCTCCTTTTGCTAAACAGGTGTTGTGTATTAGTTTGTTATGATTTAAAATCCACTTCTTTAGGACTCAGGTGAAGTTGTTTAGCTGTTTGCATCTAAGGGTGAATTTGTTTACATTGAGGAAGCTGTATCACAATAGTTCCCAAAATCTGTTATTCTCATGAAGCCCTCAGTTGCTCAAGTGTTAACAGGTCCTGCTGGGGACTTAATAAGAACATATGAAAGAGCAGCTATGACATAATTGATATTTAAACTTTAAATACCAAGAATTTGTGAGGACTTACCAAGAGCGTACAGTCTGGGCAAGACTACATTTTGCTCATCTAAATAGCTCTCCAACAACTGTGGGGCATTTGCCTCTGTCACAGCAAGACAACTCTTGGCCAGTAGTAATGAAAATAATGTAGTGGCCCCTTGAAGGAAATCATCTTGCCTACCAGCACCTGCACCTTCATTTTCCTAGCAGCCTGCTCTAGCAACAAGTGCCTTTTGCTCTGGCACTAGCAGCACTTGGTTGGCAAAGCAGACTCTTCTGAGAACCAGCTTGTTGAAAGGGACACTTCCACTAAATTTTGACTTTATTTTTTACTTCTACCCTTCACCTTAAACAATAGCATAATTTATCTATTTCTGGTTTGTTTTATTTGCTTATTAGAAGACATTATTGCCTTGTGAAATATTACTATAAATTATAGTTCCTATAGTGAACCTGTGTTAAGTTATTGGCAAAGACATTCTCAATCTCTGAGCATAATTAGCCTTGAACAAAACAACAGGGTATATGTGAATGGATCCGAACACAAAGGCCAAAGCAGAGTTAATATGTAGGGGCCATTATTCGTGAGCAATAAACTTAGACATTTGAATCTTAGACTTATTTATATCCCCCCATATTAATTACATAGGGATAAGCGTGTGTGTGTGTGTGTGTGTGTGTGTGTGTGTGTGTGTACCATATACCACACTGGTCTTTTTTCTACTAGGGATGTTATTCTATCAAGCAATTTAATAGAGAAGTATAAAAGTTGTGAGCTAGAGTATCTATATGTTAATGAGTAAAAGAGTAAACTCCAATATGTTTCAGTAGTAAGATGATATAAAGATAAAGGGACTAGGGACACCTGGGTGGCTCAGTGGTTGAGCGTCTACCTTTAGCTCAGAGTGTGATCCCAGAGTCCTGGGCTCGAGTTCCATGTCAGGCGCCTGATAGGGAGCCTGCTTCTCCGTCTGCCTATGTCTCTGCCTCTCTCTGTGTGTCACTCATGAATAAATAAATAAAATCCTTATAAAAAAATAAAGAGAATAAACAACAGAATCTGGAATAAGGGCAAAGGGGGCACTTGTAATAATAGACTTTAAAGTAATGCCAGAAAATATAAATTCCAACAACCAAGAGGGGAAAAAAATAGAGAAATGAGGACTTTTGCTAAAGAGATGAGGAAAATAGCTAATTTTTTTAAAGCCCATGATTCATAGGACACAGGAAGAAAATAAAAACTGGAGACAGTGTAACAACCTAAGAAAGCAGTGCTGGCAAAGAAAATGAAGTTTGCAGAATTGGAAAGAAATGAAAAAATAACTACTGACTGAAACTCACCGGGGAATACTTTTTTAAAAATGTGAACATACATAAACCAGCAGGACCAAATAAAATGGATCCCTGGGTGTTGAGGGAATTGACTAATGAACTTCCCAGCACAGTCACAATTGCAGCTGGAAAGTCATGGAGCACTACAGAGAACTAGAAAATTGGAAAACAACAAATGTGGTATCATTTCCTGAAAAGGGGGAAAGCATTGTTCTATCGTGTACCTTCCAGTAAGCTGAATGCCAACACTTTAAAAAACAAAATAGACTATTAGCACTGCCCTACTTGAGTTCCTCCAGGGCAAACACTCTAGTGTGCATGGTGTATGGCTCAATTTGTAGGACAAGGGGAAACTCCATAAATAACGTTTGCCCAAGAGGATAACTGAGTCACAGTCAACATGACCTACTTGGCAAATTGAGGGTTTTTTTTTTCCTACAAAACTATATACAGAATAATAGAAATTAAAAGCCCCATAGTTAAACATTCTTGATACAGCATAGAATTATTCACCAAGAGTAAGATTAGTCTGTAATCTCTGCAGTAAGATAGAGACCATGAGTTCTAATTTTATTTTATCATAGAGCTCTCAAGGGCTTAGATGTTTGGCTGGATTTCAGTCCCAGCTCCCACAGTCTATTTTTTTCCTACAGAAATTTATCAAATCTCTGAGTCATAGATTATTCACCAGTAAAATGTGTAATAATAAGGATTATTTATTTATTCATATGTTATTTTTTTCATAAAAGTAAAGGGCAGCTACTGTGAAAATTAAATCAATAACATGAGAACACAAGCTGATTAGGTAGAACAGTGCCTGGAAAAATAGCAGGGGTTCGATAAAATTTAATTCTATTCCTGCTTTCCATCTCTCACACAACAACATTCTTCAGGTCTTTAGCACAGTCATTAAGTTTTAAACATAATAAGGGGAGAAAAAGGGGACCTCTATAGGAAAATGAAATTTCAGTCTCTTGATAAAATATTGCACAAACTTCTGTTAAGTTATCTGTTCATCACAGAGGAACTAAATCTTTAATTGTGGTTTTGGCTTCTTGTGTACATTTGAACTTGAGAGGTATCGATAAGGGGAATGTGACATATTCTAATGAAAGTTGAAAAATACGATGGGCAGTTGATTACTGCATGTATGATAAAAATACAAGGCTTTTTTCATTCTCTATAATAAGTCAGCTATGTAAATTTGCTTTCTTTAAATTAAAGTCATTGCAGTTAATTCACAGCGAGGATAAACTGTATAGAGTTCAAAGACACTTGACTATTGAATGTGCTCCTACAAATCTATGTAGGAGCAAACTGTAAACTAACCTGCAACTTCTTTTCCAATGTTACTTCTACCATTTAGTATATCAGACAATGGAGACACCTTTTTAATTATTTCAAAGATATATTCTTTTTTTATTGTTATATTTTAAAATAAAAAGTTTCGAGGGGTGGCTGAGTGGCTCAGTCGGTTAAGCGTCACACTTGATCTTGGCTCAGGTCATGATGCCAGGGTGTTGGGATTGACCCCATCCTGGGATTGAGCCCCTCCAACTCCTTGTTCCGCATGGAGTCTCCTTGTCCCTTTCCCTCTGTTCCTCCGCCTATTCATTTTCTCTATATCATTCTCTCCTCCTCTCTATCTCTAAAATTAATGAATTAATTAAATCTTTAAAACAAAAGGTTTCTGTCCTTCTATAGAAATGTTTGCCATTATTTTTGGACTTAATAAAAAGAACTTCTTAAACTAGTTTAAAAACCCTCCCAATCAACCAGTGAGAACTTCAACTGTCCCACAGAGATTCTCACTCTGTGAAGGTCAACAAGTTGATGGCAGCAACAATCCTATACCTGAGGCCAAAAGTCCTCCAATTTCTAGACACTCCTGTTTCTACTAGCCAACCAATTTTTGATATCCATGTTTCCAAAAACCCGTGTATAAGATCAGCAATGTGCTTTGGTCAGAGATACTGTGTCTTAGAAGCACAATTTTCCATTGCTGAACAAGAAATAAGAATTTTATTTCAAATATTGCATGGCAATTTCTTCCTTCCATATACTTAATACAATCAGAAAAGTTAAAATTACTTTTTGAGCCATTTGTAAACAATTTCAGTATCTTTGAATCACATTTTGGTACATTCTATTTACAATGATTTCAGAGACTAAATCAAAGAAGACTGACTCTCCTGAGGTATATAGGCAATTTTATAATTTAATCTCTTGCTCTTAAACCACAAATAAATGGTATTTTTATGCACTATCTGTGAATCAGCATTTACTTAAATTCAAAGAAAGATCTATAATCCAAGAATTACACTTTTTACTGTGTTAAAATTTTATCTGAAATGAAATCAAGAAAAGGGACAGGAAATAGATTTGTTCAGAAGGGAGTTCTATGTGGTGCTGGTGCATTTGGATTTCACCGCCTAACTTTACCTTGTCTAAAGGTGAAAACTAGCATCTAATCCCATCTTTGTAAGCTTTTGTGCTCAGTATTATCCCAATTTCTCCCAGGGTAATCAGGAAATCATTAGTCATCATTCAAACTCCCAGGAATAGACACTTCACAAAATTCACTGTTTACTCATTTTATTTATATAGAAGCTTTTATACTGGCAGTAACTCCACAGGATAGAAAAGCAAACACAGACCACCAAAAAAAAAAATCCCTTTAGAGTATAATTATGATCAAAGTCTATTAAATTGTCTTAGCAGCACTCTAACTCCTGCAGAACAGCTTTCCAATCATTAAAATCTTCTGAATTCCTAGCTATTCAACTTCTGTCCATCACATTCTCAAATTCTACAAACTGTCTTCAATGGATGTGGTGGGGAAAATTGACATATCTTGATCTTTATGAAAATACAGATTCTAGAATTCAAGAGAGAGAATTTCAAGCTAGTACCACTCATTCAAGATAAGTCAAACAGAACCAAGATTCAGTGTTTGTTTGTTTGTTTCCCTCTCCAGCTCTCTCTTTGCTCTATTAAATGTGTATTAATTTTTTCATCGTGTCATGTCATATAGGCTTTGTTGGCTTTTCCATTCCTTTTTTCCCTTCTCTGTGTCTAATTTGGGATATTTCCTACTGACTAAGTTTCCTAATTATATGCTTTTGAATCATAGTTACTAACTCCATCTGTTGTATTCTTAATTTTGTGTTTTCATATTTTAATAAGAATTAATTTTTATTTTCACTTATAGAATATACATTTGATTTCTTCTAAATTGCAGAACTCTCTAAACATTATCAATGTTTTCCTTTATTTTTTGAATATAGTAATCTTTAAGTTCCAGTCTGCAAATGCCAAATCATCTGTGTCACCATTGGTTAGTTTATGCTGCTGTTTTTCTCTTAGCTTTGGGGCATTTGGTCCTGTTTCTCAAAATGCCACATGTGTCAGTTATCAGTATACTACCTATCATCTCCATATGTACCCTTCATTGCTTTGCTTGTGATACTGAAAAATTTCTCCTTTGCTAGGTGGCATAATTTTAAACTTTGTTAGTAGGGGGCATTAGAGGAATACTGAAAAGGGAAGGGGAACGTCTTGGTTTCTCTGG
Source organism: Vulpes lagopus (assembly GCF_018345385.1). Taxonomy (NCBI): domain Eukaryota; kingdom Metazoa; phylum Chordata; class Mammalia; order Carnivora; family Canidae; genus Vulpes; species Vulpes lagopus. Next base: position 37,580,391 of record NC_054828.1, read on the forward strand.
GCACTCTTTTGATAGACTCCTGCATCAAGTAGGAGTCATCAGTACATTTCACCTCCCCATGGGCAGCATCCCCCACGAATCCCAGAAAGAATCCTCTCATGGTACTGCTACTGATTCAGTGAGTTTCATGCATGCCATTTCCCTGTAGACAACTCCCTTCAACACCCCAATAGTGGCCAGTGGATTCTAGGTACAGCAACTCCCTACTGATGACATATTCCGGCACCCAGTGGGTAGATTCCTCACCACTTCTATAACACAGAAGCTTTATGTGATTGGTTTTCTCAAATCCTGAAGTTGGGATTCCTAGACATTTCCATTAGCGCTACAACTCAAAGAAGGTCTTTACTGTCTTATGGCTTCCTAGAGATTTCCATTAGTGTTACAACTCAAAGAAGGTCTTTACTGTCTCATGGATAATAGCTATACCATCTCTCAGGAGGTCTGGAAGGGGAGAACTCTTATAGAGGTCTTCCTTAAAGTTTGCTTCACTTTAACCCTAAGAGTGATGACTTCTTTTTATATCTGATTCCCTTTTTCTTTTAGAATTCTCTTTAAATGTTAGCAGCTAGCACACCATTACTGTGATTCCCTGTTATATGAATAATTCTTCATCAAAATATTTCTGCATTCAAATAGCTCTCTGGTTTGTGGCTGATGATTAGCTCCTGACCAATACAGACTTGGTATTGGGAAGATGGGATTTGATCATGACTTTGGCTTCAGCATAGTTCTGAAATCCTTTTTTTTTTTAATTTTTATTTATTTATGATAGGCACACAGTGAGAGAGAGGAGAGAGAGGCAGAGACACAGGCAGAGGGAGAAGCAGGCTCCATGTACCGGGAGCCCAACGTGGGATTCGATCCCGGGTCTCCAGGATCGCACTCTGGGCCAAAGGCAGGCGCTAAACCGCTGTGCCACACAGGGATCCCTCTGAAATCCTTTTCAATTGGAAACGTGTTGCTGGTAGCAAATGATATAAAGTGACATTACAAATAATCAAACTATGAACTATGGTTGTAATGAAATGCCCAATGAAGCAAGTTTCTTGGAAGCCCAGTTGGATGCCACATTTGAGCTTGTGGCAGTAGTGATGACTACCAGGACTATGGTGTGCAAGGCATCAACTGAGTACATGGTGAATAGGATCACTTACAGAAAGAAAATGACAATATCTTTTAGTCTCAATTTCAGAAATTAATAACAAGAGAACTTCCATGACAGCTCTAAATTAATCTCTTATTTCTTCCACCCATGAGGCTAATATTGCTGAAAAGTCAAATATAAAATAAAATTGTACTGGTTGTTGAATTATGTTGTCAGTTGAATTCAGTCTTCAGAGTGTCTGTGTGAAGGATAGCACATTCATTCTGAAAGAGAGGGATCTTGAAACCTTGAAAAAATCTTGAACCATCAAATCACTTTGATACTCTCTTACCACTGGAAGTGACTTGTTTTCTGAGTTAAATAGCTTTCCTTTGCTCAAAATTCTGTAGTATATCACCTATGGCAGATGCTTATCTTACCCCTTGTTTAACTCATTTGGCCTTTGAAGGCATTGGATAGGTCTCAAAATAACTGTGGACTATTAATAACTTAAGAGATAGTGACTCCAATTGCTGCTATTCTTCCAAATGTAAAACTCTACTGGAATAAATAATGTCTTTTCACCCATCACATTTTTTTCAAGGATTACCAAAAACAGTTTGCTATCACTTGACCAGACCAATATGAAACCTTCAGTCCTGCCACAGATACCACAAATTTCCCTGTTCTTTAAAAAAAAAAAATATTTAATTAATTTATTTATTTGAGAGAGAGAGAACATGAGAGAGTGAGTGAGTGAGCATGAGCAGGGGTAGAGACAGAAGTAGAGGGAGAAGCAGACTCCCCAGTGAGCAGGGAGCCCAATGTGGGGTTCAATCCTAGGACCCCAAGATCATGACCTGAGCTGAAGGCAGACACTTAACTGACTGAGCCACCCAGGTGCCCCATAAATTTCCTTATTCGAAACCATAATATAATCTACCGAGGTCTTCATAATTTTTTCATTCCATAAAACATCACACTGATCTTCTACATTAAAGATATTATACTGATTGGATCTGATGAACAAGAAATGACATGTATCTTAAATGCTTTATTAAGACCTGTAAAGATTACGAGATGAATGAGAAATCCTGTAAACTTTCAGAGGACTCCCATCTGACTCAAGTTTCCCACAATCTCCCATCACTGTCTCCCATCTAAAACTTTGGTGTCTAGAGCATGTTGAGATGTCTCTTACATAGTAAAAGACAAACCACTGCTTTTTATGCCTCCTCCCACAATAGTAGGCAAATTACAGACTTTTTTTGGATTTTAGAGAATATATATGATACTTGAGTATGAGATTTAGATCTATGTAGGATGACACAAATGCCTTCCAGCTTCAAGTAAGGAAGAGAGAAAGTGGAGGCTCTGGAGTAAGTTCAGGCTGTACTTCAAACCACTGTACTACTTGGGCCTTAGGATCCAACAGATCCAATGATAATGTCTTTAGTGAATAGGAATGTTACATTGTACTTGCACAATAAGAGAATCATAGCACAGTTCTCTGATTAAAAACAGAGGACAGCCAGGGTGGCTCAGCGGTTTAGTGCCGCTTCCAGTCCAGGGCATGATTGCAGAGACCCGGATCAAGTCCCACGTCTGGCTCCCTCCATGGAGCCTTCTCTTCCCTCTACCTGCATCTCTGCCTCTGTGTGTGTGTGTGTGTGTGTGTGTGTGTGTGTGTGTGTGTGTATCTCATGAATAAATAAATAAAATCTTAGAAAAAAAACAGATTGGGCAGGTCCAAATGGTAAAATTAATATGCATAAGAAGTTAGCTCAGACTCCTTTGATATTAATTCTTTTGACATTGATTTAGCTTCCTCAGGTATATCCATTGGCTCTTGGCATTAGAGGTAAGACCAGCTGACTGAGAGGAAATAGAAAAACTCAAGCCAGGTTGGGAGATGGCTCGATATGACATATCAGTATTACCCAGAAGTGGTCAGATGAACAGATAAAACACCATAGTCCCATTGAGGGATAATCCTTAAGGAGTGTGGTAATAATAATACTATTATTATTAATTATTATTACTATTATTTTATGTAAAATAAATCCTCCCAGTGGAAAAAACTTCAAATAGTATATTTACATTTGGTTGTCTACTTTGAGTAAGGGCCAGAAGCATGAATCCACACTAATTCATGAAGGATTTGCTAACAGATTGTGTAGATGGTCAAAGACTTGAACAGAATAGAAAATTAGGAACAAAAAAACATTGAGAAGAAGAATGGATGACTCTTTCAGAATAGACACAGGCTATGAAGAAATTTGCATCTCACGTTAAAGTCAACAGAAAGCATCCCCTCTAGGGTAGGCTCTTCATAATCAATTGGACAAAATGGCACACTCGATGTATGTCAGTCATACTCTTTGCCAGTCTTCCTAGTTTTTGAACAGCAAACCTATGAACAAAGAGCCATATGGACAGGAATAGAGGCGATGCTTGGGCCCAACAACTATGTACTTTCTTTTGTCAAGATGGCCTGGGTAATGATACTGCTGAATATCTTATTTTCCAACAGTTGAACACTGAGCTCTAAATTTGTCATTATTGCCTGGATGTAAAAGCCAGTCACCTGTGGCAATTTATTTACATTAGATTTACTTCATCACGGATTGGGAAGTTTTTCTTTCTTACTGGGATCAGACACATATTCTGGATCTAGATTTTCCTTCCTTCTTGTAATGTTCCTGCAGCACTACCAATCAAAAACTTAGTGAATGCTTTGTAAACCACCATGGAATTCCACGTAGCATTTCTTTTGATCAAGGAACTTATTTTACCAATTTAAGTGTAGCAATGTGCTAATGTCAGCGAAATTAAATGAGCTTAAAACACACCACACTGCTTGCGAGCAGTTGGACTGATTGAAAGGTGGAAAAATGGCTTGCTGCTGTTCCCTTTGTAGCACTAATTGGTAGAAACTTCCTGAGAGGATGGGTTTTGTCTTATAGGATGCATTATTGCCTTTGAATCAGGTATCATATGATGATCTCTTATAACAGTCAAAGTATACAGGTTTGGTAATCATGAAATGGAAATGGCTCTTTTCACTATCATATGTAGTAATCTACCAGAATATTTGTTTCCTGTAACAGAAATCTTTAACTTTGCTGGTGTGGAGGTCTCAATTCTCAAGGAAGGAATACATTAACCATTGAACACAGCAATGGTTGTATATTGGTAAATCAGACTGATACCTAACCACTTTGGATCCTTGTACCACTGAAAGACCAGACAGGATAGAAGCTTCCTCTATCAGCTGAAGAGATCATTTTCTTTTTTTTTTTTTTTTTTGAAGAGATCATTTTCAATTACAAAGGAAAAATAGAATTACTGCTATATAATGGTGACAAGGAAAACAATGTCTGCAATCCAGAGGGTTTTCTAGAGTCCCTGTTAGTACTCATATCCATTAGTAAAGGTTAAGGGAAGATCACAGCAACTGAAAAAAAGGTGCAGCGATTTAAGAATACAGAACCTTTTGGAATAAAGTTTTGAGTCATTCAAACAAGTAAGGAATCTAAACCAAGGTCCTGGCTAAGGCTGGGGGAAGGAATCTCTCAATATCAACCACAATTTTTTGACTAAGTAAATAAATGAACACTGTAATAGCTTTGCAGTTGTTCTCTTTGTTTATAATACGCATGTGTTTACTTGTATATGCCTTCTTTTGTCTTATTTACATTATAATTCAATATAAAGTTTTTGACAAATAGCTTTACAAGTTAATGTTCACGTAGCAGAATATTTAGTGGTGCTGCAACTGAAGTTGTAGATACAGTGACTCTTGGGATGGTTCATTTGGAAAAAAAAATTGGGAACTTTTTCATTTGCAAAAAGGTAGCTGTTAATATTGCTAGGAGAAAACCTAGCATGGTTTTATTGTTTCAAGAAATTCAGTTGTATCAGAAGGGTGTATATGAAGGTAAGCAACCAAGGGGATGGACTATACCATTTAACAAATATATTGCCTCTAGGTACCAAATTCCCTTTTAATTGCTGTGCTCATAATACTGGAACATTTCCCTCCCGTCAGCAAGAATAAAACTAACCTTTGTCAGCAAAGAATATTCAGTGGACCTGGAAGGAAAAGGTTCTCTTCTTCTTACTTCCTGTTTATGCTCTTTTCTTAACTTATTGTCTATGGTAGTCAGCAATGTGCTCCGATGGAAGCTTCCCCCAACACGCTAGATCAGAGCCTCTTAATGGACCACCACAGTGAGTGATGCGATCTCATTATACTACTTCCTTTTTGACAGCTGTCCCTTGCAATTTAGAGAGTGATTTCCACAGCACAACAGCTCCCCACATATGGCATCTCCATCATTTCCAAGGTAGAATCCCAGAAAGTTCCACAAGCACAGATTCTCCACAGAACTTCCCTGCCTTTCTATTGGCTATCACTTTGCTCTCTCCATTGAAGTTTGGATGCCAGGCCTTGGAGGCAGGACCCCTCTCTCAGATTTCCTTTTTGTCCTCTTAGTCCTAAGGGGTAGTGGCTATTCACAATATCAGCTCCTATTGCATTCTTTGGAGTTCTCTTTATAACTTGATAGCTAATATCACATTATGCTAACCCCCTGTCATAGTTCTTAACTCTTTAATTATTAAAATGTATGAATTATTGTGTTGCTATGTCTCCTGACTGCATCCTCAGAAATTCACCTGGTACTTTCTTATTGATTGTCAGATGTATATACCAAAAATTATAGAGATTTGGGAAGCTGTTATATTTCTTCAGAGAGGTATTAATGTTCTCCTGGAAGGCATATAGTATAGGGAAGGGTTGTATAATAAACTTAAAAAATATATAACAAAATGTCAGTAGTGCTAAGAGATATGAGGGAAAATTAAGTAGGACAGGGAGATATAAGAAACAGTGTGACTTGTTGGATGGGCTTGTCAAGTAATGCTTCTCTAAGGAGTGTCAAAACAGCAGATACCTGAATGATGGAGCAATAATGTTCCTGAAAAAAGAACAAATGGAAAAGCCCTGAAGAAGAAAATACACGGATAACATAAGATACAATAAACAAGGGAGATAAATATAAACAATAAGATCAGAAAAGCAGGTGGGCCCCAGATCATGCAGAGTATATTAGGCCATATTGAAACCCCTTTTAAGGGCAGCCCAGGTGGCTCAGCGGTTTAGCGCTGCCTTCAGCCCAGGGCCTGGTCCTGGAGACCCGGGATGGAGTCCCACGTGGGGCTCCCTGCATGGAGCCTGCTTCTCCTTCTGCCCAACCCTCCCTTTCTGTGTGTCTCTCGTGAATAAATAAATAAAATCTTTAAAAAAAAGAAAAGAAACCTCTCTTAACTATCTTAGGGTTCCTGCCAATCTCTCTGTAACTACCCTTCTGTTTTGTTTTGCTTTTTGTAATGTAAAATTAATATGCAATCAGAAGGAGCATTTACAAGTAATTAGTGCTAGACCTTCAAGTACCAAAAACATACAGTAAAATTCTGCTATTACAGTGTCTTAGTTTGAGTCTCTGCCAAGTTAGAGCCTGAAACAAAGGCTTGGGAGCAGATAGTTTATTTAAGCAGCTGGTTCCTAACAGCAAGAGTGAGAAAACTGAAGAATAAAACAAGTAAGAAATAAGAGAAAATAAAGTGCTGTTACAGAGCTACTTACTTATATGGACACCTGGGATTCGGTTCCACTGGGGAACCACTGCAGGATAAGGGTTTATATTAGGTGATTATATACTAGCTTTGCCCACGAGTGCCTCCCAACCTCCCACTCCCCTCCACCCACCCATATCCCCAGTGTGTTAAATCTCATGAACTTCTATATTGCCTTGTATGGATTTGAGCAAGATCTCATGGTTTTGGGAAAACTCTGAGGCAAAAAAAAAAAAAAAAGGAGGAGGGATTCGGTAGGTTTTTAAAGTGAAATGCTCTCACCCTGCATAGAAATGGCTCAACAGTGGCAAGTAAAATGAATGTTGGACAAACATACATGAGAAGTAGAGTTCATCACAAAGTCAGTGAAATCCACCAGTGAAACTTCTTTAACTTGCTGACTGGAAATTCCCAGGCCAAAGCATTTGGCTAAGCTATTTAAATGGCAGTCCTGCCTGCATTTGAGAGCTACCTGGTAGTCTGTTTGGAGTTAAATATGAATAGAATGATTGTGAGTTTTCTCTGAGACTTGAAGAAGAGTAGCATCATCCCTTTGAAATCTTGAGTTCAAACCTTTGGCCTTATGTAGGGATATAAAGCCTAGAAAATACTGGAGACATGGAAATCTACTTCCTGTCCCTCTCTGTTGACTGTCTTAGTCTCACCTTCCCTCCTTCTCCACTACTGCCCACCCATCCCCCAAAAGCATAGCAGAAGGTATTTAGAAGAGTAGGGAGTGAATTCCAGCCAAATCAATTATATACAAATTGGTACTTACAAGACATATTATGTGGGTTTTCTACTATAGCTTACATTGAAATCTTTTTAAAATTTCCTTTGAAAAAAAAAATAAAATAAAAAAAAAATAAAATTTCCTTTGAAAATTGAGAACAGTAAACATTTCTTTATATGTGCTTGGTAATCTGAAATCATCACAATTAAATTCACATGTTATTTTTTTATGTCACTTGATGACTGTCTTATATAATATTTGGGCTCAGTTGTATTTTTTTTTAATTTTTAAAATGTTTATTTTCAAATTTATAATTTTTTGTCTTTCTATCAATTTCTAGTTTTGCTTTTTGTTGCTCAAGCTATATTCTTTATTGTGAGACTCTTTTTAGGTTGTCCTTGCTAAGTTTTTTGAGGTGAGAAGCAGATGAACAATAAATAGAACCTGTTCTAAGGATATAAATGAAAGCATTATTTTTAAAAGAGTTTACTTATTTATTCATGAGAGACACAGAGAGAGAGAGAGAGTGAGAGAGGCAGAGACACAGGCAGAGGGAGAAGCAGGCTCCATGCAGGGAGCCTGATGTGGGACTCCATCCTGGGACTCCATCCTGGGACTCCAGGATCACACCCTGGTCCGAAGGCGGTGCTAAACCCGCTGAGCCACTCACGCGTCCCTAAATGAAAGCATTTTAACAGATATTGTACTCACTAGCCAATTTTTATTTTGGTAATTTATTATTATTGTTCCTGGTTCCATATCTTTTTGTTTTGTTAACCAGGATTCCTGAGAAAAATAAAACCTGGATATATTTTATAGTTCAAACTTTAATTCCCTTAGTTTTTTTTTTTTTTTTAACACACCTTCATTTTTTTGGGTGTTTTCTCCTTCTAACATTGCCATCTTCCAAGAATATAAATATATATATATATATATATATATATATATATATACACACACACACACATTCACACACAATTTACTCCTACAAATAATACTGTATGAAGATACTTATTCTTTTAGGTAAAACTAGTATTATCAAAATTATTTACAACAAATAATGTACCTTTATACTGTTTCATGACCAAGCATGTTAAATTATTGTTCCCAGGGAAATAATAATTTCCTATAATCCATCAGATAAATATAAGTTATCCACAATTTAGATCCAAGTAGGATAACAACAGCACCTCACATTTATAAAATGCTTCCACATATATTTCTGTCTTTCAAGTTTCACCACAAGCCTGAAAAGTGAGGATTAGAAAAGTTAAGTAATTTGCCCATGTTCACATACTTATTTAGTGACTCGTGTAGCCAAAATCAATTGAGTGCATTTCTAATCAAACTTAAACTTTTAAATTCTCTTAAAGAACTATGTCTTTACATAGTTCTTTTTTTTAAATATATATATACAGTTACAGCCTCTTCCATTTGACTTCCAAAATAAGTGTCATAGAAGTGTGAAACATTGCCTTCTTACGGTAATGTATCAAATGTTGTGAATGGTCTCATTTGCAGGGAAAATTTAATTTTTTTAAACACACCTCCATTGGTTCTTTCATTTAATTACATCTGATATAAATTATCTTATTTCTTATTCCAGTCAATTCTGCTTCCAACAAGTGCTAATGTAGTGCATAAATCAAATTTCAAAAATAATGACTGTAAGGTTAGGTCCTTTAACAAGGAAAAACTGTCTACTTCTTTAAGCTCCCGATGACCAACAAAATTTAAAAAATTTAAAAAAAAAACAACAAACTTATTTTTGCCAATGTAATACAAAACAAAATAAAAGCAAAGTAATTGGACTAAATTTAATTTCTTTGAAATTCATTTGCATGTACTGAAGAAGCATACATGCAAAATCCAGCAACAACAGAATTAACAGGCTCCAAAAAAACACATTCTCAGCATCTATTTAAGGGCATGATTTTATATGTATACTATATATACATATAAAATATATATGCAAATTTGAAAACACTTGAAAAAGGATATAATTTTAAAATATTGTTTTGAAGATTACATGATCAAAAATTTTCAAGGTACCTGCTCTTCAGTACCATATATTGATTTTTTCCTGTCCAGTAAAGCCAGATGGAATTAAAGATCTGTAACTATTTTCTATTATCCATTAGCAAAATCCCTTATTTGAAATTAGTGACAGGGATGCCTGGGTGGCTTAGCGGTTGAGCATCTTCCTTGGGCTCAGGGGTGATCTTGGGGGTCCCAGGATAGAGTCCCATATCGGGCTCCCCACATGGAGCCTGCTTCTTCCTCTGCCTATGTCTCTGCCTCTCTCTCTCTCTCTGTGTGTGTGTGTCTCTCATGAATAAATAAATAAATCTTTAAAAAAAGGAAAGAAGTAACCAAAATAAATAGCATATACAAATCTTCCTTTCTTAAATTGTTTAAAAATAATCTGCACTTGATTTTTGTTTCAATAAAATAGAAGAGGTTGTTAATTTGGAAATATCCACACATGTATAATTCATACCTTTGCTCAATGAGTCGAAGTGATGGAAAAATTAACTTAGGCTTCAACAGAGAATTGACTACAAGGTACTAGGAATTCTGTGGATTCTTTTTTCAGGCTCGGGGCAAGAATTGCTGGAAAGTTCTTACATTTTGTGTTTGCTAAGGGAGTATTGGTTCAGAAACCACTTTTTACTTGTCAGCTGTCCCTAGTGTTCTAGAGTTGTTTCTATGTTTGTTTGATTTGTTATGAAATACTTGAAATAGACAAAATATGAGAATAACATAATGAATTCCCATGTGCCTGTCACCCAGATTTAAGAAATGTTAACATTGTGCTGTTTTTGTATATTATTCTTATAGAAATAAAAGATTTACCAACACAATTTATACCTACTTGGTCTCCTTGCACAAACATTACCTTCCCTTTCTCCTCAGAGAGAATTGGTGCCTATTTATATATTAATATCTTTACTGCATATGTACAAACATATAAAATATAGAATACTTGGAGACTTTAGGTTTTGCATAAAATGCATCATACTATGCTGTTTTTCCCTATTTTCTTTCTCTCAACAGTATACATTCAAACAGAACTATTTTAGAATTAACATAACTGTTTCATTTTATCTACTGAGTACTATTCTATTTTATGAATTAATAAATCACAATTTTATTTTTCCATTCTTTTTCTTTATAGATATTTAAGTTTTCCCCCATCTTTATGTTTGTTTCTTGTTTAATTTTGGTATTACAAATTATGTTATAATGAATACTGCTACCAAATAAAAATAAATTCAGACTTGGAAAGGAGAGGTATTACTCCAAAGAAAGACAATTGCCACAGGAAGAATACACTATTCTCAGAAATTTGCAAGCATCATACAGTCAAACAAACAAAAAACTTTCTAATTTTATAGGGTAAACAAGAAAGAAGAGAGAAGGAAAAACTTGTAAGGGGAACTAGGCATGTAAGGACAAATGACCAATAGGGTCTGACAAGGAAAGGGGCTTGCTGTGGTCAGTTGAGTCCCAGGAGAAGCTGAAAAGAGGCTGAGACTTTTTTTTAGTGTTTGCCTGGGCCTGGGGCATACAGAGTTCAGGGACCTGTAGGAAGGAGAGAATCCTGATCAACATTGGGTCAAAACAAAGCAGAGGATAAGAAATGGGCAATTGTGAACATTTTGTCAATTCTCCCAACTGCTTAAGAGACAAAATTTGAAAAAAATAAAAAAATAAAAAGAGACAAAATTTGTCCTTAGACACTGTTAGGAATGGAATAAGAGTCCTTGTGAGGTTGAGGTTGTTCTATATAATTTTCAGGGGTCAACCACCCTTCACATTCTACTGTTCTGAAGGACTAGCTATGTTAATTAGTGAGTGTGGTATCAGATTGAGAGCGGTTGGAGAGATATATAATGAGAGATAGATCTAGGAATAAAATAAAAAGAATAAGTATTTAAGTTTGAACAACTGAATAAAACCAAGATAAGACTTGGAGTTTCCAACTGAGAAGATCCCAAGATGTTAGGTCTAAAACATATTCATTCAGTTGGCAGAATGAGGTTAGCGTAGGCAATCTGACAAATTTCCCAATTGACAATATGAATAATTTTAGTGATAGCATAGGACATCAGAGAATATTCTAAAATATGCACAGCAGTGTCTCCCAAGCAGTGTATAAATACCCCCTCAGAAGGCCAGGCCACATGTGATGCTGGACAGTTAAGGGCCACTGGTTGGAGTCCATGTAGTTAGTTAGCAGTGATGTTGGAACTTCTGATAATAGTGTCATGGATATTTCCTGGAGTACAGCAAAGAAGATGTAAGAGTTTTGGCAAGCTTCCCAAGTGGTCCACAAAATAATAGTTCCAGACACAGTTTATCTGTCATGATCTACAGTAGCAGTCAAGTCTTCTAGAGTTGCTATCAATTTCCTAACCTGTTCTTTTTTTTTTTTTTTCCTAACCTGTTCTTCTAAGGCTTCTTGAGAACCTTGTGAGAAGTTCACAGCCTCCTTATAAGACTGGTACAATGTGTCTAAGTTTGTAGTTAATGTGGTTGTGCAGAGCTTTGGGCTCATATAAAAGCTAACAGATACATGTAGTCTCATTTTTCAAAAGTTCAAATTATGCCACTCATCTTCTATGAAAGACTTACATTAGTACCTGTTTTCAATAATCAAAATAAATCCAGAAGACTTTAACTTTTCCAAAAAAAGACAAAAGCAAAAATAGTATTTAGTGTGTTTGTTTTTGCAGTGAGCTGTTACAGAGTCAATGTGTACAAGAGCAGCTACAGTGGCACCACCAAGCTCCTTCTTCAGGAACTACACTCATCATCTCATCATAGCTTTGAACTGTGTCTATGAGCATCAATGCTTGATCTCAATTTATTTTGTGCATCTGTTAGCAAGATGTGTCCTAAAGTGTCAGAAAAACCCAGGAGAGGTTATTTTTGGGGTCTGCGAATGTTAAAAATTTTTCCATATAAATTAATTGGAATTGCCTTTTTACTCTGCACCGTTCAGCTTATGAAAGGTTTTAGGGGAATGCTGTATTTTCAGATAGCAGACGAAGCCTGTCGTGGAATAGTTAAGGTGAGAAATGAAGGCAGTATGACTAAAAATTTGATAAGTACTAATTAGATTAGCTAGATAACAGAATCTAGTTCAATTAGCAGGCAGATGCCAATTGGCACCACTGTACCTCATTAAGGGCTATCCAGGGTTCATGAAATAAATGTCTCATGGGTTTGTATCTTGGGATTCATGTGAAGTCTTTTAATAGACTTGTCTCATCAACTCATCAAACTGGGAAGAGGAAACTGATAAGGTTGTTGCTTACAGAATAGACAATCCCAAGCATCCTAGGTAAAATTTTGTTTAGTATCATCTCTGTCTATTAGATTCATATGACAAGGCAAGAAACATGTATTTTTGCTTTCCATAGTAATAATGTAGGTATTTGTGTGGATGGCAAAGTGCTGTGATTACACATGCTTAGGCTCATGGAGGGCCCTTAGTTATATTGCAGTAGAAGCATAAATTGCCTTGTTGGAAGAATCTTGAAATTGTAGGAGGTTCTGTTTGAATCTGGAGTAGAAAACAAAAGGGTCCTTAGTGATAACCAAAGAATTCTCCAAAATCTGAGACAGTTAGGACTTCATGGGAAACCAGAAGCTTCCAAAGGAAAGGAAATATATAAACAGCAATCAAAAGTAGAGTTGCAATATTAATTATAGTAGAAAAATTTTTAAAAGAAGAAAGGTTGTAAGATTGTGTTATAAACTAAGTAAAATAATGCCATAGATTCTGGGGCCTTTGCAGGAATGGAGGAATTTTTAAAGGAGGGATAGGTAGTATGAGAAGGAGGAGACTATATAATATAAAGCTCATTGTGAAAAGTTATGGTTGCAATTTGAGTAGGTACATGGATAACAAAGATGCAGGTACAGATAAAGAAGGATAAGCCAAGGAGGACCATAAAAGTCATGAGAAGAGGAAGTAGTTAAGGAATGCTAGAAGGCCACATTCTGACATCTTGGATGGAAACAGACCACTTCATGATGTCATCAGCTTATCTTATAGATACCTACTGTGTTGCTTCATCTGCTTCTAGGGACTCTTGGAAAGCCTCAGTTTAAGGTTTCCATTCAGACTAGACTTTCATTCAGAGTACCATTTATACCTTTTCCATTGAAGAACATGAATCCAGGTTTGGACCACCTAAATTTGGCAGCATTGCTAGTGGTAAGGAAGATGACATAAGAGTCCTTCCAATGGGGTGAAATATTAATTTCCAATTGATGTCAGCTCCAGAGAACTAAGTCCCTAATTTCTAGAATGTAGAGTGTTTTGGATAGAAGAACTTGAGGAATAGCAATTTCAACCCTTTGATGAAAAATGTGGATATATTTAATAAGTCCCTTGCAGTATTTTAGGTTGTGTGAATTGATGAGGATAGAATTTTTGAGAGCCCAGACAGAAAAATGAACAATTATAGATCATCAATTATTACTTCATATTGGGGCAGTCCTGCTTATCCAGCAGGAGATAACTAAAAGGCAATCAGTGCTGAGGGTGAAACCTTAAGCCATAGGAGATTGAGTTATCAGTTTTTCAAGCTTTAATTTTAATAATCCATTAATTTTCTGTGTCATTCCAGATGACTGGGAATGATAGAGACAATGTCATTTTGAGGATAAGGGAAGAACTTATTTAATTGCTTAGATGACTTTACCATTGAAATGGATCCCTTGGTCATTTGAACAAGCCAATGGAATTCTGATGCAGGAAATACTAGTTCCAACAACAGTTTAGTGATGGTAGTGGCAGTAATCTTTTTACAGAGAAAGCTTCAATCCAGTGAGAGAATATGCTTATGACAATAAGAATATATTCATATCCATGAGATTTAGAGAACTCAATAACTAATTTCCAGTGAAGAAAAAGTCTTGCTGAGGAGTTTTTTTCTTGCCCCAACTTTGTAGCTTTATCAGGATTATAGTTTTGAGAGATGAGACAAGACTCTACCCAGCACTTGTTCCAGATAGGGAGTTGAAGATTCCTTAGCAATGTTGGCAGTGGAGTTGATTTAGTTTTTTTCTTCCTTGATGAGTATTTTATTAAGTTTGAAAAGTAAATTTCTGATGAGGAGCTGAGGACAGACCAAGTGATTATCTGAGTATTTCCAAAGTTTAACCAGTTACATAAGACATCCAAATTGTTTTCAACTAGCCTTTTAGTATTCAAGGATTTTTGAATTAGGAGATTTTAAGTATCATAATTAGAGGATCAAGTGTAATCACAGTAGATTTAGGATCTTATCTGATTGAGGTGAGAGTGTAGCAGCTTTATGACAATTTAGTATATACATTAAGCATGAATTTCCTTTTGCTTTAGGAGTTTCATGACCCATAAGAGCTTCTATCTTAAGTATGAATATCTTCTTTGGCTGTAATAAAGCTTCTAGGAAGTCAGACAACTGACACCATTTTCCATAAGTGTCCTGGTTGTTGATTGAAATCTGCTGACTTTCCACAATATATCCAAATAATGTGCTACCCAAAAACATATCTATTGTCTATACAGATCCAAATTTCTTATCTGAGCCAGAGAAGGATTTTGTGAGAAGCACAAGGTCAGAGATCTGAGCTGATTTTGCACCAAGAAGAGACCTACATTCAATGGAATTTTGAAAATCTGGAATTGCATATTCTAGTTGAAAATTTCCTTCTGAGTTATAGATATGAGTCATCAACAAAGAGGATAAGGTCTGGGTTTACAAGGGATTTCTAAGAGGTCAGAATAATAGAGAATTGAGGCTTGAGTGTCCATAATATAATCATGTAGTTTTCCTTCAGCTGGGAGAGGGAGCAGAATAGTGGCACTGAGATTTTGACATCAGTGGAAAGTGATGTGAGAAAGAGAGAGCATAAGAATTTCTCAACAGGTGAACCTGAGAGATCAAAAACTCAAGGATAAGATCCTAACCGCATGAGGGACATAAATGTTCAGGGTATGACCTAGCGCAACGTTGGCTGTGATTTGAACTGATTTTGCACTTGCCACTACTGCCAGCAAGTAAGGACGAAAAGCTTGAGTGGCAGGATCTAGGCTAAGACTGCAATATCTGATTGAACTCTGATTTCCATATGTCTGAGATAGAACTCATAAAACATGTCCTTCTCTTCCAGGAACAAACAGAAAAGCAAAGAGTAGTCAAGAAGCCCTAAGTGAAATAAAAGAAAGGGATTCAAATGATGTGACTGAAGACAAGTCTCATATTGGACATTCAGACAGTTTCTTTAGTCATGTCATATAAAGGGGATAATATAGCAGAGAAGTCAGGGATCTGAATTCTACAGTGGCCAAGATTTCCAGG
Organism: Vulpes lagopus; assembly: GCF_018345385.1. Taxonomy (NCBI): domain Eukaryota; kingdom Metazoa; phylum Chordata; class Mammalia; order Carnivora; family Canidae; genus Vulpes; species Vulpes lagopus. Next base: position 37,596,214 of record NC_054828.1, read on the forward strand.
AAATCTTGAATTTATCTCTTGGTTTCAAATAGGAGGTTGTTAATTATTATCTTGATGTGATCTGAGGGTCAGATGTTTCCCTCAAGGTGAAGATCATGATCTAAATAGTGGACTTGGGGGCAATAGTACTGAACTTTTTCTCTTGAAACCTTATGGCTCTTTTGAACTAAGTCTTTTAGTAAGTGTTAGATTTCATGAAAAGAGTTGCCGAATGTCTTTGAACAAAGGAGGTCATCTACATACTGAATGAAGTTTGAATCACAAGGGAAAACCTTTAGATTTGCACTTAACATTCAGGAAAATTTTGTAAAGAATTCTGTAAGTTCCTGGGACCTGACTGTCCCAGTGTGTTGTTGATTTTCCCATGTAAACGTAAGTAGATATTGGGAGTTAGGATAAAAAGATATGCTGAAGAAAGCAAGATATAAAGCAACAATAATAAGTGACATCAGAGGAGAGATTAGAAGAGAGAATAGTATTAGAGAGAGGCATAGCCGGGTATACATCCACCATTAAGGACTCTGCCTCACAAATAAGTCCCAAGTTTTTCTGTAGCCTCAAGGAAATCAGAAATGTGAGTGAACGGTCTTGAATGTGGGGATTGTCAAGGGCTTGGGAGCTTTGAAAGGAGCAAGAAGACTGGGGTCATTTAGTAGAGCTAGCAGAGAACAAAGCTGAGTGGGAGGGGAATCCTGAATTTCAAGGGTTTGTACCTCAAGTGAACATAAAATATTATCATTCTAATTAGGAAGTATATCTTTGCATATTAGATGAACTGAATTATAGAATTTAATGAAAAGCCTTGTAGGGTATGATGAGGCCCTAGAGATATAGAAAGAGGTTTAAAAGGGGACAACACATAGTAAGTTATCTACCTGCAACACAGAGATTGTTTGTATACTCTGAGGGATTATGGTGGAAAATTGTGAGGTGTCACATGTGGAGCAAGTGGCTCTGGTGTCTACTGGAAAGGTGGTGGAATGCCCATTGACAGGGATTATTATTTCCCCAGTTTTCTTAAGGGTATCTAGGGCAGATATGAGCCAGTCTCTGAGAGGAGAGTCATTGAGACTTTGAGGTTTGTGTCTTAGGACATTTTTAGCATAGTGTCCTTTTTCCTTGCAAGGGCCACAGGTGTCTCTACCAAAGATTTTGGTAAATTTGAAGAGCATTAGGTCTTAGAATAATTTTCCTCAAGTTGTTTAATTTGGAGAGTCATGAGTTTGTATCATGTATACTTAGTTTATCAACCCATATATCCTCACGGTGCTGTGTTAAAGCATGGATTTTAGAAACAGGGACATTTTCTCAATTAATCTAATATCCTTGAATAGTCTCCCTTAGTTCTACATGGAATCCATTACTAACAAAACTGATAAAGCAGATACCATGTGGCCCTCTAGAGTTGGATCTAAATAATATTTCTAGATATTATCAAGGAGCCTAAAAGCTTTTTCCCTCATTTCCTTAGTTCTGTTATAGCCCTCTGGATTATTTTGATTTCTTTGTAGATCCTTGTTAAGTCTGACCAATTTAGATTTTTTCTGTTCTTTTTTTTTTCTTTTTAAAGATTGTATTTATTAATAAGAGACACAGAGAGAGAGGCAGAGACACAGGAAGAGGGAGAACCAGGCTCCATCAGGGGAGCCTGATGCAAGACCCAATTCTGGGACCCAATCCTGGGACCCTGGGATCATGCCCTGAGCCAGAAGCAAACGTTCAACTACTGAGCTACCCAGGTGTCCCTGACCAATTTAGATTTTTTTGACTGCAATAAGATGTCTCCAACCTAAAAGGAATTGAGCCAATTGGTAGAGATGAGTCCCAGAGATTATGCCCTTAAAATTAATTTGAATTGTATAGAAACATCTCTATTTTTACATGGGTTAAGAAAAATCTTCAGTATAGCATTACAGATCAGCTTGAGACCAATGTTAAAAAAAAATCTGCTGGGGAGTGGGTAATTGGATCCCTGTAGTTTCTTGTTCGTGGAGTCTTAACATTGTAGGAGCATGGTCACAGAACATTATGGGGAATTAAGAAGCTGATAACCTTAGGGTCAAGGAATAGAGAATAAACACAAAATGAATGAGAATGTGGTTGTGAGAGAGACTGATACAAATTTGGAGGAGCAGAAAGTGTTGAGGGTACAAGTGTCGTAGAGAAGAGGTAAAAAGGAGTAACATTGGAGAAAAACAGGTGTTCTCCCAAGAGACTGAGTAGCATAGCTTCTGATAAAATAGATTGAGATTATTGAAGGGTGTGATTGAGAGTTGATTGGGAGGACAGATTTTTTTTTTTTTTTTGGCTTTTTCAAACCAGAAAAAGAAAACAGATCATTGAGGGGAGAGTATTTTAGATACCCAGGAATCAAAGGCTCCCTGAAGTTGTACTAGATTAGAGAGGTCTCCAAAACTCCAAGGTGTCCATTGCAATTCCAAGTCATCCTTAGGAAAACCTTGCCATTTTTGAACGTATTGGCAAAATTAGTAGGAGTGAAACATAGAGTCAGGTGGAGTTAATCTACTTTCTGAGAAATCTAACCTGGGAGATCGAGAATCATCCATGGGAGCAGCAGGATCAGGTAGAAAGAGGAGACAGATAATAACAAATCACTTCTCTGCACACTCCTCACTTGAGAGCCAAAGTGGTCCCTTGTGCAATCTTTAAAGAGCTGAAAGACTAGCTTTGTGCAGTTTCCTGAACATAGAATCAGGAAAAGCAGAGAAGCATCACAAAAAAGCTGAGAATTTCCCTCCATAAAGTCAAGTTGTAGATCTTCACTCAACCCCCCCCCCCAAAAAAAAAACCCATCTAGTAACAGTCTCACTAGAACAAAAAAGACCCAGCAAAATTCCTGGTCAAACATAAAAGAATCAGGAAGTCCTACTCAAATAGAAAAGAACTGGTAAGAGCTCAATTTAATAGTTTAAAGCAACTCCCTATTATGTTACTACAGGGAGAAAAAAAATATCTTAAAGCATTGGATTAGGAGTTGTGGCCCACTATAGATCCTGATTTCCCTAGCCAGGAAGGACCCAGGGGTTTACGAAGCCAGCACGAATGCCTAGGTAAAGACAGCAAGGTGTGATTGTCAGTCAGCACTCCATCCATGTCATGGCACCAGGAACTATCAAATTAAAAACAAATTAAAAACAAACAAACAAACAATGAAGTCCAGATTTAGAAACTCTATTCAGAAAAAAAATACTGCTGCAAGAGGGAGAATGCTCCAATTTCAGAAATGTGCAAGCATTTCACAACTCAACAATTTTTTGTTCATAGGATCAAGGAGGGACAAGCAGATAGAAGCAGAATCTTTTAAGAAGCTGCTGGACAAGCAAAGGGAAATGACTAGTGAGGGTCTGCCAAGGAAAGGGTCTTGTGATCTGTTGATTCTCTGGAGAAGCTGATAAGAAGAGCAGATTGCAGTTTTTTAGTGCTTGCTCATGCTTGGGAGCATGCAGAGTTCCTTCTGTAGAAAGGAGAGAACTTTAAACTAGAGTTTAGTCAAGAAAATTGGAGGGTAAAAAATGACCATTGCAAATACTTGGTCCTCCATAAACATTTCTCCTTCTGTTTGTGTGGGAGAAGTCCTCTAGAGCAAGGATCAGAAAGTATTTTTTGGTAAAAGAGAAGATAGTAAATAATTTAGATTTGTGACTGTAGGGTCTCTGCAGCAACTCAGCCATTGTGGCTTGAAAGCAGCCATAAACATATAAACTCAAGTTAAGGAATGGGCAGGATTAGGCTCTAACATTACTTTACAAAACAGGTACCTGGCAAGATGTGGCCATTGGAGCATACTTTGCCCACCCATCACCTAATAAGATTCATTAGGAATTAAATACCCTGAAATGTGGAAAAAAACCCACAAGTAATAGTAGCTTGAACCTCCCTCCTAATAACATCAGCCTGTTTCTGATTGGCCAGATCATTCATAAAGCCACATCTACCCATAAGGGAGCTTGAGAGATATTCATATTGAACATGACATATCACTCCCAGATAAATTGTGATTAAGAAAGAAAAACAATCAACTTCTTATTTGAGTTTGTTTTGCCTTCTGTAGTGCATCTTTGATGTTCAGTAAAAAAATAAATAATAATAATAAGAAGAAGAACCTATTCTATGAAAGTTGACCTAACTTTATAATGACCAGTCATATTTAACTCAAGTTAAGGTTAAGAGTGGGACCCCTAGGTGGCTCAGGCGTTGAGTGTCTGCCTTTGGCTCAGGGTGTGATTCTGGGCTCTGGGATTGAATCCCATATCGGGCTCCTTGCAGGGAGCCTGCTTCTCCCTCTGCCTATGTCTCTCTCTCTCTTTCTCTCTCTCACTCTCTCACTCTCTCTCTCTCTCTGTGTGTGTGTGTCTTTCATGAATAAATAGATAAAATCTTAAAAGAGCAGAGAACAATTAATCTTATCATATCCTATCTTAAAATAGAAACATAAAATATTCCTAGAAGTCTTTTTTTGTTTTGCTTTATTTATTATAGCATTTAGCACAGTCTAAGAGAACTAGAGCTGATATAATGATTTAAAAAAAAAGTCTTCCCCAAATTACAATGATCAAAGATAAGTAAGCCTAAAACACACAGGGAGTTTCAAATCCAGAGGATTTTGCATGATATGCTAGAACTAAGACAGTCAGCATTTATAAACTGCTTTTCAAATTAATTTGGACTTGGATAACATTTAAAGTTTCCATGAAATCATAATTCAGGGCATAAAAAGGGCAACATATGTCTATTTTCCTTACTAAGAATAAGACTGTTTGGAATTTCACTGGTTTCACCTCCTAAAGCCATCTCCTTTGCTGATTTACACATTTCTGCATGAAGACAATTCATTCTCTGGATGTTAAAGTCCTCAGTTCTTAGCTAGTTTAGCCATTTGTATGCTGGTCATTGTCAAGAAGAGAGAAATCCCCCTTGAGCACTCTTCTAGTCTTTCCAAAGCCAATCTTTACAAACTTTCCTAATCTGCTTTATCATCCTGCCCTGGAGAAGATGGATTTGATATGTACACATTTATATTTTTAAGTTAAATATTGTGTTTGGTGTAAAACAGCACACTAAGATAAGGCTATACTGTTTAATCCTGTGTTTTCACATGTTTAAATCTTTTGAGTCCTTTCTCATGTTCATCTTTTATATTTCTGTGTTTCCTATCTTATGACTTTGCTGTTTTTCTCTTTATTAAGCATATTTCATGTTTAGAACTTACACATCAGTGATTGAGATTTGTTTTGGACTAATTTTTAAAAATGATTCAGTAATTATCAGCAACTTTTTTTTTCCTTTTAGCAATTATGTCTTTCATTTTATAGGTTTGTAGGTAGACTCCTTTCTTTTTATCTTTTGTTATTTAAAACCATTCCATATCTAATTGTCACCAATAACCTATTTAAATCACTATTTTAATAAAAATGTACTATCCATCAGTGGGCAATAAGAAGATTTCCTTTTTACCTTGGTTCTCTGGCCATAATCTGAACTGAAAATGAATAAATAAGGACAAAGCACTGAGCTGCAGCATTTAATGTGTTCATGCTATCGATTTGTGTTAGTTGCCCAGTGTTCTACAGCTTCTACAGAAGTATTTCTATGTAATGACTTCAGAAGGTCTTGGTGATTTTTCTACAATTTCATATTTCTATTAACATCATATCAAGGACTGCAAAAATCCCCCAGAGTACCGCAACTTTCAAACATCCAACTAAAAGAAAAAAGAAAAAGCAAGTCTTATTACATTTTCATTTACAAACATGATTGGGTTTTTAAAGTTTTTTTTTTTTTTTAATTTATTCATGAGAGACGCAGAGAGAGAGAGGCAGAGACACAGGCAGAGGGAAAAGCAGGCTCCATGCAGGGAGCCCGACATGGGACTCGATCCCAGGTCTCCAGGATCACATCTTGGGCTGAAGGTGATGCTAAACCACCGACCCACCCAGGCAACCCATGATTGGGTTTCTATATTATGTTATCAAACAGTAAGATACTAATTTATTTAAATTTTGAGCTTACATCATTCAAAAGTTCTCCAAAATATCTGCCTCTACCTCATCCATAATTCCATTTTCTTATACCTAAGGAATAATATATCTCAAGAGAAATAGAAATACAAGGAAGAACATGTAACAAGCAAGTAGTTGGTATTTCAAAGACTATTAATGTTCTAGTTTTATTATATTTTATGAATTGACTCCCAAGTTGGATTATTATAGTTACGCGCTTATTAAATGATACACATTTCCTCATTTACCTTGGAATATATAGAATGCAGTTTCGAATGTGATTGTTTTCAATCTTCAAAGTTTACCTGATTTCTTGGAGATTTAAAGTAAATTTCCATGGGCTTATGTGATATTCTACTTAATGTGATTTCATTCAGGTAATTGCCAAAGAACATAGAGGTTCATGATTGTCTCTTTCTCTCTCTCCTATATTTTCTATCCTTTACAAATATACATTTTAATAAACTGGCCAACACCTTTTCATCATGATTATAGGCTACTGCTGTTCAATCTTTGCATATATTCACTGTGTAATATTTTGTTGTTGTATTGTTTTTGCCTCTTCTCCTATATCCTGGTATTTTCTTGACCTTCAAAGTACATTCCAACCTACCTCCTTGACCCCTACCTCCCTGTTAGGAAGTGATTTCACTCTAGCTAGCTTTTTGAATACTTTGATATTCAAAAGATGAACATCTATCAGCTCTTCTCTTTTTTAGTCCTCCTAATTCTCAATAAAATTTTTCACAGTGGCAATTTAGTAATATGTATCTACCTTGAATAAAAAAGGTACAATCTAGTTGGGTTAGATGATGTGAATTAAACCATTTGTGTAAAGGTATACATGAAAATTCCATACTGTGGGCACCTGACGGGATGAACACTGGGTGTTATTCTGTATGTTGGCAAATTGAACACCAATAAAAAATAAATTTATTATTAAAAAAAAAAGTCTAAAAAAAATCCCATACTGTAGAATAGAGACCATGTAAGGGTAAAAATAAATCTAAAAAGAAAAAAAATCCCTGGCACAGAAAGGGATACTCTCCCCACCTTCCCTTTCTTAGAGCATTTATTTTAGAAGACTTGTAATTATAAGGTCTTTCTCTGTCTCTTTGAAATGTAGATAAATCTTTTGAAAAGCAAGGTAATTAGCAAGAATACTAGCTTTAAAACCCAAGAATGTCTTTCTCAAGGATTTGAGAAGCATCTCTTTGAAATATAGTAGTGAAGAAAGGTAGTGCACTTGTCCAGTTTCTCTAAGACCATAGGAGCCTAACATCAGTGGACAGTGTGTTCCAAATTGTGAAATGATCTCCTGCATAACAATAGTTTATTTTTCCTTTGAATGGAGCCAATTAACTAACATAGGTGATCACCCCAAATACCATGCAAATTTAGGATTAACTATGTGTGATAGATGGTGTTGTCGAGTCATTTTACTTAAAGACTAGTTATTGTTCATCTTGAGAAGGAAAGATAATGGGTTGTAGCTGCTTAGCTCTAAAAGGATAAAGCTTCTTCCTGCCTTTATAGTCTCTCTAGCTGATTGCCTGTGATATATATCATGTTCTGGTTTAATGCATATTTATAATAAAACTTTTTTCTTTCTTATCTGCCTTCATGAAGAGGGTTCTGGGTGACAGAAGATTTTGTTTTTAGTTCTATTTTTTCAACTCTCAGGAACTATTTAACATAGTACAAACTATAAGTACCAAATTACTTTGAGGAAGAAGATCTCTCTGTCCTGTGTTTCTCCCATACATTCTGTTTCTGTCTTTATTTCTGTGTTTCTCCTATATGTGTGTGTGTGTGTTTATATATTAAAAAGCATATATATGTAAAAACATATACACATGAATATATATATGAGAGATTATTTTTTGTTCTTGTATGTATATAAGAAAGATAATGTTTGTACTTACCTCATAGGACTAATTGTGAAAATTAAAGAGATAATATAGGTGAAGTGTTAAACACAGTGAATGCTTTTATTACAGTAAATACACAGCACCGTTGTGATTTATAGCAAGGCAGGGACATCAGTATTAAGGTTTTTAGAGACAAGAGGAACTGGACTCCCCTCCCCTTTCTACAAGGTCTAAGCTAATAGACAAACATCACTGACTGGTTTCCTTAATTGCACAATAAAGATGAGAAGAATACTCAAGTATGAACATCACATGAAATACATAGTAATTGTTTTACTAATATTTGTTTCCTTTATTTAAAACATTATTGTTTGCAAGGAGAAAGGGAAAGAGGTAAGGAAGACCAGACAAGGGCAAGAGAGGGAACATGGAAGCAGAAAAATGAAAGCACCATGTTGATCAGGGAATCAGACAGATGAATATCAAACTATTTTGTTTCTTTAGGAGAAACATATTATCCAAAGTCCTATTTTTAAAATGGTGCCAGGTGACCGGGGACTAAAAGCACTCCTAACACTAGTATTAATACATAGTTGGTAATGGGAAGTATCTTTTCCCTAGTTCTTATATTCTGTATTGTTCTTTTTTTTTTTTAAGATTTCATTTATTTATTTGAGAGACAGAGAGAGAGTAGGTACACGATAGAGGAGGAGCAGCGGGAGAGAGACAAGCAGACTCTGTACTAAGTAGGGAGCCTGATGCAGAGCTTGATCCCAGGACCCTGAGATCATGACCTGAGCCGAAATCAAGAGTCAGTCACTTAACCTGACTGAGCCAACGCAGGCGCCCCTATATTCTGTACTATGAAGTGTCTTTAAAGAGTTTTGTCCTTTCTTCCATTAGATTTTCCTTCTCCTTGTATTAATTTATAAAGTTTAGAGATTAATTTTAATCCTTTGTATAGACATTAAAAATAGGATTGCAGATTCTACATACAACGTGTTTTTTTTTTTGAAAGATACATTTTATTGTAAATATCTTTTCACTATGAAACTTGCCTTTTTATTCTATTAATGAAATCTTTAGGTGAACAAAATTCCTTTATTCTCCTAAACATCAGTTTATCATTTTTTTTCCACATGGATAGCACTTTTTGTATCTCGTTTAAGAAATCTTTGCCACTTCAAATTCACAAAGATCTTATTTTCTGCTAGCTTTTGAAAACTTTCTTATTTTTCATATTTCAGATTTCATATCTGAAATCCAAGTGGAATTTATTTTTGTGTATGATGTGAAGTAGGAGCTCAGATAGCTATTTTTCATTTATGGATTTTTATTTGATCCAGGAACAATGTGTTGAAATGTGCCCCCTTAATTTCACTTTTTTAAAATAAACCAAGTGACTATATGCGACTGGGTCTGTTTCTGTAATCTACTCTGTTCCCAGTCAGTATGTCTAAACTTGTGCCAGTTGTAAACTCTTGTAATTCCGATGACTTTATAAGAGGTCTTGATATCTGACAGTGTAACTTATTTAGCTTTGTTATTCTTTTTCAAAATTGCCTTAGCTTTGCTTGACTCTTTGCATTTCCACAAATTTGAGAACACATTTATCAGTTTCCATGCAATAAAAAATCTGCATAGATTTTTACTAAGATTGTACTTTTCCAAAGATCAATTGGTGAGATTTGGTATCTTTGTAATATTGAGTCTCCCAATACATAAGCATAGTATAAGCTGCTTTATTTAGGTGCTCCGTTTTGTTTTATTTTGTAGTTTCTTCAGTGGAGATCCCTCACAATGTCTCAATCAATCTATGTAAAGGAGTTTGAATTTTTCTGCTATTTTAGTGACACTATTCTAATATTACCATGCTACAAGAATAATTCTAAAAATCTACACACTGACTTTTAGCAAAACTAAACATAAATTATGCTGAGATGTTTTAAAAATTCCCTAACCCACAGCCAGTAAGTCTTGTTCTGCTTTTCATAACGCTTGTTATTGTTCCCCTAGTATTTTCTTTCCATAGCCTCATATTCAATATATAACTAAACACATAGAAACCCACCTGGCATTTAATACATAGTGAAAAACCTACTACAACACCAAAACCTCATGAAAAGAATCAGAAAAAAAAAAACCCTCAAATTGATGTATCATTAATAAATTTGACCTGCTTTTTTAGGTCAATGTAATATATTTATTATTTTAAAAAATTCAAGTGTAATTAACATGCAGTGTTATATTAGTTTCAGGTGTACAATATAATGATTGAACAATTGTATACACTACTCAGTGCTCATCATGGTAATTGTATTCTTAATCTTCTTTACCTATTCCATCCATCCCCCAACTCATCTCCTCACGGGTAACCATTAGCTTATCACCTATAGTTAAGAATCTGTTTTGCTTGTTTGTCTTTCTTTTTGTTTTGTTTTACCTACTTTTAGGAAAAAATTAAATGGAACCTCTGTTGAATACTTATGTTAATGATACTCCTGCTTTTCATTTCTAGGACTAGTTCATGAAAAATTACATCTTAACACCAATCTTTGTGTGTGTGTGTGTATGCGTGTGTGTCTGTCTCTAATGTATTTATAAAGTAAAGTGTATAAGGCACTAATCTTTAGTGCATATCTTATGATTATACACATACATACACATATATATGTGTATATACTCATGAAATGACCCCAAATAAGACGCAGAATATTTCCAGCACTTCTTAAATTGTCACTGTGCTCTTTGCCAGTTCACACTCCCCTTAGTGATAACTACTAATCTGACTTCTATGAACATCAATTAGTTTTATCTCTTCTTGAACTTTATGTCTGTTTATCCTTTTACCTGTTGATGGGAATTTGGTTGTATCTATTTGAAGCTACTGTTAATAAATCTATGAACATTGTTCTGCTAGTCTTTTGCTAGACACACACATTTATTTCTCTTGGGTATACAGCCAGGAGTAGAATTACTAAAGCAATGGATTGACATGTATTTATTTTTAGTGGGACTACCAACTTTACATGCCTACTAGAAACTTAGAAGAAACCCATCTATGGCTTCCCTAACCCTTGATATTGTCAATTGTTAAAATTTCAGTTCTTTTAGTAGATATATTTTGGTATTTCATTGTATAGTTAATTAGCATTTCCTAGGAAGAGTAATTAGTTTGCACTAATTTATTAGCAGTTTGGAGTATGAACTGTTTTTAAGAATTCCTGTCCAAGTCTTTTGATCATTCTTTTTTTAAACTGAATGCCCTAAACACCAGCCAGTGTTTTTCCATTTTCCTCCTATTGATTTTCTCTCATAGGACTTTTGCTGTCTTCTTTAATGCTATATTACTAGTGCCTACAACACTGCTTAACATTTGAAAGGCACTCATTGAGTAACTATTGAATAAAAAAATAAATACATTAATTAGTCCAAGATAAACCCTCATTTGTTTTATTTTCCTAAATCTTTAGCATATTAATGTCCAATTGTTTCAGCACCATTTGTTGAAGTGACTCTTTTCTCCTTATATCACCCTTACTCCTTTGTCAAAGATCAGCTGCCTATACTTGTGTGAGTCTATTTCTGAACTATCTTTTCTGTTCCATCAATCTATTATTTCACAAATGTCATTCTATCTTAATTACTGTAGCTTTATAGTAATCCTGAAGTCAGGTAGAGTCAGTCCTCCATCTTTGTTGTTCTTCTTTAATATTACTTTGGCTATTATGGGTATTATGCTTTTCTACATAAACTTCAGAATCAATTTGTTGATATCCACAAAGTAAATTGCAAGGATTTTGACTCAGGTTTCATTGAATCCATAGGTCACATTGGAAAGAATTGACATCTGAAAAATACTCAGTTTTTTAATATATTTATATGGACTATTTCTCCATTTTTTAGATCTATTATTTAATCAGGATTTTGTAGATTTTTTCATATAGATCATATATATATATAATTCTATTATTTATACCTAATTATTTCTTTTGTTGTTGCTATTTTTTTTAATTTCAAATATATTTCTGATGACAGGGCACATACTGCCTTGTTCCAGATCTTAGGGGTGAAACATCCAGTTTCTCACCATTATGTATGGTATTAGCTATCAGTGTTAGATATTCTTTATCAAGTTGAGAAAGTTTTTGAAAGATACATTTAATTTCTAGTTTGCTGAGAGATTATCAGGAATAGGTATTGGATTTTTCAAACTCATTTTCTGCACATCCTGGTATAATAATTTCTTTTTAGCTTATTGATGTGAAGGTTATATTATGTGACTTTCAAATGTTGAAACAGCCTTGCATCACTGGACTAAGTGCCACTTGGTTATGTTATATAATGATTTTTATACATTTTTTGGATTTGATTTGCTAATTTCTGTAAAGGGTTTTTACATCTATGTTCATGAGAACTAATGGTTTTATAATGTTCCCTTCTTTTATTGTCTTGTCTTTATCTGACTTTGATATTAGAATAATGCTTCATACAATGAGACAGTAAGTGCTTCCTCTGCTTCTGTTTTCTGAAAGATATTATAGAAAATTATAACTAATTTTTATTCCTTCCTAAAATGTCTGGTGGTATTCACCATCAAAACCATTTGGGCATATTGCTTTCTTGTTTAGAGGGTTATTAATTATTAATTCAATTCGCTTAATAAACATACATTCATTCAAATTATTTACTACTCCTTTTGTGCGTTTTGGTCATTTTGATACTTTGAATTGGTCAGTTTCACCTAAGTCATTGATTTTTAGTTTTCTTAGCATTTTTCTTTTGAGAAGGACAGAAGTGATTTCCATCCTCTACATATCGGAGCTGAAGTCAGATATTCATCCCCTCTTTTTTTCAGACTGTGTACTTAATATTGATTAATCAACATCATTGGAATGCCTGGGTGGCTCAATGGTTGAGTGTCTGCCTTGGTCTCAGAGCGAGTTCCCTGGCTTCTGGGATGGAGTCCCTCATCAGGCTCCCTGCAGAGAGCCTGATTCTTCCTCTGCCTATGTCTCGGCCTCTGTCTTTCTGTGTCTCTCATGAATAAATAAATCAAATCTAAAAAAAAAAAATCATTAACTCTCTTCTGATATCCCAATTTCACTGTAAGACCCATCCAGTGAATGTTTTATTTAAATAGTATACACTTAAGTCTTAGAATTTCCACTTGATTCTTTTGTATATTTTCTGTTTCTTTGGTGAAGTTTTACTACTTTTCATTTATTATGACCTTACTTTTCCTTATCTAATCGAGTATCATTATACTACTGCGTTAAAATCTGTGTCAGTTAATTCTAATATCTACATCATCTTGGTGTTGGTCTTCATCGTCTTTCTCTTATGAATAGTTATGTTCTGCTGAGAAATTTCAGATTGCAGGGATCCCTGGGTGGCGCAGCGGTTTAACGCCTGCCTTTGGCCCAGGGTGTGATCCTGGAGACCCAGGATCAAATCCCACGTCGGGCTCCTGGTGCATGGAGCCTGCTTCTCCCTCGGCCTGTGTCTCTGCCTCTCTCTCTCTCTCTCTCTCTGTGTGACTATCATAAATAAATAAAAATTTAAAAAAGAAATTTCAGATTGCATTCTGCACATACATTTAAGAAACTCTGATTTGTATTATGTTCTTAAGAATATTTATATTTTCTTTGGCTATTTTTGCATGTTTTTCTGTTTTTTTTTTTTAATTCAATATGGACATAACTTAGATAAACCCTGCGAATTTTCTAACCCTACCATAGGGAGCAGATGAAAACATTTTAGTTTGTTTATTTTTCTAGTGTATCTAGGCTGCTTGGACTCTTCCCCCTGCATTTACAGTTTATTAACTTAGTCATTAGTTTGGGCAGAATTTGCAGCAACAATTGAGACCTCTTTTTCTCCCTGCTTCCTTTCTTAAATGTCATTGTCTCACTTTCTAGTTACTGTGCTTTCCATAACCACAGAACTTCAGTTCTCCAAGCCAGAGCATTTTCTAATGGAATTCAACAGGCTGTCCTTAAGAACAAAACTTGTAAACACAAGAAATTCACTCAGTGCCATTTTCTTCTTCAAAATGTCAACTTCCCTCCTCCCCACCAACATCTGCCTGCTACTGGATATTCCCTTGTGCTTTCTAGTAGCTTTTTTATTTTGTTTTTTATTTTTTTGTCTACTGTTTTTAGTTGTCAGAGAAAGTTGGTTTGATAGAAGGTAATTGGCCATACAAGAAATAAAACTCCTAGAACACGATTGATTTTGAAATTTGATCTTGGCTAGAGTAACTGTTGAATTTATAGAGCTGTGTATATAGTGATTTGTATCTTTGCTAAGTAAAGACAATCTTGACTCTATCATTTAGATTCTATACCTCTATTTCTTGGTTCTTCTGACTTAGTACTTACTTCAGGATTTTCACTATATGATGAAAAACAGTTTTAATAATGTACATTTTTTTTCCTTAGAGGTAATGTGTCTTGTATTAATTATTTTTAAGTATCAGGTTTGTAGTTGATATGATACATGTGTGTGTATGCACACACATTTGGTAGTTAAATTTAATAAATCAAGTTCCTTAGTTTTAAATAATTTTTCATATGAGTTGATATTTGAGATATATTATCTTTTTTCTGTTTCAGTTGGGAAATTTATTATATGATTTTTCTCCTTCACATAACTTTCATGGTAAATTATATTACAGGATTTTTTAAAAGATTTTATTTATTTACTCATGAGGGACACAGAGAGGCAGAGACATAGGCAGAGGGAGAAGCCTATGGGAGGCTCCCAAAGGGAGCCTGATGCGGGACTCTATCCCAGGACCCTGGGGTCACACCCTGAGCCAAAGGCAGATGCTCAACCACTGAGCTGCTCAGAATCTCCATTACCATATTTTTAAGACATCAAAACATGCTTGCATTCTAGGGATAAACATAAAGGAATGTGATAAAGTTTAATACATTTTTGGAGGCAGATAGTGTGGAAGTAAACATTTTTTGTAAAGAAAAATATTCAGTAAGAAATATTTGCCTCCATTTATATAGATAAGATTAAAAAGAAATTTAAAACTGAAGAAAGATCTTAGAGTAGCTGATTAATCATCTGAAGGGAAATCCCTTGCTTTATACTAAAGTAAAAACAAACACTACTTATTAGGTCTGTAAATTCCTTATATTCAATTTGTCAAAATACTTTCAATGTGTAGGTGACAAAAAGCACCTAGAATGTAATCTTTATGTTTAAAGAGATGACATGGATTCTTGGCACGTGCTTTGTTTGTGCACAAAAGATATCTTTAGCATGTAAAATATATTTTCTTCTGGTGGTAATTATTTGTTTTAGAATAAAGAAGTGACTCTGGCATTTTTCTAATTTAAGCACACATTAAACATTCTTAATGCCACTGAAAGCTAATATTTTACTTGGAAATCTCACATCTATTTTCATAAATGAAATGAGCCTATGCTTTTCTATTCCCATGCTATCCTCTTCTAGTTAGAAATCAGAATTTTAAATGTGCTTTATAAATTAGGTAAATGTATTTTGACCTTTTTCTATTGTAATGGTTAATTTTATATGTCAACTTGGAGGGTACTTTTGGATGGGATTAACATATAAATCAGTGGATTTGGGGTAAAGCAGATTGATACCCACCAGAGGTATCACCTGAGATCTACCCAATCATTTGAAGATTTGCACATCTGAATAGACAAAAACCAAAACAAAACAAAACCACCTCTTTCCAGCCCCAAAGAGCAAAATGGAATTCTTCAGAAGATTGCTTTTGAACCTCATCAGCATCCTTAGTTCTCTGGGTCTCCAGTTTGTCAGCCCTCACTGCAGATTTTGGACCTGCCCAGTCAGCATCCTCCATGTGAGTTAATTCTTTACAATGTATATAAGTAATTGGTTCTGTTTTTCCTGTGAACTCCAAATAACTACATTTATTTTTCCTGAAACAATGTGTAAAAGAAAGGGACTATCTATTTTTAGAGGCTTTGGAAAAATTCATCTGTGAAACCATCTGAGTCTATTGATTATTATACTGATAACTTATATAAGCAAAAGTTAGTATTCCATTATCATTCCTTTGCTCTTGGCTATTAGTCTATTTAAATTTTTACATAATCTCCATTTGGTTATTTCCTACAACTACTTGTTTCTGCTTAATTTTTCCATCACTTTTACTGATCTGGGGTTATTTATGACACTTTATTTTGATTTGGCACAGGAGATCTGCTCAATTAATTTTTTCTTTTTGTCCTGTTCTTTTTCTTTCTTTCTTATTTATTCATTCATCTGGTTGTTTGTTTCCTAGTTTGTGTATTTCTAATTTTATCACATGAGTTTATACTTTTTGGGGAACAGAAGCTACATTGGCTGGTAATGCAGCAAATGTAGGGCCCAGCAAAAATGATACTATCTAGACTCTGAATTATATCTTTCAAGGTGCATTTAAGAAGTAAGTGTGGAGAATGTGCATCAAAGTGGAGTTGCTATTTTCTTGCAATATGAGTTCACCAACTCAGCCCATTTTACTGCCTTTAACACATAAGCAACCAAGAGAATTTCTACACTTCTGTTCCCAGCAGGCAATACTCATACCCAAAGTTTTCTTCTCTGAATCCCAGAAACCTAAATGACTGAGGGCAGGGAGGATGACAGACAGAAAGGAGTGAAATAGCAGAGGCTAATTCCTTTACCCTGTCTCTTCTTATTTGTCCTCCAGCACAGCCAGCTCTGTTATCCCCCAATTCTTATCTCTCCTTTTTCACTGATTGTTCTCTCTCTCTCTCTCTCTCTCTCTCTCTTTTTTTTTTTTTTTTTTTTTTTTATCTTGTCAGTGACGGAACAGGTGAGCAGTGATACTCTCAGGCAATTTGAGGAAGAGAAAAAAAGGAACAACAATAATCTTCTCTCAGTCCCCCAGTGGTTCCTCTGGCTTTCTAAGCCAGGACCGACTGAAGACCTTTGCCTCTCTGGGAGTTCTTCAAGGTTTTACTGTTCTGAATTTACTCCACTTCCCTCTTGCTTTCATGGTATCTCCAAGGTTAAGCTCTGGGAAAGGAGCCAGATCCCTGAGCTTGTTTGCCATCTTGTCAGGAGCTAGAAGTCAAAGATACTTATTCCCTGAATGCCTTTTTTTTTTTTTTTTTTTTTACTCAAATATCCTACTCTTCCACTGAGGCAGTTTGAAACTTAAATCTGTAAAATAGAACAGCTAGGATTAAAAACAAATGGAACTTTTGGAACAGGAACAGAAAACATCTTCCCACCTTGAGATGAGCTGATAAATATGCCTAAGCCCAGAATTTGACTCTATATTTTCTACATTTTAAGAAAATTGCAAAATTGGCTCTATTTCTATTTCCACAAAATCTATTCACAGGGGCATTTTTTCCCAAGACATTCTCTGAATTTCCCTAGCACTTAATCCCCTATGGTAATCACTGGAAAGTTCTTTCCTTCTTGAGGATTCTAAATGCTCTGAGTGATATGATACTAGGTTCCTTTTGGGACAGTTACTGAGGTGTGATGTGACTGTTACTTATTCCATAATGAAAAATATTTATTTTAAGGTTTTCTCTGAATCTCTTATTTTCCCCCATTATTAGGATAGATATAGCATTTTTGTAATGGATCTAGAAACAGATTCAATCTGCTGATGTCTTAAGCACTAGATGGTTTGCACAGTAACCAGCCCTCCCAATTTACCCAGGACAGGAGGATGTTTCCAGGATGCACTACTTTCAGTTTTAAAATCAGGTAAGTCCCAGGCAAAGCAGGAAGAATTTATCTGCACAAATGTCTTTAAGACTTAGTTTTCATATTAAGAAAAAATTCTAAAAACATTCACCAACCAATACTGAGATTTAGTAAAATTAACATAGATGTTGGACAGAGAACTAAACTTCATGTCCTAACATTCTGTCTAATGGAATGTGGACAGAGTGATAAACATCATTTACAGACCTGGGACACAATATTCCCCCATGAGCCTTCCCTCGCATTCTTTCTTCACTGGTTTTCTGACTAGCGGCTAAATACCCAGTGGCCATAAGGGAACAACAGAGTCAGAGTCACTGTGCAGAAACAGCCTGAGTCACTGAGCCCTCTCCTAGATGGCAAGCTAGTTACAAGACTGTACTGTGACATGAGTGAGAGATGGTCCTGTTATATAAGCCAAAATTTGAGGTTGTTGTGACAATTAGTTTAGCTTGATAGCATAGGTCCCTAGAGCAACATTATGTATTGGTTTATTTATTTTTTTCTTTCTCTCCCTCTTTACCAATACACGAGTTATATAAGATGGTTAACAAAAGTAAGAGCATTTTCTCATATTTTTGGCCATGAAGAAATATGTTGCAGTTCTTAAAGAGCTGCAATGGCTTTTGAATGAAATGTCTAATTAGGAGTGTTGAAAAATTTAAATCAAATTAAAATTAGAAAGCTGGAAATCGTGGCCTTGAGGAAGTGTATTTAATTTTCTTGCCAACTGTCATATATGCTTTTTTATTGCTTAGAGTTTTTCAGTTGCCCCAAACATTCATAGTATTTATATTTTGTTTAGATGAGTTTAAAAACCCATTTGCCTATAAAACTTTCAGAGGACAGCCTTTATCCTGCCACCATTTTCTTGTTTGATTGTGTTTCTATTGAACTCCACCTATTATATATATATATATATATATATAATTATATATATATACACATACACATATATACATATATATAATATAAAACATTTATATTTACATATATTATATATAACATTTATGTAAGTGATTCAATAGCTGACATATTTTCATCTCTCATAACTTGTGATTGCATTCCCTCTCACTAAACAACATAATATGTACTCAAAGACTAGAAGAAAAGAAACTACCATACATAGGTGGCTTCAAAACAATAGATACCACTTAATAGCAGAGAGTCATCTAGGAAGAGAAAAGGCAAATTATAAGTTACTTACATATCATACCACAGCTCATATCTTCTGAAGAAAAGAATAGGGTAATTGCATCAATGTTAAATGAGAAGGATAACTAGATTCAACTGTTTTAGGTTTTAAAGGTATCTTGGTATATTTCTTGAATAGTTCTGGATATTTCTAAAACTACATTTCATTTTGCATAGGAAATGCAAAATATGTTATAAACAAGACACTGAAGTTCAAGCATCTTAGAAAATACATGTATATTATAAGTTCATATGTTTACATAATTTTAATCACAGTCTATGGGATTAAATGTCTTTTTACCAACAAGATAAAATTGAGGGAAAATGTGGATATGCTCCTGCACCTTAACAATAGAATGGGAAAATTGTAAAAGTATTTCAAATGGAATTACTGCCTGTGTCTAGACTTCTAACCAAAACAACTCCTACACTGATAAAACTATTTTTAAAAGGTTTTGTTTAATCCTTGATAAGAAAATCTTCCTATTTATTTTTTCTTGAAAAGTTTAAGGAATATATAAAAAGTATAGACCATAAAACCATAACAACATGTTAGTAGCATATATTATTTAATTTTGGTCTTGATACATGTCTGACCTTTAGGAATAATTTTATATACTTCATTAGAGCCAGAGAATGTCTATAGTAGTCATCCTAGATATTCATCTGTGGTCAATTAGGAAGAGAAAATGAAAATATGCCATCACACCATCAAGTAGCTTGAAAGATGAACATAGATATGAAAAGGAAGCCAAAAATATTAAAAAAATAACTTTTCAATACAATGTAGCTATGTTAGTCACCAAATTTCTAGGGCTGAAAGTGACTATGTAAAATCCTTATTTCAAGCTAAAATTAATTATTTAATTAATGAACAAATAAGCCCTGCTGCATTGCTTTATGGAAAATGTGCATAGAATGTCATAACCAGAAGAGACTTTAAGGATGACCTTCTCTAGCTAAGTCATTCAACAGATCAAAAAAATAGGACCTGAAGGGTAAGCAGTTTACATCACATTCCATATCCACTAATTTAGCAAAAGTTAGATCAAAATCCAATTCTTCTCACTCTCAAACTCTCCCTTTAATCTCTGTTCAATGGTCTTTTGATTACATAATAATCCTCCAGGTTTTTGACATTAATTTTAACAATAACATAATTTCAGTTCCTAAAAAAAATTTTTGAATCATCTTGCACGAGCATGCAAGAGGTTGAGTCTGCTCCCATAAAACTGATGAGATCCTTGCCAAATGGTAAAAATATATAAATTCCAGAGAGTTTTGTACCTTCAAAAGTATTTACTACATTGTAAATCCCATGGATCCAAAGGTATTCATAAAACACACACATATGTACACAGACACTAACACATAATTTAGTTTTTACTTACACAGCTATCATGTGATGAACTAATTGGTAGATCAAAAGGGAAAAATCACCTGGGAATTGGTAAGCTACTATTTCTCAATTTCAAACCCATTGACCTGCATTCCAATGTGATGCTAATGTTAAGACAGCAAACCAGTCTCTCCTTTGCCATGTGGTTTCATTTAAAATTCTGTCTGAAGGCAAAAGAAACAAAAACAAAAATAAACTATTGGGACTTCATCAAGATAAGAAGCTTTTGTACAGCAAAGGATACACTCAACAAAACTAAAAGACAACCTACAGAATGGGAGAAGATATTTGCAAATGACATATCAGATAAAGGGCTAGTTTCCAAAATCTATAAAGAACTTATTAAACTCAAAACCAAAGAAACAAACAATCCAATCATGAAATGGGCAAAAGACATGAAGAGAAATCTCACAGAGGAAGACGTGGACATGGCCAACATGCACATGAGAAAATGCTCTGCATCACTGGCCATCAGGGAAATACAAATCAAAACCACAATGAGATACCACCTCACACCAGTGAGAATGGGGAAAATTAACAAGACAGGAAACCACAAATGTTGGAGAGGATGCGGAGAAAAGGGAACCCTCTTACACTGTTGGTGGGAATGTGAACTGGTGCAGCCACTCTGGAAAACTGTGTGGAGGTTCTTCAAAGAGTTAAAAATAGACCTGCCCTACGACCCAGCAATTGCACTGTTGGGGATTTACCCCAAAGATTCAGATGCAATGAAACGCCAGGACACCTGCACCCCGATGTATATAGCAGCAATGTCCACAATAGCCAAACTGTGGAAGGAGCCTCGGTGTCCATCGAAAGATGAATGGATAAAGAAGATGTGGTTTATGTATACAATGGAATATTACTCAGCCATTAGAAATGACAAATACCCACCATTTACTTCAACGTGGATGGAACTGGAGGGTATTATGCTGGGTGAAATGAGTCAATCGGAGAAGGACAAACATTATATGGTCTCATTCATTTGAGGAATATAAATAATAGTGAAAGGGAAGGGAGAAGAAATGTGTGGGAAATATCAGAAAGGGAGACAGAACATAAAGACTCCTAACTCTGGGAAACGAACTAGGGGTGGTGGAAGGGAAGGAGGGCGGGGGGTGGGGGTTAATGGGTGATGGGCACTGAGGGGGGCACTTGACGGGATGAGCACTGGGTGTTATTCTGTATGTTGGTAAATTGAACATACAGAATAATTGAACACCAATAAAAAATTAACTACTTATTAAAAAAATAAAATAAAATAAAATTCTGTCTGTAGGTAGCCCTACATAGAAAAAGACAGGGTAGCTAGAGAAGGATTAAAATGAACGAACCTAATCTTTTCTGTTAGTTTCCATTTCTTACTCGCATCACTGCTTCAATGGTTCTACCTCCGGCAGAGACCCTTGGTTCTAGTTACAGCAATTAATTTCCAGTTTTTCTTTGATTCCAAGTACCAGCTGTACCACATCCTTAGGGACAGGAACATCATAAGATTTACACCTTCTCCAAGAGGTGTGAGTCCTAGCTCTTTTTGGTTCATTCTCTTAGTTCCTGAGGCACCAGCACCAGCAGGGAAACACTCCTTCTCAGAGTTGGGTCTTCAGAATCCTTCCTCTAAGCTTCTAACAACCAACTGCTTTTCTTTGCTTGTCCCATCCTAGGGGTGGGTAGATCTTTCTGTACTCAGAATTTTTGTAGAAAGTCAGGATTTTCATTTTTAGCTTTCATTATTAGGCCAAATAAATATTTATATTATTTGCAATAATTTTTTCTGCTGCAATAACTGCTATGCTTTCTGTTCCCTTGGCTTAACCTTGACAGAGAAATAAAAACTTGACAATGCTTGAGGACCTATCATGTATCAGGCCTCATTGATACGCGACTTACTTTTCACCATTTTCTTCAATATATATAGTAACTTCACATTCCTTTTCTTAAACATTTTATTTTCTTTTTAATTAGAGAGTAAGTGTACTCTCTAATCCCCATCGACTATTTTATGTATTCCCCCGCCACCAACCTCCCCTCTGGTAACCATCAGTTTGTTTTCTATAGTTAAGAGTCTGTTTCTTGTTTGTTTTTCTCTCTCTTTTCCTTTTCTTGTTTGCTTTCTTTCTTAAGCAAACATATGAATGAGATCACATAGTATTTGTCTTCCTCTGACTGACTTATTTTGCTTAGCATCATACTCTCTAGTTTAATTCATGTTGCTGCAAATGGCAAGATTTCATTCTTTTTATGGCTAAACAATATTCCATGGTGTGTGTGTGTGTGTGTGTGTGTGTGCATGTGCACATAGATATTTGTATGTGTGTGAATATATATATATATATATCACACCACATCTCTATCAATTCATCTATTGATGAATATGGGCTGCTTCCATAGTTTGGCTATTGTAAATAATGCTACAATACACATAGGAGTGCATGTATCTCTTTGATTTAGTGTTTTTGTATTTTGAGGGTAAGTATTCAGTAGCACAATTACTGGATTATAGGGGAGTTCTATCTTTAAATTTTGAGATGCCTCCACACTGTTTTCCATAGTGGCTGCACCAGTTTACATTTCCACCAAACGTTCAAGAAGGTTCCTTTTTCTCTACATCTTCACCAACATTTATTGTTTCTTGTGTTGTTGATTTTAGCCATTCTGAGAGGTATGCGGTTATTGTGGTTTTGATTTTCATTCCCTGATGATGGGTGATGTTGAGCTTCTTTTCATGTGTCTGTTGGCCATCTGTATGTCTTCTTTGGAGAAATATCTGTTCATGTCTTCCACCCATGTTTTTAAATTATATTTTTTTTTGGTGTTGAGTTGTATAAGTTCTATATATATTTTGAATACTAACCCTTTGTAGGATATGCCACTTGCAAATATCTTCTCTCATTCCATAGGTTGCCTTTTACCTTTATTGATTGTTTCCTTCACTGTGCAGAAACTCTTTATTTTGATGGAGTCCCAGTAGTTTTTGTTTTATTTTGTTTTTTATTTCCCTTGCCTAAGAAGACATAGCTAGAAAAATGTTGCTATGGCATTTTCCTTTTTTAAAACAGCTTTATGAGGTATAATGAATATACAAAAACTGCACATAAATTATACAGTCCGATGACTTTACACATATGTGTACACTCATGAAAGCAGCATGAGTATCAAGGTAATAGATATACCTACCACCTCCAAAAGTTCTCTTGTGCCCCTTTGGTGTTTTGTTTAGTTGTGTGTAGATGTGTGTCTGTTAAGAATATATAACATGAGATCTAACCTCTCATAAAACTTTTAAAGTCATAAAACTATACTGTAACTGTAGGTACTATATTGAACAGCAGCTTCTATTCATATACAATGACATACTATTTGGCCCTTTGAAAAAGGAGAAAATCCTACCATTTATGACAACATGGATGAATTTGGAAGACTTTATGATGTTAAATAAGCCAGTCACAGAAGGATAAGTACTATATATTTCCACTTATATGATATATCTAAAATAACCAAAAACATATAAATAGAAAACAGAATGGTAATTGCTAGGGGCTAGGGTAGTGGGAAATGAGAAGTTGTTCATAGTATAAAGGCTGTTATGTAAGATGAATATCTACTAATAACCTACTAATGTAGAAGAAGTTTTAGGATTACAGATCTTGCTCTAGTCATAAATAAATGGTTGGAAGATACTAGAATTGGAAGATAATAGGAAAGGCTTAAGTCTTTCATTATCTACTAAAAACCTTGAAGTCTTTGAAATATTACTTGAGAAATTAATAATAATGTTAGCAAACACTAGGTGAATATTTACTTTTTTTGTAGTCACTCTTCTAGATGCCTAACACATAATTATTATTAGTTAATGGCACATGTTGACTCATTTAAACCTCAAGACACCCCTATGAGATATTATTATTATCCCTAGGTTAAAGATGAGAAAACTATGCACAGAAATTCAAACCAGGTAGTCTGGTTTTGAGTGTGTTCTTAATAACCAGCATGTTTTATCTTCAGAGGTGAAAGCATAACAAATATATATAAGGATAGGCTTTCAATTACACAAAGAGGAAGTGTGGATCCCCACAAACCATTTCTCTACCTAGCTTCCTATGATTTTTCTCAGTTTTTTTTCTCTCATCCCACCACTAGTCTAATATTCTTAAATCTATCCTTCTCTATATATTAATGATCCTAGAGTTATTCCACATTTTGCTATTTAAAATTTCCAGAATTTTCCAAATTCATCTCCACTGCTTTACAACAGGGACTATGCAAGAGTTTCTTCAAATATAACCTGTGTGAGCCTGCCCTTATATTTGGCATCCTTTGCTTTGTTTGAAATGCCTTTCCCATGACCATTATTTCCTGATGTAATAGTCAATCATAATTACCCTGATTAAGAAGTTATTCCTGATTGAATAGTCCGTACTCATTCAACTTTTTTTAAAGATATTTATTTATTTATTTATCTATTTATTTATTTATTTATTTATTCATGAAAGACACACACACACACACACACACACACACAGAGGCAGAGACACAGGCAGAGGGAGAAGCAGGCTCCATGCAGGGAGCCCAACGTGGGACTTGATCCTGGGACTTAGGATCACGCCCTGGGCTGAAGGCAGGTGCTAAACTGCTGAGCCACTCAGGGATCTCCCTCAATTCAACTTTTGAGTTCTTAAAACATTTATTGCCTTTATCGTAGAAACTTATTGTAAGCTACCTTATATTTTTACCTTTTTCTTTACATAGGTTATTTTTAACTACATTGTTAACTCTGTGAGGCCAGAGATCATATCATAGATTTATTTGCATTCTGGTAATTAGTGGAGTGACTTGCACACCATAATTGCCAAATACATGTTTATTGTTGAAGAGATGATAAAATCATACTAAACATCTCAGTCCTCTACTCTCCTGGAATAGGAGTCCAAACTTGGAGAAAAGAGCAATGCTAGAAATGAAAAGTATAGCAATAATTCATCATGTGCATCTCTAATAATATTATAAGATAAAATAAATAAAATCTCTTAACTTGCTCCTGAGAGAAAAAAAATATACAATATTTATTTTAAAGTTTAAAAATCCAGAAGAGGGACACCTGGGTGGCTCAGTGGTTGAACGTCTGCCTTTGGCTCAGGGCGTGATCCCGTGGTCCTGGGATCGAGTCCCACATGGGGCACCCTACAGAGCCTGCTTCTTCCTCTGCTAATGTCTCTGCCTCTCCATGTCTCTCATGAACATATAAATAAAAATTTAAAAATAAATAAATAAAAATCCAGAAGATTGGAAGACCCTTTTATTCTCACAAGAGAGTGAATAGATGATCAAATTAAGAACTCCTAAAACACACCATATGAAACCTTGTCTTAAGAATATCATATAGCTGAGGTGCCTGGGTGGCTCAGTCAGTTGAATGTCCAACTCTTGATTTCAGCTCAGGTCATGATCTCTGGTCATGGGATTGAGCCCCATGTTGGACTCTGCTCTCAGCAGGGAATCTATTTCAGATTCTCTCTCTCTCTGCCTCTCCCCATGCTCCTGCTCTCTCTCTCTCTCGATAGATAGATAAAATCTTTTTAAAAAAGAAATATTATATAGCCCAAACCATCCTCAGTACACTATGATTTTTAAGATGACATGTCTAATATTCAAACATTCTTGAGTCTACATCTTAGTTCAACCACTGATTAACTGTGGTAGTAAACAATTTCTGTGCTCTAAGTGACTCTGTTAAAAGAGAATAAATATAATAACTATTATATCTACCTCACAGCATTACTTTCAAGATTACATGAGATGATTTGTGAAAATGGTTAGGATGGTACCAATCCCTAGAAGGTATTCATTTGCGGGTAATTATTTATTCTTTAGTAATATGAAATGGGCTGCATTTGTGTATATGAAAGATATAAAATACAGTCTAGGGTGCTATATCACACAGTCAGACCATGATCATTTGAAATTTTTTAAAGATTTTATTTATGTATTAGAGAGAGAGAGAGAAGCAGGGGGAGGGGCAGAAGAGAATGAGAGGCAGACTCCCCACTCTGCAGGAAGCCCAATGTGGGGCTCTATCCTGGGACTCTGGGATCATGACCTGAGCCAGAGGCAGATGCTTAACTGACTGAGCCATCCAGGCACCCCAGACCACAATCACTTGTGAGGAAAATTGCAAATTATGTGTAACAATTACAACATTAAGTGGAAGGAGTTATTCCCAAAGTTAATAACAACTGTAGGTATAAAACTTTATGTTCCAAAGACAAGTGCTTGACACTATGAAATGACTAATCTGATCTATCCCCTTCACTCTCTCCACACAATCAAGAAGTTAACTGACATTTTATTTTATTTTATTTTGTTTTTTTTTATTTTTAATGTCCAGCGTTTATAATATGAGGGCCAGGGCTTTCTCAACTCAAGTTTATAAATTTTCAATTGGCTTATGAGGCCAATAGGGATTCTTCTTTTTGTCTAATTTGGTTTCTGGGAAGACTTCATTCAGGTCCTCAATGGTCATCTGATCAAATGGAATTATGTTCTTCATCTTCTCCAGCTCTTTTTCATATTCTTCAATCCTGGCCTTTGAGAGGGACAAAAACTCAGCACAGCTTTTCACATCTTCTTTTTCCTCAGCATCCACCTGGACAGTGTATTTATCCTCTGTCACAGGAACCTTCAGGGCATTAAACTTCTTCTCAAAGTCATCTACCAAGCCAGCCTTTGCCACACTGGCCTTGTAGTAAGCCCAGTCGATAGCAGGTGGTTTCTCAGGAAGAGTAGCCACCCTGGAGGTAAGCATCTCATTCCAGGATTTCAGGGGGTTGGCAATGGCCTTCTGGTTTCGGGGTATGATCTCCCCAAAAGCTACCCAGTCAATGGTTTTTAGAGCAAGTTATCGCCCAGCCATCTTGAGATCCTTCACTGACCCCAGCGGCCCACAGTCCACAGCAGCTTAACTGACATTTTATTAGAAAGTGTGGAAGTTTTCAGAAGTAATGTTCAGGCATGGAGAGCAGTGTTACATTTCCCCTTTCTCCCCATTGAATAAGAGAAGAAGGGATTCTTACCTGTATCATAGGGATAGCGTTCCAAGACTTCCACTGGGAGATGTTAGGGAAACTCCCTCCTATTCTCCAGCTACATTTGATGACCTGCAGAAAATTCTAATCTACCTTTGCTGATATGCATGTAGTAGTATGTGATAAAATCCACTAAAAACACTTGACAGCAATTTTCTGGAGTTTGGAATGAATGACTCCTTCTCAGATGGAAAAATTTGGAGGTAAAAGACAATCTAGGCACAATAGGAGGGCATGAGAGAAGGGGGGTACCTCTAGAAGCGAGTATAATTTCACCTCGGTTTTTTACCTATGTCAAATAATTTTACAGTGTGGAGGTGCCTCCTGAGATTTCTGAAAAACAAAACCATAATGTTCTCCCCAAATGAATAAGCATTGGGATGCTTGCCAGGAAGTGAGGTACTGGGGAAAAAAATGAAATGTACAAATATTAGCTAAGTCTTATCCTTTCTTTCTAACCTGAACCCAGTGCCCTACTTGGTGGGGGGAAGGTTGGAAAAGACATAAAAGGGAAGAGATTGATCACAAAGAGGGAAAGAAAAGGGCAAGGAAAACATGGCCCTTGCCCTGTATTTCTAAAGTAAATAGGAGAGCGATGATCACTAGTCTGTCATTTTTAATACCTAAAAATGACAGAGTTGTTATACTTTTAAGTGCTTGGAAAGGTATGAAATCTGTTCTAGTTGCTCCCAATGTGTTGAAAAGGGAGACACAAAAGAACGGGTTTGAGGGCAGAGAATTGAATAAGCAAATCTCTAGATTTTACTGTTTTAGTCACTTTATTGTTGCCTGTTAAGCCCACAATAAATGCCTTATGCAATATTATATATAAAAGAAAAATATGCTTTTTTTGATGTATATTGGATCTGATTAAACATATGCCTATAAAGCTGCTCTCATTTACTTGCATTTCAGTGTTTGCTGAATGATAGAAATGAAAGCAGATTTGGGGCTAATCATCTTAGAATTATACATCATTATATGATCATTTTTCATTTTAAAATATTAATGTTGAGACACTTGGGTGGTGTAGTCACTTAAGACTTTGACTCTTAGTTTCAGCTCAGGTCATGATCTCTAAAGGTTGTGAGAGGGAGCCCCACACCGGTTTCCATGCTCAGCGGGGAGTCTGCTTGAGATTCTCCCTCTGCCCTGCCTCCAATATCTCTCTCAAATAAATAAATCTCTAAAAAAAATATATGTTAATGTAAAAGATCACATTCTAGGGTCCATAAGTGAATTACATATATAAATGGATGTATATGTCATGATAGAACATAGGTTGAAAATTTCTGACCCATACCTTTGGTAACCAATGAGACTTCTAGGATTATTTCAAATAAATCAGGGTGAGAAATTTGGTTGTACATTGATAAAATAAGATTGTGTATTTATAGTTGCAGAAGCTGGGCGGTAGTTGCATTGGGTTTATTATATTATTCTGTTTTCTTATGTATATATTTGAAATTTATCATATAAAATGTCAAAAAATAAATAAAAGGCCAAGTACTAGGAGGGAAACTCTCACTACAAAATTTACTAGTGGGCTTCCAAGATAAATAAAGGAAACATTCAAGAATTTGTCCCATCTCTCAAAAAAATATATGAAACTATATACTCTATCAATAAGAGCACTTACTAAGTTTGAGTCCAATAGCAAAGTCAGGGAACATCAATCTGAGACTCTTCGATTTTAACTGAGTTCTTCAAAGGGAGTGGTCCCAATCTTGGGGTGGAGGGGACATCTGAGTATAACATAGAGAAGCAAACATAAACCCTCTCTAGAGATAACATCCCCAAATTGAATCATTTAGCTTTCTAAACAACTTCAAGCAAAACTTTAATTAGGTTTATTACAGAAATGTAATAAACTATTCTATTCTAATAAACTATTCTATTCTATGCTGTGCTATTCTTCCTCAGAATGGCCATAAATGGGCTATTAGTCTACCTGGCTGCCAATTTTGCTGTGGCTTTTCTTCAGTAAACTTTATTTTATATTCCACATCAGCAGGGACATTAGGGTCATGAATAAATCTGATTTGGTCATGATATACCATAATAGAAAATAAATAACTTAGAACACAAAACAGTTTTGAGCACACACTTCCCAATGATTTTAAGAAATATATTTATTGGGGCACCTAGGTGGCTCAGTCAGTTGAGCATCTGTCTGTGGCTCAGGTCATGGTCCCAGGCTCCCTGCTCAGCCAGGAGCCTACTTCTCCCTTCCCTCTGCTCCTGTTCATGCTCTCTCTCTCTCTCAAATAAATGGAGTCTTAAAAAAATAAAAAATAAAAAAAAGAAGCACTTTTATTTTCATGTATTAAATTTTAGCTACTTAGCAAGTACCTCCTACATTTTCTTGTAAATAACCAAATAATGATGAAAAATATCATTATCTAAAAAACTCAGCAGGTCCGATATAACAGTGAATGAATTTAAAAATATAATAAACACTTTAAAACTCATATTGGTGAAAACAAATGATATAAAAGAAATACATGATGTCAGGGCTGGCATCAGTTGGTAAAGCATGTGACTCTTGATATTGAGGTTGTGAGTTCAAGCCCCACATTGGGTGTAAAGATTACTTAAAAATAAAATCTTAAAAAAAAAGGAATACATGATGTCTAAAATATTCATGCATACTAATCAAAATAAAAATACAGCATTTGTAAAAGATAGCAAGGCAAAACGAATATGGGGGGGAAGAGAAGAGAGGCAAACCAAGAAATAGACCTGTAACTATAGAGCCAAAGGAAGGGAAATGGGGGTGGCAGGAGGGTTAAATAGGTGGGTAGGATTTTTTAAAGATTTTATTTATTTATTCATGAGAGACACACAGAGAGGCGGAGACAGAAGCAGGCTCCATGCAGAAAGCCTGATATGGGACTCGATCCCAGGACTCCGGGATCACACCCTGGGCCAAAGGCATACTCAACTGCTGAGCCACCCAGGCGTCCCTAGGTGGTAAAGATTAAGGACAGTGCTTGTTATAAGCCCTGGGTGCTGTATGTACATGATGGCTCACTACATCCTACACCTGAAACTAATATTATAATCATTGTTAACTAACTGGAATTTAAATACAAATTTGGAGAAAGAAAAAAAAAAGTGGTTACATTAACATTGAATTTTTTTAAAAAGCCATCTAATATATATTTAAAGACTAATGCCACATAATTGTAGAGGTAACCTTTAATAAAATCATGTGGTCACTCTCTCCATCTTCATCGCCACTGTGTGCGTACACACATAAATACTCTCGCCAAGCTTGATTCTTAAATACAGATCACTCCACTGTTTCCAAGGCCACAGTTATAGTGATGTTGCCTCACAGGCGGTGGTGTTGCTATCCATAAAGAGACGATAGCCTGCATCCATGCACCGGGAACATGGCCACACTGACCCCTGAGATCCTGTCTCACTCCAGTGGCTACCTGAAGAGAACAGATCTAGCTACATGAAAATGCATGTGACTTAATGCCCTTTACAGTGGACCTTACCAATGAAATATGGGTGACAGGAAGAAGTGGGTGGGCGATACATTATTTCCCTTCTTTTCCCCTGGATGCCATATTCCATCAGGCCTCTGAAGACGCCTTGTAAAACCAAAAATCAGTCTCACTTATTACTAGGCTGAAGCCATTCAGGATATACCTCCTTATATTTGCTTTCTTCCCTCCCTGCCTCATTTTGTGTTCTCTTTGAGTCTGCCACACTGGGATTGCATTATCCAGTAAAATATTACTATGTGTGCATCTCTTTCTAGGAAAACACAGAGCTAAGCCTTTGACAAAGTAAGCATTTTTCTGGATGATTACATATTAGAATATATATCAATGTCTGCTATATTCATAGATCATGAAGAAAGAAAAAAATCCATAAAAATCCCAGTAGATGCCAGATACAAATTCAATAAAAGCCAATACACATTTTTGAATAATGAATCATATAAATAATTTAAAGTCCTATCAAGAGTTTTATTTCCATAAATGAAGAAAAATATTTTTTTCCAAATCAACTGCCAACACAATTTTAAAACCAGATCATGCTAAATTATTCTCATTAAAATTAGAACCAACACTAGAATACCTACATGTATAACCATGTTACATTATTATATAAATACTAGCTAATGGAATCATCAGGGAAAAACAAATGAGTTATACTGGCAAGATCACGTAATTAAACTCTAAAATGAATGTATAGACATATAAATAATATATAGTGCTATGTTAAAAGCAAATATGTAGATTAATGGCCCCTCAAAAATGGCCATGTCCTAACTCTCAGAACTTAGGGGTACGTTATGTTACATGGCAATGTGGGAATTAAGGTTGCAGATAGAATTAAGATTGCTAATCAGCTGACCTTGGGATGAGGAGATTGTCTGGATTATCCAGGTGGACTCAGTGTATTCACAGGGATTCTTATAAGGCAGGAGGGTCAGTGTCAGAGTCAGAATGAGATCTGAAGATGCTATAGGACTGGATTTGAAGATGCAAGGAGGCCCCAAGCCAAGCAGTGCTGGCAGCCTATAAAAGCTGGGAAAGAGAAGGAAACTAACTTTTGCCAATAGTCCTTAGAAAAGAATGTAGCCCCACCAATAATTTGGGCTCACTGAAACCCATTTTGGAGTTTGGGCCTATAGAATTGCAAGATAAATTTGGTTTGTGTTCAAGAAACCAAGTTTATAATAGCAGCAATAGGAAATAAATATATCAAGTATGAGAGGTATGATTCCATTTATATATAAAAAAGCACATATATTCCAGAGTAATAATATTACATACAATTTTAAAATCCTGACTTTTTTAGATTTGTTTGTATTTCCTCACTTTTCTTTCAAGAACATTTATAATGACTACATAAACATCTACATCTCTATGTAGTATGATACTAGGGAATAAAAATAACAATAACATGTAAAATATTTATAATGGTTAGTTAGAAAAGCAGACACAAAAGCATTTAGAACCTACTGGAATACTTAAGTGTGGAGAGGCACACATACATGTAGGAGAATTTAAAGATATGTAACAGGGGCAGCCCGGGTAGCTCAGCCCCTGCCTTTGGCCCAGGGCGTGATCCTGGAGGCCCAGGATCGAGTCCCACGTCGGGCTCCCTGCATGGAGCCTGCTTCTCCCTCTGCCTGTGTCTCTGCCTCTCTCTCTCTCTCTCTATCTGTATGTGTGTCTTTCATGAATAAATAAATAAAATCTTTAAAAAAAAATAAAATAAAATCAAAGACTGGTATGTGAAAATTAGTATTTCCAAAGTGTCCAAAGCAGAAAGGTATACAACATATTTTAGCACATTATCGGTAATGTCCAGCATATTTTTTTCTGTAATTGTAAAGAGGAAAACATATGTATATATCATAAGAAATGGTAAAAAATAACTTTACAGCTTTCATCAATAAAGTTAGAATTAGGGGTACCTGGGTGGCTCAGTTGGGTCAAGTGTCTGCCTTTTGGATCAGGTCATGATCCCAGAGTCCTGGGATAAAGCTCTATGCTTCTCCATCTGCCTCTGCCTCTGCCTCTCCCCACATTCATGCTCTCTCTCTCTCTCTCTCTCTCTTTCAAATAAATAAATAAAATCTTTTTTTAAAAAAACTGTTGGAATTAATAAAAATGTTCACATATATTCTAAATACAATTTGAAAGGCAGACACATTAAATTAGGTAACACCTTCATCATTTTTATGCTAACAAATTTGACAGGAAAGAAATTAATTACAAACAACTAATCTCCGAAGGCTCCAAGCAGGAGTGAACCTATGTTTTTCTAGACTTGTCTTCCATTTTTCTACTATGTATTTGTATTTGTATTATTTTTATATTGCTGTGTAACAAATTATCATAAACTAAGTGGCTTAATACAATACAGGTGTATTATCTCATTGTTTTATGGGTCAGAAATCTGAGTTACAGGCTCTATGGTTTCTCTGCTTATCATCTCATCAGACTGAAGTCACAATCACAGACAATCCCTGTTGGCATCTGACCTCCTCTTCCAAGCTCACTTGTTGTCAGAATTCAGTTCTTTGCAAATGTAGGACTGATATCCCATTTACTTTCTGGCTCTCAGTCTGGGACTCCTTTCAGTTCAGAGATGTCACCTCAGTTCTTTGCAACATGGACTGCTGTAGGCAGTTCAGCACAGGGTGGTTTGCTTCTGCAACAGACCAGCAGGTGAAAAATCACTGCTACGCCGAAACTGATTTCTTGTAAGAATTGGCTTCATTAGGCCAGGTGCGACTAGGTTAATCTCTTGATGACTTTAAAGTCAACTAATAGGGGACTTCAGTTGCATCTGCAAATGTCTTTATAGCAACACCTAGATTTGCGTTTGAGGAAATAACTAGTTGAATATATGTACACCAGGGCTAGAGACTCTTGAGGACCATCTTAGAATTCTCCCTACAGTACTCTAGTCATTAAACTATCTACTATTTCTTCAAAAGGTCCTAACCTTTCTTACCTCTCTTCTGAATGGGAAATGTCATCCTCCAAGTTCTTACCCTGTTTTAGAAGAGGTCTTAAAATTCTTTTTAATAGCTTTATTGAGATATAATTCATATACTCTATAATTTACCTACTTAACATGTTATAATTCAGTTCTTTTTACTATATTCAAAGAATTGTGCAATCATCACCACAATTAATTTTTGCACATTTTCATCACCTCCAAAAGAAACATGGTACACATTAACATTCAATCTTTCTTAGCCCCTTCCATCCCTACACAACCACTAACATACTTCCTTTCTCCATGTATTTGCGTATGTGAACATTTTATTTAAAATGTTGCCTTAGCACAATGTTTTCAAGGTTCATCCGTGTTGCAGCATATATCAATACTTCATTCTTTTTTATTACTGAATAATATTCCACTGTATGGATAGACCACAGTTCATCCATTCATCAGTTGATGGAGATTTGGGTTGCTTCCATTTTTTACTTATTATAAACATGCTGTTAGGAACATTTGTGTACAAGTCTTTATGTGAACATGTTATCATTTCTCTTGGGTATGTACCTAGGAGTGGAATTGCTGGGTAACTCGGGGACTACGTTTAATCTTTTAAGGAACTACAAAATTATTTTTTCTTGTTTTAAAAGATTTTATTTATTCATGAGACACACACACACACAGAGAGAGAGAGAGAGAGGCAGAGACACAGGCAGAGGGAGAATCAGGCTCGATGCAGGGAGCCCAACATGGGACTCGATCCTGGGACTCCAGGATCACGCCCTGGGTCAAAGGCAGGTGGTAAACTGCTAAGCCACCCAGGAATCCCCCCAACTTTTTTTTCAAAACAGATATACGATTTGTATATATCCTAGCATTTTATGAAGGTTTCAATTGCTCTGTATCTTCCTCAATACTTGTTATTATCGGTCTTTTTGATTATAGCCATCCTAATAGGTTAAAGTGTTGTCTCATTGTGATTTTTATTTTCATTATCTTAATGGCTAATGATGTTGAGCATCTTTTCACGTGCTGACTGGCTATTTGTATGTGTTCTTTAGAACTATCAATTGTTAAAGTCCATCTCACATAATACCTCCTGCTAAATGTCTGTTCTAATTCTGTTGGTACTCTGATTTATAATAATACTCTTGTTTGGACCTTAATTTAATTATCACTTTGATATGTAAGATACTATGCCATGAGGAATTAAAAACATGTTTGTGAAGCAGATATTGACATCTGATCCCCAAGAAAAGTACAACCACGTCAAGGAGATAAAACATGTGCATTCAGATCACATTGCATGGTTTTATTTCTCCTTTCTGATTTGTAAAATTGGCAGCATGGAATTGATATTTTATGGTCCAGTGACATGAAGCAAGTCAACAAATATTGGTAGAATGGAATTCTAGTCCCAGCCTAAATTATGTGTAATTTTGCAGTGATTTTAAGGAGAAACTCAAGTAACAAATCTCAAGATTTGTCTTGAGTCAAGAGTTTATTTTTCCTCTTTTTAAAAAATATTTTATTTATTATTCATGAGAGACACACAGAGAGAGGCAGAGACATAGGTAAAGGGAAAAGCAGGCTCCTCACAGGAAGCCCAATGCAGGGCTTGATCCCCGGTCCCTGGGATCAGGCCCTGAGCCAAAGGCAGACACTTAACTGCTGAGCCACCCAGGAATCCCTATTTTCCTCTTGAAACCTTCAAATTTGTTGGTGAAATTTTAAAATATTCTTAAAACAAGTTAGCACAAACCACCTGACCATCTACATCTTCTTCTCTCCTATGCACAAAATCTATGTAAAATTTTGGAAGAGAATTATCTCAAAATGGCCTCATTCATTTTTAATGAAAAATGCAAACCCCTAGAAATTTAATTTCATTTGTATCTTACATTCAACCTTCAAACTCAAGCTTAAACACCACCTTTATGAAGGCTTTCTGTTTTTGTAAGGCAGTTGATTGATTATTTTTTTCTTCTCTAACTATATTTTATTTTAGCTCCATAAAGGCAATCATCATGTTGAATTGTAGTTAGCTATTGTCAGCAAGAATTCCTGTCCTTTTCAAGGGTTCTTCTAAGAATTAAATTGACATGAGACAGTACACAGGAGAAAAATCAAATTTAATAGCATAGATATGGGGAATCTATATATACATGGAAATCCCATGACAGTTGGGCAAGGTAAGGTATATATGTCATTCTGAACTAAGGAAAAAAGCATAGGAAGCTAGGACTTGAGAGGAAAGAAATGCCATTAACAGGAAGACGAAAAAGAGTAAATGTTTGGTAAACAAATGTTTGACCTGCTATAAAGATGGGTTATTCTGATAAAACTTGTTTTTGGTAATAACCTTTATTTTGGAAAGACCCTTCAATTTAGGTTTTCCTATATAGTTCAGGGAGAAACAAGTCTCTCTTGAGCCCACAGGGTCTTGATTGCATTCAGTTCAGAATAATTTTTATGCCAAAGTAGCCCATCTTGGGGTGGTGGCCTGCCATCAAGCCCTTACACTATTTAAGCCCAACACCCCACATAAATTGTAAATTCATTTAAGCTTCTGACCATACTAAATATGTGTACTCAGCTTGCACTCATAAAACTTTCATCGTAAAAGCAATTTGATCATATATAATGAATTTTAGATAATTCAGTGAACATTAATGAATATCTGTGAACAATAGAAAGCAGTGTTTTCTGGTGTATGTAAAATGTTTGTATAGATTCTGGAAAAGTAACCATTACAATCATTTTAAGATTTACTTTGTTTTATATTATGCTTTTTCATAAAAAAGAATGTTATTTTGATCATTTGATATACAGCAACTTAATTCCCTTAATTTGGTTGAATTAAAATTACCTTTTCACCATTAATAATTATGTTTGAGGATTTTTAAAATAAATTATTATTTTTGCTCGCTTCAATTATTTAAAATTAACTGTTATTTCATTTAAAAACTGTCATTGGCAGAAAGAAGTATTAAGGAGTCAAACTCAAATAAATGTTTATTTTTAGTGTTTAAATCACCATAGCCTCATAGAGATAAATAAAATTTCTGAGAAAACTTATTTTAATAGTTGTGTATAATTATCTCTATAACAAAGGAAAATTTGTGAAATGATTTTTTTTTTTTTTTGGTAATTTCTAGTCATTTATTTTGGTCAGAGTTCGATATCTTTCTAAAATAATCTTTTTGTGAAACAAAGAACATCCCATTTAAAATGATCCCTGTAGTTCATAATAATTTTTAAAAATCAAAGGGACAACATTTAAATCTCTTTATTGCTGCTATGGCTTGAACCTAAATCAATGTCTAGGACATTTGTCTTAAGCCCATGATAGATAATTCACCTAACCACTGATAAAAGTTCTTCCCTTGACCAAACTAGTCAGGTTCCTCTGAACTCTCTTCTTGACTAGGACCTGGTTTTGGTATTCTGTAATCATCTTTTTATTCTGCAATTTTAGGAAGCATCCTGCTAAGTTGGTTTAGATAGAGTTCCCCAGCCGTGATGTTTCATCATTCTTCAATCTATCTGGGGTCTTACACTCTACTATCCCTCTGTAATGTCTGATCACACTGGGCTCCATTCAGCAAGAATCCTGTTAGGTTCTCCTTACCTCTAATGTTTTCTCTCAGTAATTTTTGTCCACTGATGGCTGCTCTGTTCCTTGGCTAAAAATTCCCACTTAAAAAAAAAAAAAAAACCTCCCACTTTTCCTTATTTTTTTTCAAAGTTGAGCCAGCTCTCTCTACACTGCTACAAAATTCATTGTAACAGTCCTCCTGAATAACATATGCCTTATTAATCTTAACAAATGTCATAAATGTTTTTTCTTTAAAACCATTCTAAACCTCAAATTGGTCTTTTGTCTTTTTACCTTCAAAAGTAGGGAGCAAGTGATCTTTTTTAATGCCCCTTCCACATCTAACATGTATGTTTTTTGTGTTAATTTTTAAGTCACTTTATATGGAAGACCTTCTCAAATATTCTTCCCTGTTAGATTTCTTTTTAAGATTTTATTTATTTATTCATGAGACACAGAAAGAGATGTGGAGACATAGGCAGAGGAGGAAGCAGGCTTCTCCACAGGGAGGCCAATGCAGGACTCAATCCCAGGATCCCAGGATCCAGGGATCAAGCCCTGAGCCAAAGGCAGAGGCTCAACCACTGAGCTACCCAAGAGTCCCTTCTAGCCTGCTAGTTTAAAAAAAAAAAAAAAAGGAGAAGCAGCTCATTCCAAAATAATGTCTAATCTGTGCTATTTTTATGTATTGTACTTTATACTTCCAACAATGCTATAAAGCTGTTAGATTACTATATTGCAAATGAAAATGAACAGATCATCAAATTAAAAATTAAAAAAATAAAACCAAAACCTTTGTTCCAAACCGCACAGCTGGTAAATAACTCAAGGTTTAACCTCAAGGCTCTCTCCTCTGTTTCTATAACCCATTATGTATACTGTGGCTAGTTATCTTCATGTTCTATTTAAAAATCCAGTGTCCAAGTTTAATATAAATGTGAAATATATGGTATACTCAGTTCTAGATTATCTAGGGCATCTTCTGCATCCCTCCTCCATCGCCCCCAATTTCAAACTCAGATTTAATTTTAGCAAAACATCTAAGTTTTACCCCAGAGTCATATTCAAAATTGCTCCCCTATTGTCTTACTAGAAGCACTCTTTAGGACCCTACGTTTAAATGGAAAAAGCAGGGCAGTCCGGGTGGCTTGGCGGTTTAGCACCACATTCAGCCCAGGATGTGATCCTGGAGACCTGGAACCGAGTCCCACATCGGGCTCCCTGCGTGGAGCCTGCTTCTCCCTCTTCCTATGTCTCTGCCTCTCTCTCTCTCTGTGTGTCTCCTATGAATAAATAAATAAAATCTTTAAAAAATAAATGGAAAAAGCATAATTAATTAAAATATTTTGACACCATCAGAAGTGCCAAGGTTGAAGAAGTAATTGCTAGGGGACCATAAAGTGTTACTTCCATTGGCTTTTTACGTGTAAGTCCATAGAAGCTGCATTTCACTGAACCAATGATTAAAAACATTGTATTATGAAAGTCAAACTAATGACTGCATTCCACCATCCTGCGCTACTTAAGTCTGTTAATTGCATTATTTTGAATCCCTGTGGTTTGGTTAATTGAGGTGATCAAAATTCTTTGAAAATCTTACTCTTGCCAAACTTGGCTTTTGATGAGTCGTTTTGAAATAAGTTGGTGCCACTGTATAACCCCCCAAAATAGAGTCTTAGCCCACCAGGTGTCCCTGCATTGGAAGGCTTTGGAACTTCCAAGGTTCAATGGCTAAATTTTTGGATGCTTCCCAGGAGAATCTTGGAATCAGAGTATACAAATGTAATTTAATATTACACAAAACCAAACTTTTCAAAACTACCTTCTAAGACATTCTGAAAGTCATTGTGTAACACTAAAAGCCAATTCTAGCATGCTTATATTCCCAGATATCTGGGAATTCGTGCAAAAAAAAAAAATACATTTTCCAAAAACGTTGACTTGAAAAAACAAAAAATTAACAGTTGATATATATAAGGTCATTGGCAATTTTACTGAATGTAATTTTAGTCATATTTCCACTTAAAAAAATCATGTAAGGAAAATATAACATAAATTTGGGCATGGGCATGCTTAAAGAGTAGAAAACAAGTAGGGACCAATAAGGACAAGTTTCAGATGATTTTAACTTATGATTGAGTCCAAAACCCAAGTTCCTGGCAACATTATTGCCCCCCAAATTAAATGATAAACTATAATATTAAGTCATGACTTGTAAGGATAATTCATTCATGGAGTAGAACAGTATTTCTCAATATTTTCAAATATGAGAGCACCTTTAAATATCAAAAATATTGAGAGACAGCCAAGTGATAATTATTACTCTTTAGGAATATATTGATTCTTCATAAACTTTAAAAAATATGAGGAAACTACTGTTGACAGTAGTAGTAAATGCTTAGCAATAGTTATGGATGCTATGTATGAAATATAGTACATATTTCAGTAACACATATTATTCAAGACTATTGACAAAACCTTCTGCATACATGGGTCAACAGACCCCTTGCAATAAATCTGTGACTCTCCAGAATTATTCTCCCCACCAGTTGGTATCTAACGTTGTGGAGAACACAGCTGAATTGGTTTCCAGCTTAACTTTTGAAAATTATTTTTAGAGCAAGCAAGTCAATTAATATCTTTGTACTTTACTCTCTAGGTTTAATTTTTTTTTTCTTTACCAAATTAAGAGTCTGGATTACATGATTTTGAGAATCCCTTCTAACATTTCCTTTTGCTACACTGATTTTTATAATTTTTTTTAAATGTTGAGATATTTCTTATTATGGTAGTGTTATGACATAAATTGAAGATTTGGATATTGACTCATATTCTTAGATTGATTCTTTCCTTTAGCAAAATATATTTTGTTTCAATTATTTGTATATTTTAAGTAGAAATATTATTTGACCTGAAGTATCAAAAGCATTGCTTTAATATGCCATTGTTAAACACTTAATTAAAAAATTATTTTCTAAAAAATATTACTGAAAACATAAAAATTACCAGTAGCCTTATACAAGGCACTTCCTTTTCAGTGCCAGTCTTCATTCCTATGCCTGAAATGTACCATATCCTTCAATTCTATCAAAAATATCACTTGTTGGAACTCAGTCATGGCCTCGTAGCAGGAAACTCAAAAGGTTATGAGAGCTGTCATCTTCTCTCTTTTTTTTTTTTTTTTTGGCATTCATTTTATTTATTTTTTTATTTATTTTTTTTCATCTTCTCTTTTGTACTTCAGAAATATCAGATATGGAATAGATTTTACTGTAGATGATTAAAAATGTGCTATTTGGTCTTGGTTATAGATGGACTGAGTTCCCGACAACAGAAAATATAACTTTGTAATTTCTCCTTGCATTTCAATCCTGATTTTTACAAGTTTATTTAAAACATATTTTATCAATGTCAATTGTGCCTTATACACAATGTTAAATTTTAGGAAAATATCATTTCAGTTAATGTTCAAGGATGCTTGAATTCCATAAAGAATAAAGAAAGTTTTCCATAAAGAAAGTTTTTCAGAGATGTCTGATCCTTTACATGTAGGGGGAGGAGAGTGGGTCATGTAGTCTCTAGATGCAGTCCTGTAATTGAAAGAAAGAGAGGGGAGAGAAAAAGAAAGAAGAAAGAAAAGAAAGAAAGAAATAAAGAAAAGAAAGAAAGAGAAAAGAGAGAGAGAGGAAATGAGTAGGGTTGATAAAAGAAAACATTCTTCATGGAGATATGTATTAAGATTAGATGTACCAGCAGAACCCACTTGTTGTTTCTTCTACTTCTCCTTCCATGCCTGCAATGCCAAATCAGCCCTCTTGTTTGTTTCTTTTGAACAAAGAACATAAGGAGCAAGTTTCATCAGTGTTTGAGAAATGTACTTCCTTAGGTTCTGCCCTTTTCTCCTTTGCTCTCCCTTAGCTCTTCTTTGGTTTGTTGGTTTATTTCAATCCCCAGCCAGTTTCCTTTCTTTATTTATTCCAACATAAAAAGAAAGAGAACTTCTAAACACATATTCTTGTGTTCTCTCTTCTCTCAGCATAAAAGAAGATCTGAAGGAGCAGGCTGGGTTGGTGAATGATGAGTGGTTATGCTCATCAACATGCACACTCCTGTGCCTCTTCAGCTCTTTGCACACTGAACGCTGCTCATCACAAGGGCATTGAGTGAGCCCATGAAAGCTGATGGAAGCAGGCAACATCAATCCTCTGGCTTTCAGCTCCCTCCTCTGTTGCAATGAGCCACATTTTCCTGCCGCACTTGAGAGAATCAGTTTTTATTGGCTAAAATTGCTCTTTGCTTCAGAGCTCACAAAACTGCCTTAGGAAAAAAAAAGTGGTTTGATTGTTTTTTTCCCTTTTATGCAGCTTTTGGACTAGTCTGACATGACAGGCTTTTCTTTATCTCTATTTTTTTTTTTTTGAGAAGAGCCAGTTAAAAACATATAATCTATATAGGTACTAGAATGTCCCATGTTACTTTGAAAATAAAAGAAAGAAACAAATAGAAAACAGAGCCTTCATAAATGTATTCATTAACAGCAGCAGCTGCCAGCCCTAAGAATCTGCCCATTAGTAATGGGCATTACATCCATTTTAAATACACAAAACAAGAGAAGATGAGAGGCCCTTGTGACCTGATTAAGTATCGCAGGTGAGAGAGCAGAGTAACATAAACAGCAGTTCCATTTGATTGGAGGGGACTCTTTCCATCTGAA
The DNA here is from genome assembly GCF_018345385.1 of Vulpes lagopus. NCBI lineage: Eukaryota > Metazoa > Chordata > Mammalia > Carnivora > Canidae > Vulpes > Vulpes lagopus. The sequence goes on from NC_054828.1 coordinate 37,638,319, forward strand.
AAAAATCAATATTTTAAAGCATCTAAAACTTCCTCCTGGCACAAAGTTGCTTAGTGAAAGATGCTGACTCATTTCCATGAATGATGATAATGAAGCTGCATTAGTAAGCCTGTTGGTGACATTAATTCATATTCACAAAAAAAAAAAAAAGGAGAAAGGAGAGGAGAGATGAAAAGAGAAGCAAACCTGGAAGTAAAGGAAGGCATATATGCCTGAGCCAGAGTAACTCAGAAGTTTGCAACACAGCCAGCATGGATGCTATTTCCAGATTTCTCATGCAAAACACAAGTTATGAAAATAGGATTTTATTCACTAGGATGAATATGCAGATTGTCAGAAAAGCAATAACTGCATTGAAAGCCATTGCTATGGATGAAAGCTTCTAATCCAGCTCTCATATTTTTTCACTAGGATTTGTTGACACCTAAATGAAAACCTATTCAATAGAAACTGTTAACATTTATGTATCCTGAAAAGCAAAAACATGGGCATCATAATCTTGATTTCTAAAGTAGTTTCTTTTCCTAAAGTGACATAAGTCCAAAATACACAGAGAAGATCAGTACCAAAAACATTATGGTCTAGACACCTTTGACCTATTTTTTAGAAGAAATTAAAAGATAAATTTAAGAATAAATTAAGAATTATTCACTCACATATGCCATCAATATTCATTAGCCTTTACTGTCTGTGACAAATTGTTTTGGTGTTGAACAGTTGCATGAATAAGACATGTTCCTGTCCTCTGTGAGCTTATATTCAATTGGGAGCAGCCAAAAAATAAGTAGTAAATGAGTAAATAAAATTAGTACATTAATTGGTGAGTGCTTAGTACAGGAAAAAAACTCTAGGTACCTTACACAAAAGAGGTTTAAAACAAATTAATAGACGTACAATACAAAAATGGGTTGACAGTCTGAAGAAATGAAAACCAGAGGCTTGCTACTGGTATTCTTACATTCCACAGCACTCCAAGATTGCTCAACTGCACTCCAGAAGCTGGCTTTACATCACTGTTTCCTCTGATATTCATAAAACTAGAGCGTATACACTGAAACACAAAGTTCAGTCTTCTCAATAGTGTCTTGGCTTTCTCATCTCTTCAACCTTGCTTATCAACAGAAGCAGCAAGAAAATAGCATGTGCCTGATTTCTATTTCCCAAATATCAAACAAATACTTAATTTCACCTAGAATCCTAGTGCAAAGGGGTCTAGGAAGTATAGATTTTAGCTTACCAGTATAGGAAGGCAACCTAAAGGTATTGCAGGGTTCTTGTCTCAGAGTTGAAGAATGATTCGCATGGACACAAAAGTGTGAAGTGATAGTTTATTGAGTGAAGGTGAGAACAGAAAGAAAGCTCTCTAGGATGAGACAGGTCCTGAATGGGTTGCCAAACAATGTAGTTTTGAGATGTTGGATGAGGTCAAGAGCTGACAGCCAAGAAAGAATTCTTGAGACGTCTTTGGTACAAAAGGATGATTTTATTAAAGCATGGGAACAGGACCTGCGGGCAGAAAAAAAATTGCACTGGGATCATGAGAAATGGCCCATTATATACTTTCCAGTTGGGAGGAGGGTAGGGATAGCACAAGTCTCTAAAGAGTTTTGGAATCAAGGTTTCCAGGACCCTGAGGGGTAGCTATTGCTAGGAAAATGTCACTTATTACTGTCTAATAAAATCTTAATCATGAGACCCTTCCAAAATATATTGGTAGGTCATATGCTTGGGGGATGATCACTAACATGTATCTTGGAGGGTAGAGATAAAGGAAGTTTCCAAAGGAATTTTTCTGTATTAAAGTAGACTTAAGGATCCTGGGGCTTGGGCTAAGATTGTCTTTTACCCTTAACAAAGTGTCAACATCCAGGTAGTTGAATCCCTAGAGGAAGGTCACTCTGCCAGTTTCAAGGCCTTGTCAATGGGCTATAAATAGTAAGGAAATTTAACAATTTTTCTTCTGCCTTTGTTTCTCACATCTGAGAGAGGGCAGATTGGAGGCTGAGTGGACCATTACACAGAATCCCTTGCACTGCAGGTGGAAACGAATGATATAAGGAAGTAACTTAAGTTACTTAACTTAAGTGATGTGACAGAGAACAAAATGTCAGTGTTAGGAGATGACAGACTATGAAAGGGATCAGAATGGGTTCTTAGAGAAACTGATATTTAGTCAGAAGGCTGAAGAATGGTGCTAATGTCAGTCATTTGAATGACTGGTGAAAGAACTGCAAAATAATGAGTAGGTGAGGAGATCTAGCGTAGGGTATACCTGTGGTGAGAAGGGTATACCTGAGGAGGAGAAAGAAGCCATGTGTGGCTCACATGCAATGAAGTAGGAAATGGGGCATGAAATTATCAAATGAGGAGGGAAGGGAAGATAGAAGTAAAATCATGCTGCACCTGAAAAGCCATAAGAGAACAATGAAGAACTATTGAAAAAATTTCAAGGATAAGAGAATGATCTGGTTTACATTCTAAATATATAGCTGACTATAAGTGTAATTTAGACCATGCGATTGAGATAGTTCAATAACCAAGGCTGGAAAACAAATCAGGGGCTCATGTGATAGTCCACTATGACTTAGACTGAGAGATACTGTAGGTCAGCTGGAGGAAAACAGTGGTATTCAAGACAGAGCATAGAGTGGAACTGACAGAAAATGATGAGGCACTCCATGGGGTGAGACAGAGTGCTGGAAAGAGAGGATCAAAGAATGGCTGTGAAAATGCACTCTGCTTAACAGTCTATTCCACATTGTTGCTTCTGACCTTTTGGCTTTTTTCTTTTTTCCTGCACTCACCTCTTGAACCTGACAGCTAATGTCTCTCCTTTCATTCTGACTTTGGCTTTCCTTCAAGACTGCAGTTATACTTACCCTTTGGATTGAGACTGCTTCTAATACATTATGGTAACAACCTGATTTAGTCTAGTCTTGTCCACCCACCATGTTAACCTCTGGGAGCAGCCACTTCACTCAAAGGATTGCATTTGAAAGCTGATGACTTTTGGGAGTAACGGCGATGGCATATTTTAAAAGACTTATTTTCTCAGTGTTCTAATTCTCAAAGAGCATAGATTTCAAAAATAAGTACAATGATTCCTACAAAAATTTTTTCAGTAAATGTTTTATTCTATAAGATACTTGACAAAAAAAAAAAAAAAAGATACTTGACCAATGAATGCATTGCCTTAGGGTTCCTTGATATGGAAGTGAGTGACCAAGGACTTCTGTCCTCCTTACCCCAGACTGACAACAAAAATGTTTACATCCGCTCTGTCAAATATCACCGCTCAATTCGCTGGAGGGAAAGGACATGCGTATAGTTTGAAAACAGCAGCATTTGAGAAATTTCCATTGGTTAGTCAGTTATAGTTTATTGGCCAGGCTATGGAAAACAACAACAACAACTTGAGAAAGCACTGACAGGAAAGACAAGAGGCTCCAGGTCACTGAAAATGCTCTTAGATGACAGAATAAATCACAGGCACAAGCAAACACTGCAGAAATAAAGGTGATAGCAAAGTTGAGAAAAACAGATGTTATGTCGACCTCGGTTCATCAGAATCAAATAACTAATTTGCTTACCATCGTCTAGTACTTTGAAATGGTCCCCGAGGAAGCCAGGAGTGGCAGTGAATATGTAAACCAGGTACTTCCAGATTTTAGTGAGGTACAGTTTGGGAGAACAAAAGCAGTCCCCGTTGGAATGCAAAGAAGACAATGCTGCAATAACATTAACATAATGTATGGTCCCAGCTGACAGTATTCCTAGGCAGCTAACTAAAATATGGGGAAATAACCATGTTCATTTTCTCTCCATTTCACTGCTTGATTGAAGCACATAGCCATTGATAACTCCGCTGACAGGCAGGAGGGACCTTCCAGCACAGTGGGGAAGGCTTGAAGCATTGTCAGTAGTGCAGGAAGCAGGTACTTCAGGAGTCAGAAGCTCAGGTCCTGAGATACTACACTTTCAGAAGGTCTAAATCCTCACACACCTGTAGAAAGTTCAAGTAGCTAATCATAATCTTCAGTCCTAAAAAAAAATCACACTAAATTACTTGCTGAAGGCTGGAAGTCAAATGCCTAGGCTTGTGTAATCTTGGTCCTATTCCTTTTAACTTCTGAGTCTCAATTTCCTATTTTGTAAAAATTATATATATCGAATTCAATAATCTAATTCTAAATAATCTAATTCAACAAAGAAAAGATTAAGTTATATAGTATTGCTTTGTCATAGGCATTCAGTAAACTAGTTCTTTTCTGTCTTGAGAGTAAAAGCTGGTTATAGAGCATGAGTTTTAGAGTTAAAATCACCAGCTCACTAGGGGTGAGAATATAGGCAAACTATTGAAAGTGTTTAGCCTCGGTCTCTTGAGAAATAATTACAGTTTTTTTAAAAGATTTATTTATTTATTTATGATAGACATAGAGAGAGAGAGAGAGAGAGGCAGAGACACAGGCAGAGGGAGAAGCAGGCTCCATGCACCGGGAGCCCCACGTGGGATTCAATCCTGGATCTCCAGGATCGCGCCCTGGGCCAAAGGCAGGCGCCAAACCGCTGCGCCACCCAGGGATCCCCTAATTACAGCTTTTGAGTTATGATATAGAGATATTTTAAGAATTATATAAGCTGATCTATATCAGACACTTAGCATTATACCTGAGTAAACATTCAATAAATTGTTTTAAATGAATGAATGAATGAATGAAATCAATATTTAACTGGAATTTAAATACAGCTATTTGGATTATTTTGGTAAATTCACCCCAATAATTAAGCCTCAATTTCTTCATCTGCAAAATGCAGGATTTACATTAGATGAGCAATTCTTGAACACTCCCATGTAAAAGAACCATCCAGAGACATTGTTAAAAATTAAGATTCCCGGGACCCACGTGAAAAAGGTCTTTATTAAGAAAGTCCATGGTGAGGCCCAGTAATCATGATTTTTAAAACTTTATAGTTGCTTATGGTACAGGTAGCTCAAAACCAAATTTTTTAAAAATAAAAATCTGGACTAAGGTATCTCCTGATTCTAAAATTCCCTACTTTATTTTCATCCCCACAAACTATTTCAAAAAAGTCTTTCTGCTATGATTTGAAATTATTTCTTCATTCCTAAAATCACACATCATATACATATATGTAAGTAAGATTTAAATAGCCAGAATAAGAGTGAAGGTTTAATGGGGGAAGGGCCAAAGAAGCTTCATTTTTGTTCTAGTCATTATATCCGCCTACTTTGTGCAAATAATACTTCAAGTTGCCCACATCTAGCCTGGCTTATCAGAAGAGTACTATAGAATTAGGAGGCAATATTCAAGATAGTGATAAGGATTAAATGTGCGTCTCTCCAATTACAAGGAAAAACTATCGAATAGATTTATTCCAGTGGAGTCTTCATAAAGATGATACTATTTGTCTAGTGTGTTGCTTCAGTGAGTATGAGACTAATTGGTAAGCACCTTTTGATTGATTAGTGATGTTTGACAAGACTGTTCTGAAGGGAGGCTGCAGTGGTATTAGAAAGCCGGTTGAGCGTTTGAGTGTTTAGGGTCTTGAGTCCTGGACAAATACCATCTTTCTACTTCATTCTTTTTAAATATTTCAATAAAATATAAATATTCCTTGAAATGAAATATTAAATAGGACCCTTAAAGGCAAGAATTGTTTAAAATTAGGACCAGTCTTCCTTAAAGTCCCTGACTCAGCTCCTGATCTAGTTTCTCACCAATGTAAAGCCCCCTGGAGAGAACTAAAAACCAACACATGAATTAGGATTTACCACTCTGTAACACGAGATTTTTTCCCCCAATCTTTATAAAAAGCAAATTCAGGGATCTAACATTACAAATTATGAAAAAGCATCTACTGAAAGTCTTTTTATTATAAAAACTACATTCCGAACTTCTCCTAATTTCATCTTTCTTCACGATGAAAAGTATATCTGGCTTGCAGAGGATATCATATGTAGAAAACCATTTGATACAGTGTGAATGTCGGACAGTACAGTGGTATTCAACTGTGGAGCCACTCTGGAAACAGTTGTGATATTTTACTTTAGATGATCCATTCTCTCCTCAAATCCCCTGAATGTGAATATCCAAAGGTTGAGACCAGAGATGCTGTGTCAGAGATGCTGTATGATTTTTATGAGACCCAGTTCTTTGGAATGGAAGGCTTAAATGTTCATGAAGCTGATTTTTTAAAAGTATTAGTCACCAGTATAATACATTATGCTATGTATGAACTGTCCCCTACCCAAGGTCAGTGCTCCCGCTGAGCACTGTATCCTTCTTCTCCTTGACTACTCAAGGACATCATTCAGGCAATTCTTTCATTTCTATCCTGTATTATCATTGTTATTTAAAAAATTCCAGTATAAAAAATCCAGTATAATTAACATACAGTATGATATTAGTTTCAGGTGTACAATATAGTGATTCATAAATTCTATACATTTATTCAGTGCTCATCATGATAAATGTACTCTTAATACCTTTCGCCTATTTTACCTATTTCCCCACCCACCTATTTCTGGTAGCCACCAGTTTTTTCTCCATATTTGAGAGTCAGGATTTTTGTTTATTTATTACTTGTTCATTTGTTTGATTTCTTAGACTCTACATATGAGTGAGATCATATGGTATTTATCTTTCTCTAACTGACTTATTTCATTCAGCATAATACCCTCTAGATTCACCCATGTTGTTTCAGATGGCAAGATTTCATTCTTTTTTATGGCTGAGTAATATTCCATTCATTGTATATATACCACCTCTTCTTTATCCAATCATCTATCAATGGATACTTAGGTTGCTTCCATAACTTGGCTATTGTAAATAATGCTGCAAAAACCATAGAGGTGGATATATATATTTTTAATTAGTGTTTTCATATCCTTTGGGTAAATACTCTGTAGTGGAATTACTAGTATGATAATTCTATTTTTAATTTTTTGGGCAAACTCCATACTGTCTCCAACAGTAGCTGCACCAGTTTGCATTACCACCAACAATGCGCGAGGGTTTCTTTTTCTCCACATCATCACCAATACCTGTTTCTTGTGTTGTTGATTTTAGCCCTCTTGGCAGATGTGAAGAGATATCACCTGATAATGAGTGGCGCTGAGCATCTTTCCATGTGTCTGTTTGCTTCTTTTTTTTTTTTTTTTTTTTTTTTTTTTTGTCTGTTTGCTTCTGTATGCCTTCTTTGGGAAAATGTCTGTTCATGTCTTCCGCCCATTTTTAAATGATGCGCTTTGGTGTGAGTTGTATATGTTCTTTATATGTTATGAATACTAATCTCTTATAGGATATATCATTTGCAAATATCTTCCCCCATTCATAGGTCATCTTTTGTTTTGTTGACTTTTAATTTGCTGTGCAGAAGCTTTTTATCTTGATGCAATCCCAATAGTTTATTTTTGCTTTTGTTTCCCTTGCCTCAGGAGACATATCTAGAAAAAATGTTGCGATTGTCAATCTTAGAGAAATTATTACCCGTACTCTTTTTTGGATTTTTATGATTTCAGCTCTCATTTTTAGGTCTATTTTGACTTTACGTTTTCCTAATCAATTTGGATGCCACTTATTTATTTTTGTTGTCTGAGTGATGTGACTAGAACTACCAGTACTATGTTAAATAAAAGTGGTGAGAATGGACATCCTTGTGCTGTTTCTGATCTTAAGAGAAGAGCACTCAGTTTTTTCATATTAAATATGATAATCAGCTATGTCTTTTTTCATATATGGACTTTATTATGTTGAAGTATATTCCCTCTAAACCTACTTTGTTGAGGGTTATCATAAATAGATGTTGCATTTTGTCAAATATGTTTTATGCATCTGCTGCAATGATCATGTAGATTTTATCCTTACTCTTGTTGATGTGCTGTATCACATTGATTAATTTACAAATACTAAACCACACTTGCATCCCAGGAATAAATTCCACTTGATAGTGGTCAATGATATTTATAATGTATTGTTAGATTCAATTGGCTAAAATTTTATTGAGAAGTTTTCCATCTCTGTTCATCAGAGATATTGGTCTACAGTTCTCTCTTTCTCTCTCTCTCTTTCATAGTGTCTATATGTGACTTTGATGTCAGGGTGATACTGACTTCATAGAATGAATTTGGAATTTTTCCTTCCTCTTCTACTTTTTAGAATAGTTTGAGAGGAATAGGTATTAATTCTTCTTCAAATGTTTGGTAGAATTTGTCAGTGAAGCTACTAGTCCTGGGCTTTTCTTTGTTGAGAGTTTTTTTTTTTATTACTGATTCCATTTTATTGTTAGTAATTTTTCCATTCAAATTTTCTATTTCTTCCCAATTAACTTTTTTAGGTTATATGTTTTTAGGAGCCTATCCATTTCTTCTAATTTGGTTGTCCAATTGGTTGCATACTTTGTTAGCATTTAACTTTTTAATATTCTCTTATAGTCTTTCATATTTCTGTGGTGCTGGTTATTATTTCTTATATTTATGATTTTATTTGTGCCCCCTTTCATTTTGTGTTTGTTTATTAATATGTCTAGCTAAAGGCTTCTCTGTTTTGTTGATCTTAACAAAGAACAAGCTCCTGGATACATTGATCTGTTTGTTTTGTTTTTGTTTTTTAATGTATATTTTATTTTATTTTATTTTATTTTATTTTTTTGCTCTAATCTTTATTATGTCTTTTCTTTACTGGTTTTGGATTTTGTTTGTTCTTGTTTTTCTAGTTCCTTTAGGTGTAAGGTTAGGTTGTTTGTTTGAGATTTTTCTTGCTTCTTGAGGTAGGTCTGTATTGCTATAAACTTCCCTCTTGAGCCTGTTTTGGCTATATCCCAGATTGTAGACTATTGTATTTTCACTTTTATTTATTTCCATGTAGTTTGCTATTCCCTCTTTTATTTCTTAGTTGACCAATTATTCTGACTATATCTGTTAGATCCCTCTGGTGCAATGTGCCATTCAAAGCCATTTTTTCCTTTTTGTTTTTCTGTTTGGATGATCAATCCATTGATGTAAATGGGAATTTGAAGTCCCCCACTATTATTATATTGCTATAGGTTATTTTCTCTGTTTGTTATTACTACATTATGTATTTGGGTTTTACTAGGTTGGGTGCATAAATGTTTATAATTGTTATATCTTCTTGTTAGGTCATCTTCTTTATGATTACATATAGTATTCTTCTTTGTTTCTTGATACAGTCTTTGTTCTGAAGTCTATTTTGTCCGATGTAAGTATTGCTACCCCAGCTTTCTTTTCACTTGTGTTTGCATGATAATTGCTTTCTCATCCTTTCACTTTCAGTTTGTATGTGTCTCAAAATATAGATGGATCTTGCTTTTTAACATTCTGTCAACTTATGTATTTTATTAGAGTGTTCAATCCACATTTACATTCAAACTAATTATTGATAGATATGCACTTATTGCTATTTGGTTACTTGTTTTATGGTTGTTTTTGTAATTCTCTGTTCCTTTCTTCTCTTGCTCATTTCTCTCATGTTTTGTTGGCTTTCTTCAGTGATACTTGGATTCATTTCTCTTTATTTTTTGAATATCTGTTACTGGTTTTTGATTTGTGGTTACTGTTAGGTCTTGTATAACTTCTTATGCATAAAGCAGTTTATATTGAGTTGATGGTCACTTGAGTTTGAACTCATTCTAAAAGCACTAAAACTTTACCTGTCTCTTTCCGCATATCAGGTATAACTGTCATAATTTACATCCTTTTATTTTGTGAATCCCTTGACTGAATTTTGTAGATATACTTAATTTTACTGCTTTCGTGCTTCCTGCTTTTCTTATTCCTGCTTATGGTCTTTCCTTTCCACTCAAAGAGTCCCATTTAACATAACTTATAGGGCTGGTTTAGTTGTCATAAATTTCTTTAACTTTTGTTAGTGTTTATATCTTTATCTCTTATTCTATTTGAATGATACCCTTGCTGGATAGTTTTCTCAGTTGCAGGTTGTTTTTTGTTTTTGTTTTTAATACTTTGAGTATACCATGTTATTCTTTTAGCCTGCAAAGTTTCTGCTGAAAAAATCAGCTGATATTCTTATAGATTTCCCTTATATGTAACTGTTTTCTTTTGTCTTGCTGCTTTTAAGATCTTCTCTTTATCCTTATGTTTTGCCATTGTAATTACTATATGTCTTGATGTAGACCTCCTTGGGTGATTTTATTGGGGATTTCTGTGCCTCCTGGATATGAATTTGTTATTTCTCTAGATTTGGGAATTTTTCAGCTACTATTTCTTCAAATAAACTTCCTGCCCTCTTTTCTCACTTTACTCCTCCTGGACCACTAGAATGCAAATGTTATTCGACTTAATGATGTTGCTGAGTACCCTTAATCTATTTTCATTTTTTATTATTCTTTTTTCTTTCTCGTGTTCACTCTGATTGCTTTCCATTACTCTGTTCACTAGGTCACTGATCTGCTCTTTGCTTCCACTAGTCTACTACTTTTTTTCCTGTAGTATACTTTTAATTTTAGTTGTTGAGTTATCTCTGATTGATTCTTGTTTTCTACCTCTTTATTGAGAGTCTCTCTGAAATACTTCACTCTTTTCTCAAGTCCAGACAGTATCTTTATGATTGTTATCTTAAGTTCTCTATCAGACATATTACTTATCTCCATTTTTTAACTCTTTTGCTTGATTTTGTTCTATCCTTTCACTTGGGATATAATGTTCTAATTCTGTATTTTATCTAAGTCTCTATGTCTATTTCTCTGTGTGAGGAACCTCAGCTATATCTCCTGCTGTTGAAAGTAGAGGCCTTACGAAGAAGAGGTCCTATAGTATCCTGCAGTGTCTTCCTTTCACCAGAACCTGTTTCAGAGGTGTCTTCTATGTGGGTTGCATGAAACCTACTCTTGTGGTTGAGCTATGTTTGCCTTCATTCCAGTCATCTGCAATGTTTCTCTTTGTCTGTTGTGGGCAGGTTTTGGTCCCTGTGTTGTTAATGGGTCAGTCTGGGGCTGCTTTGGGCTTGAATTGGGTAAGAAAAGGTATTTTCTGGAGCTGTGGTGACACCAAACTGAAGGGTCCTTTCCCTGTGTTGTCCTCTGAGAAGACATCATTGGATGGTGGGGTCTTCAGTCAGACCAGATGTCTGCTGGTGCGTGTGATTGTCTTCACTTCTCCCTAGGGCAAGAGTCATTTTGAAATGGTGCTGGCCCCTGTCTGGGCTACTTGCCATACTGCTATGCTTATGGAGACACTTTGGATGTACTCTTGCTGAGGGAGTGTTGGAGGGTTGGGGCCACAAGAGGATATGGAGACAGTTGTGCTGTTAGCAAGTTGTGCACAGTTCTGCTGTATCCTTTTTGGAAAGCTCCTGTAGAGTCTGGTTGGATGGGGCAAGTCCACAGAAGAATGTTAGGGCAGGGCATCCTGTTAGCAAGCTAGTCTAAGAGTATTTCTACTGTGCTGTTTCCCCTGGTGTCCATCTATCTAGGCTCAGGGATCAGGAAGGAAAATGGCTTCCACCAGCTTTTTGTTGTTAGAGAAGTTTCCCAAAGATCCCTGCCCTTTCAGCACATGTCTGAACATAGTAAACAAACCCTCCTCCCATATACTCTATGTATTCATCAAACTGCTTTTGCTTTATCTCAGCAGGGCTATTTTTTTGCTGTCTCTTTAAGGGTGGAGGCTCAGTTTCTTCTTGCCCTTTAGTTCTTCCAGAGCCAAGCTACTGATTTTTAAAGTACCAGATGTTAATCCCCACTGATTGTAAGAGATGAAATTAAGTCCCTCTGGTTTTCAAAACCAAATATTATGGGGATTCATCTTCTTAGTATGGGTCCCCCATGCCTTGGGTGCCTGGTGTGGGGTCTGCTCTTCTCCTTTCTCTATGCTTATGGAGTCCTTCCCTCTCCTGGGCAGTCCTATGGGTCACTTTGGCTCCTGACTTTGTCTCCACACTTATTATCCTCCTAGATGTTGTCTCTTCCATACATTTATCTACAGAGTCTGTTCTGCCAGTCTTTGGGTCATTTTCTAGGTTACTTACACTGATGCAAGAGTTACATAGGTGTGTCTGGGGGACAAGTTGCTCCTACTCTGCTATTACTTGGAAGTCCTGTTAATTTCTTTATTGGATTATTCCTATAAGCATACAGATTTGCTATGATATCTCTTATTAATTCTCTTGACTACATTTCCTTCTTCAGCTACCACCCTATTTTCTGCTTTCCTTAACAGCAAAATTCTTTTATATAGTTATCTACATTTTCATCCCCTCCTGATGCCTCCTACCTAACACTCCATCAAACTGCTCATCTCCACACTGGTGAAATCTGTAGTTAAGTAACTTAGCATACTGATCCTGTGACCTTCTTAATAGAAACACAGTAGTTCACTTTCCTTGAAGTATCTTCTCTTGATTCTAGGTCACAACGGTCCTGGTTCCTTTCCTGCCATACTAATCACTCCTTCTTAACCCCCTTTATTAGTTCTCATTTCTTCAAACTTTAAACGCTAAAGTTTTTTAAAGGATCTTACCTGGCCCTTCCTCTCTTCTCTGTGTACCTGTCTTTGCATGGTGGCCTCATCTAGTCTTATGACTTTTTTGCAGATGACTTCAAAAATAATATATATAGCTTGGACCTGCTACTTGAATTTAGACACATATATCTAACTTTCTAATTGACCACTCCATTTCATATCTGATTCTCACCTCTTACTTGACTTGACCTAAACCAAGTTCTAATACTTCCCCTAAGATCCTGATACTCCCACAATCTTCCAGAATATTGCAATTCCATTTTTTCAATAGTTCTAGACTCCTTTTTCTTATACCATACATCCAATCTATAGGCAATAGGCAGTTCATAAATAAATGCTATTGGCGTTGCCTTCAAAATCTACCCAAAATCTGGCAGCTTCAGAGAACCTTAACCACTACTACCTTAGCAAAAAACATTTTTATATTTCCTGTGGATTATGAGAACAGACCCTTAACTGGTTCTGCTTCTGCCTGTTTCCCATCTCTCACCTTTCCTCCAGATACCACCTCATTCTCAATACAGGAGACACAGTAATCTTTTAAATGTATAATCACTTCTTTCATAAAAGCTTCTGATAGTTTTCTATATCACTCAAAAAAAGTAATCTTTATGATACCCCACAAGGTCACTTTCTCACCTTACCTATTTGGAATCATTTTCTACTATTTCCACTTGGCACACTCTGCTCCAGCCACACTGTCCTCACTGAGCATGTTCTTGATTTAGGGCCATTTCTGTTATTTTTTTGTCAGCCTGGAGAACAATTCCTTAAATGTTCACTCATCTTGCTAAATTTCTGCTCCAAATTTGCTTTCACAATAAAATCACATCTGACCATTTTGTCTGTTAGACAACATGTACCCTGCTGATTAGCAGTCTCTTTACTCATTACTCAATTTTTGTTCAGAGCACTTTTCATTTTTCTGACATTATTCATTCAAATGTATTTGCTCTGAATAATCTAGGTATAATTATCTGTTTTGTTTATTTTTGTATCCCCAGCACTGAGATGGTTGTTTAGTTCATAGTCAATAAATATAGTTGACTAAATAAATACTGCAATGCAATATAATGTTTAAATTTAGTGATAAAGTAAGTTTGCTTGATGTATCTATCTATGACAGTGATTTTTAGTCTAATAGTAAGATGTACTACTTCACTTTCTAATTCAGTGTTACAATAGGTACACATATATTTTGAAAGCAAATATTCTAAAAGTATCAATGCCTTTTTTTTTTTTTACCAAAAAGTACTACATTTTGAAATTTTAAACAACATTAAAGGACGGTAAGAACCTCTATTCTAAAGGGAGATGGGCATAAAAGGTTGAAAATAATATTCATGTAACAAATAAATCAGATTTTTTTTTCAGCTTTTTAAAAAGTAGATTAGTGGGGTGCCTGGATGACTCAGTTGGTTGAGCTTCTGACTCTTACTTTCAGATCAGGTCATGATAACAGAGTCCTAAGATAAAGCTCTGCGTCAGGCTTTGTGCTGGGCATGGAGCCTGCTTAGACTTCCCTCTCCCCCTCCTTCTACCCTTCCCTCAATTAAAAAAATAAAGTAATAAAAATAAGTAAAAAATAAAATACATATTAGTAATTCCTCTTGCCTTGTAGGTCTGATATAAGAGATCTTTTTGTTCTAAACAATAGTGAAGTTTTAAAAAGAAAAAGGAAAGTGGAATATGAAAGGAGTGGTTCCAGTATGTATGAGTTTGTTATACTATGTAATTTAAACTGACTGCTGTTTTGTACCTAATGTGTAAGGAGAGTTTACGTAGGTAAATTACTATCATTGTTCTTTGAACAATGCATACTTTTCCTACAACAAATGTGGTTGTATATAATGATGCCATTATATACATCATATATAATGTCACTCTGCCTTCTTCAATAATTAACAAAAAGAAATCTAGAAATAAATTATGATGAGACTATTGTCAAAATGTGGAGTTTCCTATGAGTAATACATTTACAAAATTGTTTGGAGGAAATTTTATAAATTGCACTCATAATTTAAGTCAATTTTGTATTTTACCTCATGAAAATAGATATATTTATTACCCTAAAGATTAATGGCTTTATTAAAAGATCAGGGCAGCTGGGTGGCTCAGTCAGCTTAATAATATCTGCTTTTGGCTCAGGTCATGATCCCAGTATCCTGGGATTGAGCCCTGTGTTGGTCTCCTTGCTTAGTGGGGTGTCTGTTTCTTCCTCTCCCTCTTTATCCTTATTCTCTCTCTCCCAAATAAATAAAATATTTAGAATAAATAAAATATAAGATCAAAAAACAATTAAAACCCAAAACGATTTAATTTTATTATTTTAAAAAGATTTTATATATTATTCACAAGAGAGACAGAGAGAGAGGCAGAGACACGGGCAGATGGAGAAGCAGGTTCTATTCAGGGAGCTTGATGTGGGACTGGATCTTCAGGATCACACCCTGGACTAAAGGCAGACACTTAACCGCTAAGCCACCCAGATGTCCCAACAATTTATTTTTAAATAACCAACTTTTTTTATTAATGTAGAAGAATCAGGGAATACTGTAAAAAGAAAGATGATTAGGCTCTGGAATATTTTTTCTTAAAATAGAGAGAAAGAAGGGCACCTAGATGGCTCAGTTGGTGGTGTCTGACTCTTGATTTCAACTCAGGTCTTGATCTCAGGGTCATGAGGTCAAGCTCCGTGCTCAGTGGGGAGTCTGCTTGAGATCTTCTCTTTCTTCTCCTCCCTATGCCCCTCCCCTTATTCACATGGGCTCTCTCTCTCTCTCTAAAATGAATAGATAAGTCAGAGAGAGAGAGAGAGAGATGAGAGAGACAGAATACTTACCATACAAGATTATTATAAGAATAAAATGATGTAACATTGGAAAATAGTTGTGTGCAATTACTACTACTACTACTACTACTACTACTACTATTACTACTACTACTACTACTACTACTACTACATTGTGAACATTTAATAGGATAAAGAAATAACAGTAGGAAAAAAGAAAGAAAAGAAAGAAACCTAGCAGTGGGATAGTAGTAGTTTCTTATCTCTACCAACCAAAAGGATTCTATAAAACAGTGACAATTTTCAAGTCCCATCCTAATTATTACATCATTATAACCATTGAAGATCATATCACACTACCTCATTTGAGTATCTTATGACCCTTTACTTTCAAAAGTTGGTATTATCTCTGAAACTGGCCAATTTTTAAATCCAAATAAAAATAATACAGGGGCACCTGAGTGGCTCAGTTGGTTAAGCCTCACACTCTTAATTTCAGCTCAGATCATGATCTTGGGGTTGTAAGACCAAGCCCCATGTCCAACTCACATGCTGGTTATGGAACCTACATAAGATTCTGTCCCTCTCTCTCTGCCCCTCTGTCCCTCCACTGCTCAGGCTTTCTCTCTTTCTTTAAAATAAACACATAAAATTTTTAAAATGTATATATATAATGATTCTAATAAAATATTATTCCTACCATCAAATAGAGTAAAATCCACTGACTTGGGTGTCTAGTAAATTAACTTAAAGTGAGATAATGGAATCTCCATCTTAAAAGACAATCAACAAGACAGAAAAATAGGCAAAAGGTATCTGACCATTTATAAACTCCTATTACTGCCATATGTCAAATGGAAATTAAGTTTTTAAAAAATTCTTACCTAAAAGGTATTAAAAATTGTTAATAAGTAAAGTTGGAAGTAGGACTGGAGCATGTTCCCCATGTGAATGGTTCTGGGTGACCATTTATCTTATGGGTGACCATCTATCTTCTGCTCAGGTCATGATCCCAGGGTCCTGGGATCCAGTCCTGCATCATGCTCCCTACTCTACAGGGAGCCTGCTTCTCCCTCTCCCTCTGCCTGCTGCTCCCTCTACTTGTGCTCTTTCTCTCTGTCAAATAAATAAGTAAAAACTTTTAAAAAATTGTATGATGCTTTGTTTAAAATCAATATCCTGGATTGCTATATTGGAGTGCTATATTGTTACTTATTTTTGAATCTCAACCTGACCTGAAATAGCAATAACATGATCCTAAGGAGTCAACTCAGTTGGCTAACAGCATGAAAGCAAAATATAAAATCACTCACCACAATGGAATAGGTAATTGTATTTGTGAAGAAGCTAATTCCCCTAAGACAATAATGAAAATAAAACTGTGAAATTAGATGACATCCAAATATAGAAGAAGTGAGAAAAATATGGATAGTGGGAAAGTCAAATTAAATTTATTTCTTAAATATCCCAAGATACATTGTACTTTTATTTCAGCAATACCATGTTTTGAAACATAGTAGTTTATTCTTTGCCAAGGGTGAGACTAGCAAATGCTCTTTGTCTAGATTATCTATTTGGAGAATAATTTTAAAGCATTGACCTTTCCAAACCAATACATTCATTCATGAGTTTTAAAATATTATATCTTAATTATGCATTAAACACATACAATTGGCAAAGCTTCTCATTAATAACACATTTTCATATTAACTTTTCTATAGTATTTTAAGAAACATTTAAAAATATACATTTTAATTTTTCTTAATCATAAATTGTCTTCTTCTAAATGCTTTACTTCCTCTGTAGAATCCCTCTTTAAGTGTTCATAACATTTTGCTAAGCGCTCAGTGGTATAGAAGTCTGCAAGAATTGTCTGTCACCAAGAGCTTTCTGTCCAGTGAGGAAAAACAATATGTCCCAGGAAACAAAAGCAAATTATGAAGGACAGTAGTTAATAAATAAAGAACAAATTAGTAAATTAAATTCAGCTCCAACAGCACACCATGCCCAATACAAGGATCCAGGAGTAATGAGATAAATATCTCACAGTGAGTTTTCTACAAGAGTTTACTGGCTACTAGGGTAGATAGATTAATATCCAGGTCAGTCCAGTGTAAGGCAGTAATTTACCAGGCAGAGGTGAACACAATGCAATAAATCCTCCATTTACAGGATGCTTTCTGAGGATTTATGAAGATATTCCTCCAATTTACACACTAACATTTGTGACCATCCGAAAATGAAAGCACCTGAATTAGCAGAGTGTGGTGTTAAGAATTCTGGCCTTGGTGGGAGAACATGTTATTTCTGTTAATTCCATTGGTTCCAACTAGGAATTATGATGTTGGGCAAGCTCCATCATTTCTTCACACATAAAGTAAAGGTTTTACTAGTTTGGGGTTCTAAATCTGGGACCCATGGACTCTCAGGTAGGTCTGTGAGTAGAATTCACAGGACCTATGAATTGAAATGGGGGAAAAAATCTCACTTGCTTCTAATGAGGCTCTAGTATGATCCTCTATTATAAATGTAGAAAGATAGTCATGGAAGTATTAATGCATCTTTGAATTTGGTACCATGAGAAATCATAGTCATACATGTTTTCATATCAAATTATAGATATTGCAGATATCTGAAAATATAATTGATATGCTTTTCACTCTGTATGTTAATATATTATATCACAAATTAGATATTTAAATTTTGGGGTTTTTTTGTGTTTTTTTAAGATTTTATCTATTTATTCATGAGAGATACAGAGAGAGAGAGAGAAGCAGAGACACAGGCAGAGGGAGAAGTAGGCTCCATCCAGGGAGCCCGATGTGGGACTCGATCCCAGGTCTCCAGGATCACGCCCTGGGCCGAAGGCAGGCACTCAATCACTGAGCCACCCAGGAATCCCCATTTTTTTTTTTTTTGGTAATTGTCCTGTAATATTATTGGTTTCTTTATAATGTCATGTAGAACATTTTATACATGTAAAAACATTATTTGAAAAATGGCCCTTAGCATTCTCATGTTCACCAGACTTCCAAACGGATACAAGATGAAAGGAAAAAAAAGTTGGTAAGTCCTACATTATATGATCTCTAGGGTCTTGCAGAGGTATAATATTTTAAGCACCTAAGTATTTAGATCACTCACAGTTTTTTTTTTTTTTAATTCTAGCCATGTAATCATTTTGAAGATTGTTAAGGCAAAAAAGAAGATAAGTAAAGACAAATGAATCATGAGTTTTTTTTTTTTTTTAAGATTGTATTTATTTATTCATGATGATAGAGAGAGGCAGAGACACAGGCAGAGGGAGAAGCAGGCTCCATGCACCGGGAGCCTGACGTGGGATTCGATCCCAGGTCTCCAGGATCGTGCCCTGGGCCAAAGGCAGGCGCCAAACCGCTGCGCCACCCAGGGATCCCCTGAATCATGAGTTTTTCAGAAGCTTTAACACACAGTAGGGATCTGAAACATCTGAATATAGAAATCAAAAACAGCAACAAGAAGGACCAAGCAACAAGCAATGCACTCAAGGGTCCTTTGTTGTTTTCTTCACATAACTTCTGTTCCTGGCTTAAACACTAGTTCATCTTCAGTCTAGTTTTCTGACTCTCAGTCCTGGTTTCACCAATGTTCCTGGGACCACCCAACCAGTTTCATCTTCTGAATCACCCCCTCTTTGATGCTAGATCTCAAGCAGCCAGACAATAAATTTTAGAAAATACTAGTAAAAGATTATTAAAGAATTAGAAAGTTAGAAAGTCTTTAGTATATAAGGAATTGAGGGGAGACTAAGGAGCCATAATATTTGGAGAATTAGAAGAACAATGCAGGGTATCCCAGACGAAAGGAATAGAGCTAAATTAGGAAATACATGTGTGGAGAAGGTGATGACAATGGCCTACCTAGAGATAATTCTATGTGTGTGTGTTTGCATGCTTGTGTGCATGTTGAGGGACAGTGGAAAATAAGCCAAGGTAAGCATATAAATTCATGCTATAGTAAATCAAGAAAACTGGAATTTTAGAAAAGACGCATTAAAAAATGAGATAAGAAATGCTACTTTGAATAAGTTACATGAGAAATGGGGGAGAATGAATGTCTTTATCTGATTAGAATCACTATTACTACTTTTATCCTGTGTTTTATTTTAGACTGTGCTTTCATGCTACCTTCTTTTAGAATCGAAAGTTTAGATCACTTCCTTTTTTTCTGCATGCTTTGGGCCTACTTTTTTGGTAACTATGGTTTTCATTCTGATCAAAAGAAAACATAGGGCTGCCCATTGTTCTAATCTTTATATTTGCTGCCTTTTGTTCATTTTCTCAGAGTCAAAACAAAGGTGGGATGTAGCATCAGATCAGGTCACATCTATAATACACCTTGGGAAAATATTCTTTGTTCTCCATAGATCCTTTGGGACTTTATTTCCATCTTCCCTAGTCTGCCTGAACCCCGTTTGCTCTTTTCTTCTTTCATATTGTTTATTATTCATCAATAGAGTCGATAAATAATTTGGTTGGAAGCTCACTGGAAGCTTATGAGCTTTGAGAGAGTAAATTCTTTGGAGGTTTTCTAATAAAAACAAATAAACACATGCAGTTCTGAGTGACCCCAACGGTTTACATGACAATATCTATTTTAGTTTTATAAAATGTTACTGAAGTAGAATAAAAATGATGTTATTCCTAAAGTGCAAGATTTATAATATAAAGTAAGTCTGAAAATATACCTATTCTACAATTACTAAGCAATTTCATTAAAAGATAAAACATTCACTGATAGTTTTAATCATATCCCATAACTGAAATGTGTCATAACACATTTAGTTCACAACATGATTTCAGAGCAGTGTAAAAGGATTATAAGTCCACCTTCCACAATTTACAAGTTTATGAGTTACATTCAGAGGTTTCCTTGACTCCAAAGCACTACATTGATTTGCAAAGCTCAGCAAAAGGACTTCAGACGTTGCTCATGTTTACAGATGAAAACGTTGTATAGAGATCTTTAGGTTGGCCTTTAGAAATAGGAATATAGACATGCTACAGAATTAATGGCATGTCAAAAGGAAACTGGCTATTCCTTGATTTATATAGGCTTTCAAAAATACCCTGTTATCTAAAGCCTCAAAAATGGGCATGATATAGTGAAGTTTCTAAACTCAGGGAATATGAAAGAAATAACAAGGAAAGAATGGAAAGAAAATGTTTGTGTCTGAGCTAATGATGATGTGTACAGTCACTACTCACTGGCGAAAATAAACAAAATATGGCCAGGAGGGATTGGGTCTTCTGAAGCGAGTCCATTTCTATGTACCAAGATCAACTATCTAAATTGATTAATCAAAGGGTATGACAAAATAATCCCAGAGCGATGTATGTTCAGGAATAAATACATATACTGATGGAGGTACTGGAATTATTTCGTCTAGAAGAAATCTAGAAGTCTTAGAAGATATTTCAATCTTAACTAATAGGTCTGTATTTATGGATTGCTGTTTTCTTCTCTAGAATGTTGTTGTCATAGGCAAAATTTATAGCAATTTATTTCTGCCCTTTTGGAAAGTTATGACAAGTTTTCCTTTTTACCTTGTTAGAATAAAAGAAACTTTTTTCTTTCTGGGTAAATGGATACTATAAACAAGGTTTACTGCCTATCTTGCTTAAGACTTTGAATTGTTTCAAATTATCTTGAAAGTACCTAGGTTGGCCCATTTAAATTTTTGTTCTGTATAGTGTATTCTGTAAACGTATTCAAGTTTTGAAGATACTCTCCTATGTTTTCTTATAGAAACATGACTTTAACTATGATTCATCTAACTCTATTACCCATCTCAAATTAAATTTTGACTATTGTGTGAATTTTGACTTTTTAGAAGTATGAGTTGAGTGTATTACCTATGGATATCCAATGGTTCCAGTATTACTTGTTAAATACACTTTCTTTTTCTCATTGAATTACTTTTACCCCTTTGTCAAAAATCAGTTGGCTGGAGATGTGTGATTTTTATTTCTGGACTCTATTCTTGCCCTGTTTCTGATCTTAGGGGGAAAATCAGATTTAAGTACGATGTTATCTATAGATGTTTTCATAGATTTTTTCATAGATGCCTTTTGTAAAATATATGATATTGTCTGTTCCTAGTTTGCTAAAAGATCAATGCGGTGAATGAGTGCTGAATTTTATCATATAATTTTTCTAGATTTATTGATTAATCATATGATTTTCTCTCTATTCTATAAGTGATGATTTACATTGATTGTTTTTGAAGGTTAAACAAACCTTTCTATCCTGTGAAAAATATACTTGTGTAATCATTTTTATATATTGACAGACAAAACTTATAAAGATTTTGTGAAGGAGTTTTGTGTTTGTGCTCATGAGGAATATTGGAATGTTTCGTTGTTTTTATTTTGTTCTTTCAATGTCATTATTTAGTTTCGGTATTAGCAGAAAGGTAACTCATAAAGTGAATTAGAAAGTATTTCTTTTATTTTCTGAAAGAATTTGAATAATGATGTTATTTCTCTCTTTAATCTTTGATGGAATTGACCGGTCAAGCCACTTGGATTCAGAGATCTTTGTGTTTTTTATGTAATCAAAATTTTATTAAAATTCCAAAATTTTTAACAAAGAACTTTTCTATCTTTTCTTGGTATTGAATATATTAATATAGTTGTCCATGACATCTTTTTTCCTTCTGATGTCTGTGTAATCTGTAGTAATGTCCTCTGAGTCTAGATATTGCTATTTGTGCTTTCTCTTTGTGTTATTTGATTCATTATAAAAGTTGCATTAATATTTTAAATTTGATTTTACATTTTTATTTTAAAAATCTATTTTAATCTATTTTTTATCGATGTCTACATTTATGTTTATTTTTTGCTTTCTTTGTACTTTGGACTTAGTGTATTTTTATTTTTCTGTAGCTTCTTATGGTAGATGCTTACAATTTTTTATTTCAAAGATTTCTTCTCTTCATGTATACCCTTTTAATGTTATCATTGTCTCTATAAACAAAACTGATTTCCACTGAATGTTCATACCCCTCCCCAAAAAATCCATATGTTGAAATCCTAAATATTCCCAGTCTGACAGTGTTAGGAAGCAGAGCCTTTGGGAGGTAATTAGGTAATGAGGTGAAGCCTCATGAATGGAATTAGTGGCCTGTGAAAGAGGCCCCCCAGAGTTCCCTTCTCCTGTCACGTGAAGATATGGCAAGACTTTCTCCTACTTCCTTGTGTTTCTCAAAAGATATATTTTTACCAAAATCTCTTTCCATCTTAAAGAATGAGTAGTAACTAAAATAAATGTAGTTTTCTCTTACAAAAGAGCATGCCTCTTGCTCTATCGGGCTGCTATTGAAAGGGATTGTGTCTTTCTATCTGTGGTTGAGCTCACCTTGGATTTATTGTGCCATTAAATAGATTTGGTTCATTTCTGGTTCAGAGATCTTAATGTAGTAAAACTTTTCCTTTATCAGTTGTTAAGTTGTGAGCACTGGTGAGACTTTTCAGAAATCTTTATTCTTTACAACCCAATTATCTGTCTTCTAAAACTCCAAAGATATTTCTCTCTTTCTCTTAATCTCTCAGTCTCTCAATCTCTCTCTCTCTCTCTCTCTCTTTCTCTCTCTCTTTTTTTTTCTCTCTCTCTCCCTCACATTATAGACAACAGTTGTTTTTTATGTTGTTTGTTTTTTTGTTTTGTTTTGTTTACTTTCTGGGGGATTTCTCTTTGCTTTCCTTCCCTACCCTTCACTTTCTGTTTTTCAGTAAGTTCGGCCTATGGTTGTCTTCTGCAGTGCACTCTGAAGACATAGCAAATAATATGATTATTTCTCTGCCTGTCCTTCCTACTCCCAGCAGTGACCAGTGTTATGCCTTGTACTTGGCGAAAGCCCTGTAAGTTGTGGGCAACTCTCACTTTTCCTATCCTTCTTACAGTTTGCTTCCTTCCTCTTGCCATCTCTGTGCATCTGGTGAAGGCTCACGATAAAAAATGGGTGTATGAAAGTGACTTGTTTTGTTGTTGAAAACCTGGGATTCTAAACCATCATGCCAGTCATAATTATATCACTTCTAATTTAATAGATACCACCATATTCCTCTAGAGTAAGAAAGTTCTGTCCATACTATTGCAAAGTTGTTTCCCTATAGTGAGAATTAGAAATTTACACGTATTTATAGAAAGGCAGTAAACTGAAATACCTGATATGGGAGTTTAGGAACACAATCCTTCAGATTATGGTTATATTTTCAGTTAAGCACAAAGAGTGAGGTGGTAATATCCTGCTTTAGAAAAATAGCATTTATAGTATTTTGGTTATTTTCAGGTATAGGAACATCGAGAGACCCCTCAAAAAATGATGATGTCTCTTTTCTAAATATCAAAGGTCTATATATTGAGGCTTTATCTATGCAGTCTGAGCAGAGTAGGATTTATCTATGCAGTCTAAGCAGAGCTACAATGCATCGGAGAGACCTAGAGCAAATGAAAAGTAAATTAAGAGACAGTAGTTTCGATAGAAGCTGAATATGAAACCAAACTAATATTTTCATAAATTTTCTCTCTGAAGAGGTAAGAAAGGGGAAGGATCCACTTATGAGTAGTGGGATGGAAGCCCAGGGCTTGCAAAGAAGACAGTGTATTTAAACCAGAGGATAGGGCTACAAACATGAGCAATTCCTGCTCCTGTGGCTGAAGCAGTATTTTATAGTGCATATGATGTTAGACACTGGGGAGAGTGCTAACAAAATCTTCCCAGCCTCCATGGCCAAAATGAGTGTGCCAGGATTTTGTATTGTCATGCCTATACTAATTCTGCCTGGAATAGTTTCCCATCTTCCTTACTCCTTAACCTGGCCAACTTCTTTTGAACCACTGCAACTCAGCTTAGACACTATCTCCTAAGATGGAATCCCACCTGATTTGGTCTCACATGTGCTTCCTCAGTTCCTAGATTCCTTTAAGGCCTACAGTAGAGAATAAACATCTGTACCACATGTGAAGTCTACATTTTGTCTAATTTCTGTCTCCCTTGCTCATGGCAAGGTCCCTGATACATACTGAGGGCTTCGGAATAATTACTGAAGAATGGATGGATTAAATTAACAGAGACGGTAACTATGTGATTATAGTTTTTCCTCATCTTAGGAGAATCTTTTTAGAAGGGAAGACCTCTGAAGAGTAACCTTTTTTTCAAAAAAATTATAAAAAGAGGCTTGAAACAAAGTGAACAACTCAGGAATAAGTGTTGGCCAACCAGTCCAGCCCTACAAGTCTTTCTCTGTAGGACTCATCCTCAGATCACTTTGTTGTGATGGGCAGTGCTGACTACCCCACTGTAAGGACCACGGTACACATTGGATCCAGATGAAGGGAGATCTCTAGGTTCTCTTAATTTCTTCCTGTCCTTTATGGAGAAGAACTGCAATGCAGCCAAGCTGTTATTTACCAGTAGTCAAAGTCAAATGAGAGACTATCAATCTCTGCGTATCAGCCACCGTTCTGTTCCTATACCTTCTATTATCTTCAAGGATTATGGATTATTTTCCTCATCACTTTATTATAACAATTTTTAAATAAACAGAAAAGTTGAAGTGAAAGCAATATAGAGGGGGAAATATAGAGTCAGTTTTGAGAAAAATTTACATTTGTGAAAGTCATCCATACCGATATTAAAAAGTAACTTTTGAGTATAATAGATTTCACTACTTATGCCCAGGTGATCTGAGAAAAAAAAATCTATATTAAAAATATGTTTTATCAAAAAAGATAGGTTATAAAAATAACATGTAGGTTATTTTTAAAAGAAATAACTGCAAAACCAGAGGTACACATACCAAACCAGGTAAAAATTGGATATAGAGTAATAAAGCAAAGGTAATGAGCATGATAAAACAACAGAAGCAAAAACAGCCCCTCAATGACTTAGCATCCACTAACATCAATACTCATGACAAATTGGAGAACTGCTTATTATTTCCTTATTTTATACTTAAGAACTCTAAGGCTTGAGGAAGCTAAATAAGTTGTTTAAGCTAACTCAGAAAAGTGCATATTTATATTCAGGTCCATTTTCTTTTTTTTTTTTTTTTTTAAGATTTTACTTATTTATTCATGAGAGACACAGAGAGAGAGAGAGAGGCAGAGACACAGGCAGAGGGAGAAGCAGGCTCCATGCAGGGAGCCCGACGTGGGACTCGATCCCGGGTCTCCAGAATCACACCCTGGGCTGAAGGCGGCGCTAAACCGCTGAGCCACCCGGGCTGCCCAGGTCCATTTTCTTTTAATACCCATTCTCCTCTGAATATTCTTCACCTATTGCACTGTGGGTTACTTACCCGAGTGAAGTATGTATGTGTTTACATCTGTGTAATGAGTAGTAAATGAGTAGTGTGGTAGGTTATAGACATTTGGATTTCCAAAATGAGTAAGATAGCTAGGTAGGAATATATTTCTACAGAAAGATATACAAGAAGACTTCAACAGGAAAGTTAGAAAGGTACATCAGCTCAAAACAAAAGACAGTCCTTCTATACAAAATTAATCATAACTGCATTAAGAAATTTCATTTTAGGGGCACCAGGGTAGCTCAGTCAGTTAAGTGTCTGATGATCCCAGGATCCTGGAATTGAGCCTCATATGGGGCTCCTGGCTCAGCAGGAAGTCTGTTTCTCCCTCTCTGTCTGTACCCTTCAATATTTATCCAGATGGTAAATATTATACACTTAGCATAATATTATTTTTCTACTTCACAAGGTATCTGAAGAAAGGGATAGGATAACAGCTTTCAAAGTTTGGAATCCTCTAGTAACCATTCATCTGGTCTTTTCTATTTATACTCATTGTCTTGGTGGTCTTGCCCAAATTCATGGCTTTAACATCCTCTACATACCAGGTACTTCCAAATGTGTATCGTTGTATCAAACCTCTCTTCCAAATTCTAGGCTTATCTATCCACCGTCTCTTCAATAACCTCTTTGGAATCTAATTTAAAATACCTAAATGAATATTTAACTAAAAATCAGTTTAAAACTGAACTCCTGATCTGCAAAAATAAATAGATAGATAAATAGATAAATGATAGATAGATGATAGATAGATGATAGATAGATAGATAGATAGATAGATAGATAGATAGATGATAGATAGATAGATAGATAAATGTGTCCCACTCAGCCATCCTTATATGGGAAAAGGCTACTCATTTTTCCAACTGATTGGGTTGGATCAAAAACATTAAACTTTCCCGACTTTTTTAATCTTATATCTCACATTATATTCTTCAGTAAAACCTGTTGATTCTGACCTTAAAATATGTTCAGAGTCCATCTACTCCTTGCCATCCCTACTGCTACTCACTAAAGCCATCAGCATATCTTGTCTGGATCATTACAGTTGACTCCTAGCTATTCCAACTTTTACTCATGTTCCTCTCTAATCTATTCTAAAAACAGAAGACCAAATGACCTTTATAACATCAGACCATGTCATGTCACTACTCTGCTCAGAACTCTCTTGTTGCCAAAGTCCATAAAGTAACCAAGGCCCTTATATGATCTGGCCCCTGGTTTCCCTGTCTTGATCCATTACTGCTTCCGCCTCCATTACTCTGCTCCATCCACACTGCACCCCTTCATGCCAGATCTACTTTACTTGTAGACCTCCTGTTCTAGCTGTTCCTTCCAGATGGAAAGTTTGTCAATATATGAAATGGATAATTTCCTCACATCTATCAAATTTCTCTTCACATCTCTCTTCTTAACAAAGCATAATCCAATCACTTTATTTAATACTGAAACTTACTGCTTATTCTTTTCTATTTTTTCTTCTTATAGCACTTATTATTTTCTAATATATTGCATAATTTACTTTTCTATTATATTTCATTTTATTATCTGTCCCCACTTCAAAATATAAGCTCCACAGTGAAGTTCTCTATTTCATTCATTGTTGCAATGCAAATACATAAAATAGTGCCTGGTACATAGGAAGAACGTATAAATGTTTGGTGAATTAACACTGTATTGCCTGAGGACTCTAAATATCTGACATTCCAGGGACTATTCAAGATATAACTATATACTTCAGTCTTTTGAAATCAAACTTTTGCCTGCTTCAAAAAATTATAAATTAGCCTACAGCTGCTAATGAAAGTATATATTAAGAATGAACCAGTTCAATTGTAAAACAAGTTAAAAGAAAAAAGCATGCTGTTTATTTTGCCCTTATTCCTAATTTGAGTGCAACTTCTAGTACCTAACTCATTTCAGGGTCTGGACAGTTTCCTTGACTTAAATTTATCAAACACATTGCCTCAAATATTTTTTAAAATAGATAACTAGAGAAATAAATAACTCTAATATTACCTTTCTTTTACCAAGATTTATAGTAGTGTCACTTGGTCTAATAGACTTTAAACTCCATCTGTAGGAGATACACCGTTTTATTTTTGGTGTGACTGACAATCACATGCACTCACCTGTCTTCAGAGATACAGTATCAATTGTCTCACACAGGTCCATCATTTCCAGTTCTATTGGTGAAGTCTGTCTCGATAAAAATAGCATTCCATCTCGAATGTCTACAAAATCCAAAGGCAAGAGAAATTAATTCTAATTATGATGGTGTTGTATTACTTTAAGCAAATCAAACCACTTTTTTAACAAAAACAAAATATATATTGCATTCATGTTGCAATGCCCTTTATGAACCCATCCAGATCTCTGAATCTAGACACAATGTCAACAGTGTTTCAGTGCAAGATCCTAGGTAGCTCTACCAGTCATTGTCAGGTGGAACAAAATTCATTCAACACTTATTGAAAAAATATCTATTAATACTAAATACTAAACAAAATCAATTTTTTCATCACCTACCATGTGTCAATCACAATTCTAACTTCCATTCTTCATTATCATAATCATAGTATCAGTACAGAGTAGGAATTGTTAGTTACATTTTTTTTTAATTGGATGTTAAGAGGTTATTAATTTTCCCAAGCTCGTAAAGCTAGGAAAAACCTCAGGTGTTTGCCTTTGACTGTTGACTTCAGTTTATACCTTCTTCATAGCACTTTGATGAGTAACAGAAAAATACTGTGTTGTATATTTTAAGAGACTCTCCCCTCTTTTTTTAAAGTCAATAACCAGGATTTCTTTTCTTTTTTCTTTTCTTTTCTTTTCTTTTCTTTTCTTTTCTTTTCTTTTCTTTTCTTTCTTTTTTCTTTTCTTTTCTTTTCTTTTTTCTTTCTTTTTTTCTTTTCTTTTTCTTTCTTTTCTTCCTTTCACTCTCTTTCTTCCTTCCTTCCTTCTTTTCTTTCTTTCTTTCTTTCTTTCTTTCTTTCTTTCTTTCTTTCTTCTTTCTTTCTTTCTTTCTTTCTTTCTTTCTTTCTTTCTTCTTTCTTTCCTTTTCTCTTCTTTCTTTCTTTTCATAACCAAACAACTTATATAGTAGAAGAGACAATGTGACTGTGGAATCTGTGACTATTCTCCATGAAGTTATACATTTGAGAATTTAGAAAGTCTAAGGGTAATGTTTACTTCAGAGACCTGCTTATCAATTCTTGTTCTTCCCCAAGGACATGTTGAGTCCTAACTCTCTTGTAGTATTATTTGCTAATCTTTACAAAATAAAGTAGTAAATGTGATTTCAGATCAGCAGAGAGAAGATTTAGAACACTACTGCTAGAAAAAAATGTGAAAACAGAATATTGGAAAATCCATTTGGATCAATATAGGGCCCTAAAAACTGGCCATTATACAGAGGGATAGTACAGGCTTTATATCTTAAGTAATTGTATATACATTTCATATATTTTTATTCATTTGACAAGTCCATATAACTTCATGCTAATTTTTTTTACGTTTTCATTAGGTAACAATCTTCCAGAGAAATTGTTCATCTTTATCGTCAGTATGCTTTGCATTTGCCCTAAGATATTCATTTTAAATTCCTTCCTACTTGTCTACTAATTAAGATGTAGTAACTTTGTTGATTTCTGAATCTCAATTAATCATTATTATCTGACACTGCATGCCTGCATACCTTTTTATACCTTGAAAAAAATGTTCATATTTGTTTTATGACTTTTAATCTATGCTCCCATGGTATCAATCGGCCATCAACAAAAATTAGCCAGTTTCATAGCATCCTGAAAACAACATGTCTCGATAATTAGTTGAACATTTTCACATTTAATGTTTCATCTATACACAGCCAGTAAGTCATAACTTTTTAATTGGGAATTTTATTTGTTTAATATTTCTAGGTGCCATTTGTACTCATGTTCTCAAGCTTATTTGATTATCATTTCAATCCTACTTATCTGTTCTTCCAAAAGAGTATATATGGTCTAGTAGGAGGATTTCTCAGTAGTTCTTAAAAATCTTTGCCAAGATGCAAATAAATGACATTTAAAAAAAGAACAAAACTTCATAGCAGTTCTTGTGTGTGTGTGTGTGTGTGTGTGTGTGTGTGTGTGTAACTAATAACCATTTGAACTGAATTAAAGTTACTTTGGATTTTTCCATTCAGCTCTGTCTATGTGTTAATATTTTCCTTTGCATTTTTATTGAGTAGGAAATTGATTTCTTTTTGGAAGCACAAACTCCTTAGGCCCAAACAGGCATTGGCACTCTAAAATAATTCAGTGGTTTTCTAAATGATTCTTATTTCTCTCACGCTTTTATACTGTACTAATATCTTCAATATTCAAGAGAGGATTTTATACTGTACTAATATCTTCA
The DNA here is from genome assembly GCF_018345385.1 of Vulpes lagopus. Lineage (NCBI taxonomy): Eukaryota > Metazoa > Chordata > Mammalia > Carnivora > Canidae > Vulpes > Vulpes lagopus. Next base: position 37,668,380 of record NC_054828.1, read on the forward strand.
ATATTCAAGAGAGGATTATTTGCTAAGGAATAAGATCTTTCCTTATCCAAATAGTTCTATTTAACTATAGAATGAGGTACCATTATTGCAAAGCACTGTTCTAAGTAATACAGGGGAGTTGAGAAATTAATAAGATAAATTTCTCCTGCCCCTCGGAGAATTTAGTACACGAAAGGGAAGAGAGAGGCACAAAATACTTTGTTAATTGAGCAGATTGCAAGTAATCAGGAAAAAAATCATGATTGCTACTCATATCAAGTATAACTTATAGAGTTTAATTTCCTACATTCCAACAATCTTATCAAGCACTGAATTATATACAGAGATGAATAAGGATCCAGTGCTGTCCTTGGCATTAGTGAACAAGGTTTGGTTTTGCTGATAGACCAAAGTGGGGAGGGTGGGAGAGGGTGTGGAAGGAAACACCCCAGTCATCTCAGACCAGATTTGGATGAGTACATGTTCCAAAGTTGAAAAGTGAAAGGCATGCTTAGGCATCAAAAATTAAAATTAGTTCAAATGTGTAGAAACCCAAAGAACATATGGGATATTTCTACGGAAGCCTAGAAAGGTAGATTGGGGTCATGTCATGTTGGGCAGAGGGCTCATAACACAAGTAAATTTGCTGTCTCACCTTCTGAATGTGTTCTGTCCCTGGGAATTGCCATCAGCCGTCTATCTAGTTGTCAATTAAGATAAATATCAAGTTACTTACTGTCAATGTGAGAAAATTTCCCATGATATCATCATAATACTGAAATGTATTTGGAAATACTTTACTGATTTCTTTTAACTCGTTGATTAGTACAGAAGCAGAGATGACTAGTAAACAACCACATAACTGATGAATTACTGTATAAAAGGCAATTAAATGTATGAGCTTCTAAATCTCAGATTATATTTTGATGAGGGATGGTAAAATCACTGTGCAGAGCAATGGGACCTAATTTAACCAGTGACAGGGGAGGCCACATCTAGGAAGTAACACTCAACTGGAGACCTGAAGTAGGAACAGGAGTTAGCCAAATAAAGGGGTGTGTGTGAATATGAACATTGAGGAAGAGATTATACATTGTTTTGTACAATGTCCCAAGGGGGAGAGGCAGAGAGACACAGAGAGAAAGAAAACAGCTAGTAGTAGAAACTGAGATCTGGTGTGTGTGACCAGAGATGATGGTTTGAGTTGAAGCAGATATAGGACAGGAATGTTGTGTTCACCTGTGCAGGTGTTTGTGTAGATGCCACATCCTTGAAAGCATCACTGATTTAGAAAACAACATTGATTTGCTGAGTCATAACACTCAGAATCTAGGTACTTGAGCATTCAAATAAAAGCAAAATATCAAGAACAAATTATTAAAATGACTAAATGGGTTGAGAGTTAGGAAATAGTTGCTGTCTCATTTTCAGCACCTCTGGGACCTAATTTCCTACCAGTTGGGAGTACTTGAAGGAATGAGCTATTCTTAACATAGAAGGCATATCTGACTTGCAGAGAGTTTTGAAAAACATGTTACCAGGATTCTACACATCTCAGTTTTATCTTTATCAGGAGAAAGAGATCAAGGCCTGAACAATTGGATTTGTTTAAAGCTCTACAGTTATATTGTGATGTGTAACTATATTGACAACCACACAACTGGTTGAGCTTTCAACTATCTGGACTCTACTAAAACTTCATGACCCAGAGTACCCTCTTTCATGGCATAGGGCTCAGTTGTATTTAATCTATGTTCTTTCACACTCATGTCTATAACCGTAACATCTTATAGCAAAATTATGTTTATAAACACAAGCAGCAGCATTCTAAGGTCTTCAGAAACCCCAATCAAATATTAAAGATTTTCTATTATATTTTAAAAACAGTAAAAGAAATGCATATATTTCTCAAACACGTTTAATTCTTAGTTGCAGCCAAAAAGGAATTTACACTAACTTTAATTAATCAAAGAATTTGGATTCTCAGAACCCCTATGTTCTGAGAGTGTGAGTTACCTGATGTTTTTCCTCTGTGTGAATGGCCTGACCGTGAGGCAGTTGACATTTTTTTTTCCTAGATTGTTTTCCTACCTCTTGGCTTTGAATTTCTCTTCCATAGTCCCATATCTACCTCCTTATGTTTGGCCAGCTAATTCGAAGTTAAACTGCCTACATACCTAAGATATGCCACAAATTAGATACAGAAAACCTTTGAGGATGTGAAAAATATGTATATATGTGTGTGTGTATATATATATATATATACACACACACGTTACATATATTTGTACATTTTTAATACAGTCTGACACCACTTTCCATTTCATGGTTTTCTCTGGGCATTTCCTAGATGTATTTTTATTTATACATATATATTTTTTAATTTTAATAATTTTAATCTTTGTATTTTAATAATTGCATAAAATTCTAAATCATTAATTACGTAACTATTTTCATATTAAAGGAAGCGTTTGTTTCAAATTTTTTGCCAATCTAAGTAATTATGTATAGGTGCCTATGTCTAAGGGTTTTAAAATATAAGACAGATTGGGATGCCTGGGTGGCTCAGCAGTTGAGCGTCTGTCTTTGGCTTAGGGTATCCTCCCATCAGGGGATCGAGTCCCTCAGTGGGATCCCTGCAAGGAGCCTGCTTCTCCCTCTGCCTGTGTCTCTGCCTTTCTCCCTGTATCTCATGGATGAATGAATGAATGAATGAATGAATGAATGAGATCTTTATATATATATATACATATATATATTAAACATAAATATTTAAAGTATTTAATATAAATGTAAATATAAATATATATATTTAAAAGATTTAAAAACACAGGAATGCATGGCAAAGAGTGTGTAGTTTTAAAATTACCAGCTCTTGCTACTTTTCTTTCCTTAAGGCCCTTGTTCCTCCTGTCAGCAACATAAGAAAGTGCTTATATGCCCTCAGGACTGGTCTTAATTTTTCTCTCAAAATTTGCTTAGGCTAATGAGAAGAAAAAGTTATCTAATTAGATTTATTTTCATTTTCCCAAGCATTAATAAGGCTGAACAAATTCTAATATGCTTATTGCTGAATTATATTCACCTTTTTTTGATTTGCTTGTTCACAACTTTTATTAATGGTTCTACTGAAAAGTTTTTTTAAAAAATAGGTAGAAGAATTTATATATGAGGAAGGTATTTGCCATTTTATTATTTTTACTTGAAAATGGTTTTTCAAGACTATAAGTTTTGCTAATTTATCATATTTTTACTTTTGCTAATGTCTAATATATTCATTGACACTCAAAATATCAAACTATTATTTTGTCAAATGTGATTTTCTTTTACCTCCTGGGGCCTGAACATCCTGTCTTATTTGAAAAGGTGTATCTACGTTCCAATTTTAAACTAATTGTTCTTTTCATTTGTGTATATTTTCAGAATTCTTTCAAATTAAAGATTTTATTCTGTCTGGAAAAACAATAATTGACACTAAGCAGAGGTTTAACGTTTCCTATCAGTGATAACTAACCAATATAACACCTTGAGGAAAAACAAGTTTGGGAAGCAGGCCAGTTTGTTGTGACATTTTGTAATCCTTTAAAACTGAAATTACAATATCACCTACCTCTTAGGTATTTTCAAGGAATAAATAAATAAGATTATTCTCTGTAAATTACTTACCCACTATAAATAATAAATATAAATCATTATGAAGCACACTATATTTTTCTCAATTAGTTACACAAGTAGCTTCTGTAAAAAGATACAGTTGCCATATTTCAAGTTTTAATCTAAATTTATGTATTTTCTGAAGGCTTTTTTTTCTGCTTAATGATTTGTCTTCTCTCATGTGAATGTCATTCCATTTTGTTAACAATATTTTTATAATTATGGTTTCTGTAAGATATGTCCCTATGAAATCATCACTTTCAAAACTTTCATGAATATTTTAATTAATTTATTTTTCAGTAACAATAGCAAGAATAATGAAAACAAAACAAAACCAAATCAACTTGAGGCCAAATTTATTAATTAGTTCACACATTTATACTTAAAAAAAATTCAAATAATATTCTCTCGTTACAAACCTATACACACCTATGGTAATTTTAATTTTCTTTTGCAAAATTCTATACTTGTGTTATTTTTTTTAATTTGAGCAGTTTTATGGATGTCTATTTCTTCATTGGCTTTTTTCAAATTATTGCTATTTCTCTAATTTAACATTTTTGTTTTACGTATTGTTCATTTAATCATGCATTAATTTTTAAAATTCTCTATTTTAATTAATTTTAGCTTCTTAAAGTGAATATTAAACATATTTACTTTTAGTTCATTTTTTGATTATTAAAATACATAAAATTTATACATTTTTCCTCTCATTGAAAACTGATTTTGTTGCATTTTTAAAGTATTGATATAAAATTATTTTTTTCCTTCTATTTAACTTCTCTAAGTAACAAACAATTCACTTTCTATCTCAGGGTTCTTTGGAAGAAGCACATTTCTTTTAATATTTATCATGTTTTTCATTTAATATTCTCTTTTTTATCATGTTTTTTATCATGTTTTTATATAATATTATCTTATTTTTAAGTCTGATGAATGAATATGGTCTATAATATAGCCAATTTTATCATCTGTTAAACTTTTATATGTAGAGATACATATACACACATATGTATCCAAGCACATATAAATGAAATATTTTATGAATAAAAAGGGTATTATATGTTATTTTTTTGCTAAGATAAATAATTTTACATTGACGTTAGATATTTTCCAGTTCCAGGTATTTGGTAGTTAAAAATTAATGTGAAAAACGGTCCTGCTTACAAACATCCAGATATAAATGGCTAAAATGTAACAAATCCCATCTAAATACATTGCAGGGCTTTCATTTAAGGAATCTTTAAATGCTCAAATTAGAAACATAGAAAGAACATAACCTGGGGTATTAGATTCCTAACTTCACTTTGGAGTTGCTCTGGGTGGTAGAGGAGGAATCAGTCCTAGTAAGCAGGGAATTAAGAGAGGATCAATGGCCTTGGGGCCTATGAGATCTGAAGTCATAGTAGAAGGGCAGATTTAAAACAAATCTGCAGTGTTGAAAAGAAAGTTAGAGACTATTTCATTTCTTCCAGGTCTCAAATTGAAAGAGTAAAAATCTCCTGTGAGAATTCTAAAAACAGAGAGAATTCTACATGGATAGAGATTGAATTACGATGGCCAAATGGTAACATTCTTTCTATTCTAAGATAATAACTTTTAAAATGGCTTCTGGGATGGCAAAATTCCAAGGGCTCTGACAGATGTAAATGTCATGCTATTCAAGATGACATCTTCTTACTCAAGTCACAAAGGAATTAAGTATAAATAAGAAGCCACTCAAAATATGTGGTCATAGTTTAAAAATTCCAAATCCCTTTACCAAGAAGCAATCTACCTTGAGCAGGAGAAGGCAGACACAATTAAAAGAATTAGAACTCTCCAAACTTGAACTAATCCTTGAATATATAAAAAAGAATATTAAATTGGATGTGTTTACACCATTTAAATTCATTAGTAAGACATCTAAACCACAGAGTGAGAGCTAGGTTCTGTGAATACTGTGAAATACTAATAAGGCTTTCTGAAAAGTAATTGCACACATATGATAGCATACACATATATATGTTATCAATAAGGTAGTAATTTGAGGAGAAAGTAAGCATAATTGTGAAGAGATGATTAATCTATGGAAATTATAGAAAAGCTAAGGGAAATGTTAGATAAAATGAAAAGCCCTAAAAATTTAACTAAAAAGAGATTCAAGTGGTTATAATGAAGGGAACCAAAAATGAAAGAGGCAATATTTGAAGATAAATGGCTTTGATTTTTTTTTCAGGATTTAATAAAAGACACCAATGCCCAGAATCATAAACCACAGTGAGAGTGAAGGAAGATAAATTTAAACAAATTTACATCTAGACACATTGTAATGAAATTGCATAGCACAAAAATATTAACACATGCACATATCAAAAGAACGTTGGAGTGCCTGGATGGCTCAGCATTTGAGCATCTGCCTTTGGCTCAGGGCGTGATCCCAGTCCAGGGATCGAGTCCCACATCAGGCTCCCTGTGAGGAGCCTGCTTCTCCCTCTGCCTGTGTCTCTGCTTCTCTCTGTGTCTCCCAGGAATAAATAAATAAAATCTTTTTTAAAAAATAAGAAAATAATGTGTATTTACAATATAAGGAATAGAAAGCAACTAATGTCTCAAAAGAGCAACAGAATCCTGAAGAGAGACAAAGAAAAATATATAAAGAAGGAAACGGAAAGAGAAAAAAAGACTAGAGAAGAAAAGCAAATTAACATCCTGAAGGAAATTATGTTAACTGATAATTCTATACTCATATGAGGACTCCAATGATGTCTTATGTATTTATTTTTTAAACATTGCATTTATTTATTTATGAGAGACATGGAGAGAGAGGCAGAGACATAGGCAGAGGGAGAAGCAGCCTCCCTGTGGGGAACCTGATGTGGGACTTGATCTCAGAGCCATGGATCACGAGCTGAGTCGAAGTAAGATGCTCAACCACTGAGCCACCCAGGTGTCCCTCCAATGATAGTTTTAGACAAAGGCAAATTTCCTGCCCTCAGAACTTTCTTGAAATACTAAATGTGTGCAGTAGGCTTGTTTGCTATTATCATTTCTTCTACCCTTCCCTGTTAGAAACTTACATTCCAGGTCCTTCCGCTATGGGTGACACATATTCTCTGCCCAGGGATTTTGAATGTGGCCATGGGACATGCTTTGGCCAATGATAAGTACATAAGGGAAGTAGAAAATTTAAGTGTTCTTAAACGTTCTTGTGGAGCCTGCTCGCCTCATGTCCTGTGATCACTATGAGGAATATAAGTCCCAAGTACCTGCTTCCCCTTTAACCTGGACCCAGCAATGACACCCATGGAATAGACATGAACCTGACCACAGCCACAAAGCCAAACGCATCCCAAGTCACACCCTGAAGCAGAAATGTTCCAAATTCCTTGCAGATTCATGAGTTAGGAAAGTGAATATTTGTTGTGGTCAGCCATCAAAGAATTTTGTTACACAACATAATGGCAACAATTGCTACCTAATACAGGATGCTTCAGGGTGATGGAAAAGGAAGTTGAACACAAAAATGGAGTACGATGAAGGAATCATTATGATCAAATATTTGGTGAACATTTGAGTAAATTCAAACAAGCTCAGACTTTATAAGATAACCATAACAATTCATCTGTGCCGGGATGCCTGGGTGGCTCAGTGGTTGAGCATCTGCCTTCGGCCCAGGGCATGATCCCAGAGTCCCAGGATCGAGTCCCACATCAGGCTCCCTGCATGGATCCTGCTTCTCCTCCCTCTACCTATGTCTCTGCCTCTCTCTCTGTGTATCTTGTGAATAAATAAATAAAATATTTAAAAAAAAACAATTAATCTGTGCCATATGAGAACAGGGTAGAACTAAAATGTTACCTAGGCCAAGTCACTGAGGCAGGTTTGAAAATTAATGGAATAAAGCCTTAGATATTATTATTAAGTTCAGTTTCAAGTTGGCACTCCCTAACCAGCAAGGAAGCACTGTAATGAGGTGTGCACAGCAGAAGAAACCAGGATAGGGCTATGTAGGTATGGACTCATCTTCCTGGTGCTTCCTATATTGCCCTCAAAGTCATAGTCAAGGCTTGGTGTCTATGCTGCCTGTATGGAACTAAGATTCACCAAGTCAGGAAAACCTAGAAGTTTTTCAAGTGTAGGTGTACACACCTACAGCCTTGTATTGGAAGTAGTAGGATGGGCACATCAAAATTCAAAGACTAATATAACCGGAAGCCATTCTTTCTTGCTGTGTCACAGGGACATCACACATTTTTGAATTATATTTTCTGCTGAATCATCTGGCCTAGATGAGGGTTGAGTGCAGGAGGTCTAATTAGAGCCTACTTTCAAATCAATCCAGGCATTCTTGTGACATGGGAATTAAGGCCAACGATAATTTGTGAAAAGTAGAATTGTTGCTTGGTTTCATTTTATGATTAAAATCACTTAGATTTATTGCTTTTTATTTTCAGTTTGGTTCTTTTTCTAGTTTTTGCCCTGATTATATTTTCTTACCAGGCTATGTTAATTTAGATATCTTTTTAGTCTATGGATGATTCTCTTATCTCCAAAGTTATATTTAATCTACACCTATGCATGAATGCACCAACATTAAATGATGATACGTGCCATGCTCACTCTAAGAGCAAGGCATTGTACTCCCAGACCCATTTCCCTGCAGGGTGAGAATCTGAGAAAACTGTACTTCCTCCCGCCCCAAACTCTGAGTTGGTTGACATACTTTAGAATTATTTGGTCCTAGCTGTAAGTAGTCCAACTTTCTTTCAAGAAAATGAATGAACACATATCCCAGATTCTGAGTCATATTTTCATTAGACATTTCTATTGGATTAGATTTATTATACATATTGATTATATATTAGAATACATTTTATTTGGAGTAAGGATTTGTGTATCTTTCCTCGGGTACACAGCAATATATTCTTTTCTTCTGTTTCCTCCTCAAAGAGGAACACTTTACTTTGTACAGACCCTTTTTTAGATTATATTTCTTTTCTTTAACAGCCTGTAGTCATTATTTTATCATTTTCTAGCTCGAGGTACTGCAAATGAGAAATTTAATGTTGTTTTGGGTTCCTGTTTCTTTGCAAATAACATGTTCTTTCTGTAGATAACTTTGTAAATTTTTCTCTTTATTCTTGAACTTCAAATGTATCTCTAAGATATAGACTAGTACATTCCACTGTGCTATAGGCTCAGCAAGCACTTTCAACACTAGAGTTTAGGATCTCATGGTACTTCAAGTTAGGAAAACATTATTTATAATAATAAATACTAACATTTTAATGATTACTTTTCCTCTATCTTTCCTGTGTTTCTCGGTTTGGGATTTTTTTTTTAATTGAAATGAAGAGTGTCCTTGATATGTCCTACATCTCTTCATTTGTGTTTTGAGATATTTCCTTTTTTATATTGACTGATTCATTGATTCATTGATCTTTAGGGGTGTTTATTAAAAAGTACACCTGTACACCTGCCCCTAGGCCCCTGTTCTCAGGATTGCAAGTATCAGGGATGCCACTGTAAGGTCAGAGATACAGGTTTACTTTTACCTTTAGGCTTTCTGACAAGTGCTAAAAAGAGGCCAGAGCGATTCCTGCTTTTAGAGAATGTGGAAGTGGGGGCCTACAGAGGCAAGCAGTAGGGGTAAAGGCCCTTGATCAAGGAGTTACTGATCTAGCAGCAAGTGTCCAGCATCCACAGTGCCCCAAGGCAGCAAGTGTTTCCCCTCTAAGGTCTGTTAGCTGAATATTTGGGGACCAGCAGGTACTGAGGTGTCCCTGGTCAGCACTGAGTTAAGAGAATCGTGTGGAGGGTTGTGATTCTACCAGGCCCCTTTCGCTTTCTGGACAGTGTGTAGATGTGCCCTGCCTGACCTCTCCTTCTCTCCATAGTCATCGTGCGGGGAGGCAGGGACCAGGCAGGGCTCAGGCAGGTTCCCTCACTGCTGTTCTTTGGCTTTACAGGGGGTGGACTTGAGTCCAGGAAAGATTTAAGAGGTTGGTTGATGGGAAGGGAGTGCTGCGCTTGTTTCCTTATTGTCCCCACCCCATCTGCCACAAAGTGAGCCCTGGCCCTGCTGCCCACTGGGAACCAGGCCACAGTGCCCTCCATGACATTAGTGAACAATCGGGTCTATAAGGGGCTCACAGCCTGGGATCCCTCTGCCTCCACCCAACCCTGTGACCCTTGGGCTCCTATTACTTCTTTTTAAAATCCTCTACTGTGAATTTTTCCCATTTGATATCACAGGACTTTAGTTCACTATTAGCAATGGTTCTCTTGTGCAAATTAATATTTTGCTCTAATTGCATCACTCTGATGTTTCATTTCTTTTGTTGTTGAAATTCATGTTTTGTGCTTTTATTATGTTAGCTCCATAGGTGCCACCCGTCCTAGTTTTTTTTTTTTTTTAAAGAATTTACTTATTGATTGATGAGAGATACACAGAGAGAGGCAGAGGGAGAAGCAGGCTCCAGGCAAGAAACCCGATGTGGGACTCCATCCTGGATCCCAGGGTCACGCCCTGAGCCAAAGGCAGATGCTCAACCGCTGAGCCACCCAGGTGTCCCTGTCCTAGTTATTTACCTTGGTCTTTGTCCTTTTCATGGCTTGATATCTCTACAAGGAGTTTACATACGTATCTTTAAATCTACTCTCGGATATGTATTTCTTCGGGATGCATACAGATCAGACTCTTCGGTCCAGTGTCGTATGGTGTAAAATCAAGAGTATTGCTGTGATTTTGTTTGGTTTTGCTTCTCATGTATTTAATTTTGTTTACTCATTCAGGGCACTTGTGTACTTTTTGCTAAAACATCAGGGACAGACTTCTCTGTAGTGTGCTGTGAGGGGTGTTTTGTTTTGTTTTATTGTTTGTTTCCTAGATATACATGGAGAAAGCTCTTTTTTTTTATTTTTATTTTTTTTTTTTTTTTTGTGGGGGTAGGGTGGGGAGGGAGAAAGCATTCTTATCTCAGGCCCTCATTCTGGGACTAATTCAGTTCATATGAGCAGTTCACTTCCAGATCTTACCAGCATTAGCAAGTCAGGAATGTTCTCCAAATTATTCCCATAACAAACCAGCTGGTAGAGACTCCCAGACAGATCCAAAGGCCCCTGACAGCTGGACTCTTTTAGGGAGCCATCAATTTCCTGGTTTTTGTCCCAAAGGGCAGGCAAGGATATTTCTCTGCTGATGGTCCTCTGTCTCTCACCCAGCACTCCTCAGATAAAACCTAACAGTAGAAAAGTAAAAAGAGATGGTGCTCCGTTGGCCTGCCTGGTCTGAAAAGATATTACACAGCTTCGGTTACATACCATTTGGAACTCACCATCTGCTGGACTGTGATAATTAGCCCAGCTTGGATACTGAAATCTGAAGCTCTGTAAATTTTGGATAATGTCAAGAAAGGGAGAGAAAAGAAGAAGAAAAACCAAGAAGCATATGCTACCAAAGCCATAAAAAGTTAAATAATAGAAGGCCAGGACTGTATTTAAAATCATCCTGAAGAATGTATGCCTTTTCTTGATCAATTTTCTTTATTTACAGAGTATGTAAAGTTCCAATTTTTCAGGTCACACCTACTGAGGAAATTTTTTTTTCACTTGCTTAATATCCTGTCTTAGGACATGAAAAGTTCAGAGGAATTTCACAATAAATTAATACAGAAACTAATGGTCAACGTCTTGTACCTAGTCTTCTATCCATGCTGTAACACAAATAAAATGAAATACAAAATATACTTAATAAATATGAATCACACATTGACACAGTCATTATTTGGCCTCTCCTGTGCACGTTTAAGAAATATTGTAGGAAAGCTTATATGAAGAAATTGTGCAAAATGGCCCTTTGCTCTAGTATAAGAAAGCTTCTAGCCTTCTGTCCAAGACATAGTAAGTCTTAAATGTGGCTTTGGATTACTGTTTAAAAACATAGATGTAAACAATATAAAACCATCAACTCCTGTATTTTGAAACTTGGTACCAACACAAATATAAGCATCATTTTAAGAGTTAGTGGTGTACAATAAAACTTACATAGGCTTTGAATTTGGACAGTCTTGGGCTGGAATCCTAAAATCATTGTTTACGTAAAGATTTGGCTGCATTATTTGTTTAGAATGCAGGTCCCTAGCCCCACACGTATTTTGATTCAGTTTATCTAGGATGGGATACGAATGGTTTATAGAGGAGTGAGCATGTAATTTATTTTTTGAGCTGGATCATTTTTGAAAGTGAATGGAGAAGCATTAGTATTTCAGCCCGGGCAAATCTGACCATGTGGTCAAGCACAGAGTACAACTGAAAAGCCTTGCCTTACTAATTTTGAGATCTTTGGCAAGGTGTTCTAAAATGGGAATGTGAATACCTGACTCATAGATACTTAGGGAAATCAAATTAAGAGACTAATTAAAGAACATTACTGATGAAAACAAAGTAGTATTTTGAAAATGTTTCTTCTTTTTTCTCTTCTTGTGTTTAAATAAGCAAAAGAAGTTAATGTGTACCACCCATGTGCCTACACAGAACAAATCTCTGGCTGGACACTGCTGTTCTTCTCTCTGTTGTGTTGAACGTTCACCTAATCCACAACTGCTCCTTCTCTGGAAAATTGTAAAAATGTTGAATTTTCACATATTACTGTAATATCTTTCTAGTAACTCAGAAGGTATGTTTTGTTCCATACAGAAGTAGTGAGAATGTCCCTGACCCTGCCTCTTGGTCCAAAGGAGCCCTTTCTATGCCCTCATCATCATCAAGTCTTTTCTGATAACAAAGTCCTTTATAGAGAGTCTTGAGTATGGTCCAAGACAGAAGAGCAGATCCAGTGCCCTCTTTTCTGTCTCTTCTCTTTTACAGGCACATGTACAGACCATCTCACCACTCCTTTGTTCTACCAAAGGAAAAAAAAAGTATACATAAAAGTTTAAGTAAATAGAGATCTACAAGTTAATCACACCAGTTGCCCAATGTCACAGGCAATGATGCAAATCTGCCCAGCTAAAATTAGAGTTACATGCCTTTGTTTCTGTTTGCCTTATTTTGAGGTCAGGAGACTTTCTTTGATCAGCTAATGAGAGACCCGGTGTATTAAAACAATTAAAAGGCAATCAGTATGACTAGATTTTAGTAATGAAGGGCCTGACTTGTTTACCAATCCCTTTTCATTTTTTTTCCTTAACTAGCACGTTCAGTTATAACCGTTGATGTGCTGGTTGTACCACAGGATAAGCCTTGTCCTGACTAGGCATCAGGTGAGGACTAAGATTTGAGATGCTGCTGGAAGTGTGGTGTTGGAGGGAGCAGCAGTAACTTCAACCTACTGATTCCCCCAGTGTTATCCTAATCCTCAACCTTCATTCTTCACTTAACCGTTTAAGTTAAAATTCCTTGGTAGAACTGAATATTCTCTCCCCGGCAGTCAAGTCATGGCCCTAAAACATGCACAAATCTTAACCACTCCAATTCTCTAAATTCTTTAGGTTATTCCCTCTCTGATCATTCAACCTGTAGCCAAATGTCTATTCTTAAAAAACTAACCCCAAATCCATAATATCATGGACTGCCCCCAATGCTAATCCATTCTCGTCATAGAACCTCCTGCTTGTCTGCTTAAAACATGGGATATATTTCTTTGAATGTCATAGCTTTTGTGACTCATGGTTAAGTTCATGTTGAATCACTTGGTGCTGTATTTTGAAACAAAGTCTTCCTTGCAGGAGAACCTCTGTCATGCTATGCCTATGGCATTACCCCCAAGCCTTTTATCTAATCATAAGTGGTTCTTTTCCTTCTCATTGGCAACACAGCTAAAGGTGAAATATTATTCATTTTAAGCTACCAAAACTCTACAGCATATTTCTTTTTAATTTTTGTTTGCTCTTTCCATTAATTGTATAGGATAAATTAAAGAATTAATGAGTAAATGATTACCTTTGCCTCTTCTTATTTTATAGTTGCCTCTTTGTCTATGAAACCCAGTGCTACCAGACGACATGAAAATCTATTCTTAAGAGTATGAATTGTATTCCCCCAGCCCAAATGACTATAGTTTCAGTTAAAACAAAACAAAACGAAACTAAATGGGGATAGGAAATAGGTAAAAAAAAAAAAAAAGTGAGACTAAATCCCTGGCCTAATATTCAAATCTACACCCTTTCAATTTGCTTCAGAAGCTCTGTCCATGGTGCTGTCAGAGGAAAACCAAAACAAGTTTTATGCAAGCACATAAGTTTATGGCCTAATGAATGCTATGCCAGCCATAGTGATATTCTCTGCTATGATCAAAGCTTGAGAATGGATCTGACTTTGGGGATGAAATGCCTTACCTAATTTTCAACTATGTCTAATGGTAAGGCATCTGACACATGCTCAAACAACTATAGGAAACAGATACATGGCTCTTCCTAAGAAAGAAAAAATGAAGAGAGAAATTGTGAATAGTAAAATGCCACATGCGGACCCCAGTAGAATAGGAAAGATGTTAATGTTAATCTTCGGTCACTATGGCAATCCTCCTGTCATTCAACTATGTTCCTAATTCTCATTTCCCAGAATTAGAAATCAAAATTCTATGTAAAGAGAGCTCCCCCTAACCAAATTATGTAATTACATAAACACACAATTTAAATATCAGTGAAAAAACAAAAGAGAAGTTAGCTGAAAAGATAAATTTGTGTATGTATTATCTGTTTTTAAGTCAGCTGATTCATCCGGGCTCCCTGCATGGAGCCTGCTTCTCCCTCTGCCTGTGTCTCTGCCTCTCTCTCTCTCTCTCTGTCTCTCATGTATAAATAAATAAAATCTCTTAAAAAAAAAGTCAGCTGATTTCTTGAGTCACAAAGTTAATGAATGGTCAGGTTGGATAGATACTAAACTACATAACTGGTTTTATCTTAGAAGCCTTTGACGTTTATATTATTTTTGGTGAGGTGTTAGTTTTAAATATTGCTTCTTTTGGCATTTTTTAAGTATTTCAACAGGAAAAAAGATTGGTATATATTTGTCGTTGCTCATATGACTTGAATCATAATCATCACTTTAAGTTTGTATAACTCCAGGAACTTGTCCATTTAGATATCTTTATGTCCACCGTATGATTTATCATAAGAAGATATTTCTGGGAGAATTAGATAACTATAGAAAGAAGCAGGATGAGACTTAGAAACAAATTAGCTAGACTCTACAAAATGCAGAATGGCAGACATTTATTTGCATTTGAAACTCCCCATATATAGTTAAAGGCATTGGTCATAAATGTATATTTTTAATTTTTTAAAAAATTTACTCATGAGAGACACAAAGAGAGGCAGAAACATAGGCAGAGGCAGAAGCAGACTCCCTGCAAGGGAGCCCTATATGGGACTCAATCCCAGGACCCTGGGATCACACCCTGCGCCAAAGGCAGATACTCAGCCACTGAGCCACCCAGGTGTCCCATAAATGTATGTTTTGATAAAATATTTCTTAAGGTGAGTCTGGCACTGTTTGAAGCAATGTTTTCCTTTTTCCTCATTTAAAGACACTCTTTGTTTCAATATCACATGGCCCTTCCAAACACATCATGTTTCTATAATGTGACAAATCTAGATCATAGTCACTCAATTAAATTCAACACATAGTTGCTGAGCATGTTCTGAGTCCAATTATTTGTGAGATTAAAAATTTCACTAGGGTTTTGTTATTTCCTTCAAGGTACTTTAATAATAGGGAAAAAAACCCTAATATTAAGGAAAAATTCTGTAAACTAATAAAAATACAAAGTGAATTAGGAGAGAAATAACAAAAGTTCAATAAGGTTTTTGTAGAAGAATGCATCTCCAGCTGAGAGGAGGGGATTGGGAACATTTTTATGAATACTAGGATATTTAACATATGATATAAAAGATGGATTAGATTCTGGAAGGAAAGTCATGCTGGGCAGAGAAATCAGTAAGACGGGGCATAGAGAAGTAAAACAAGGTCCCTCTTCAGGTAATGACAATTTGTGTTTATTTGTAAGCCCTCAGCATCAGGCTTAGTAAACAGATTATGAAAAAGTGCTTGAATCATTCATTAAAGAAAGCCATGAATTCATATCCTGGTTTATTGTTCTCAAAGTGACTTGGCTTTCGGCTTTTGCTTTCATACAAAAATAGATTTTGAGTAAAACTATTTAGCAATGTTTTTTTTCTTTCTGTTTTCCTTCCCACGTTTGGAAGCAATAGAGAGACAACGTAGTGGGCAGATGGAGAAGCAAATATCAACTCTCTTACCAAATAAATCTGGCTTTGGAACGGTTCCTAAAGCTGAGCGCTAGAATTAGGCTGACTTGCCCACCTCACAGAAATCAGGAGTCAGGAGGGATGTTCTCCCCTAATATGTATAATGGATTTTTTTTTTCCTTTTAATGCACCAGATCAGTTCCTGCCTTGTGCTACAGGCCTCTCTCTCCTGATTCATGGTCTCAAGAGAAGTCAGAACTCCTCTGTCCTCATTTGGCTGAACCATTTCATGTCTCCCCATCATTCCTGTCACTTTTCTTATTTGTGTTCAGGCACCACTTAACAATTCTAGGTGTATTTTAAATGTTAAGATCAGAACTAAGAAAGGCACAAAAGCATCTTTTGAATTTATAGCTAATTAAAAACTTCTCAGTTATTCAGACCAGAGACCAGGGAGAAATCTTTATTCTATGCATCAGAGTTACCTAAGGAGTTAGCTATTAAGTATTTATGCTGAAGCCTTATCCCTGACCTAGTGAATGATTTTTGCTCCCTGACAGTAGGAGTATTCAGGTGGAGAAAGTACAGCGACTTGACTGTTTAGCTGAGTGTTAGGACCTTAACCTGTGTGCTCAGCCTCACTACACGTAGAAAATATTAAAACAGTTTTCATATCCCCCCTTCTACCATTATTTCCCCACCCTATTTCCTATAATCACATTCAGATCTTCTTAGAACCTTAATAAGCTTATCATATATATTATATATATGATTTATATATTATATATCATATATATTATATATATATGATTTATATATATTATATATCATATAGATGATCATATATATGATTTATATATTATATACATATTTTATAATATATATGACATTTTCCTGTCTTTTTTTAGGGAGTCATTAATTAACGCCATGATTTTCCTGATGAACAAAAGAAAAAAAGTAACATTCCCATTATGCTTTTCGTGAACAGGTTATACTGTATTCCCAAAATCTTCTGTTGTTCTACCCCATAATCTGGAGATGGAAAAAAAATTGAAGCCACTGTGTCACACTAAAGCTATGATAGTTGATATTTAGTTTCCATCTCTTATTTGATGGACAGCCTGAGGACTGTCTAGTCATGATGAGCCCATTAAATCCTTCATGGGCATTTTAAAATGCTTTTTTCAGAGAATCACTGGCTTCAACAAGATTCATTTGAAGTTGTCCTTTAGATATCAATGACTTAGAGTCATCAGTTATACCAGCCACACACTTTAAACCAATGTTGTGAGGTGAGGCAGGTGTTTTATGGACCAAATTATATCTTTCAACACCTACAACCTAAAATTCTTTGCCTCTTCTCAGAGAAGAATTATGAAATTATCTTATGTAGGATTTTCCAAAATATTACTTTCAAACTAGAAAATCTTCTGCCCCCTTGGAGGGTCCTACAAAGATCATGTACACAAATACATACTTTGCTGTTTATTCTAAAATTTTGGTTTTTGTACAATGTTATTCTTAGCTTGATCAATATAAATCAGAAACAATATAATTATCTTTCAACCCTCAGAAAATGTGTAAATGTGTCCCTGCATATCTCTAGATAATTTGGATAGAGTACTGGCTAATGGAGGAAGGCACTGAAAACATAATTACAAATAGTACATCAATTTGACTATTCCCTTGCTTCTTTAATATGCTCCTGCAATCACAATATCTATGGCTCTGGTTTTTCTTTCACCAAGACACTTATCAGCTTTTAATAAAGCAGTTCTCATGCTGAGAGCTGTGTGTGTGTGTGTGTGTGTGTGTGTGTGTGTGTGTGTGTAAGTGAGGGAGAGACCAGGTGATGATCTGTAGAATCCCCACATCACTTGGCACTGAGGATGCTGCCCATCTGTTTCTATTTTGTTTGCTGTAGTCTCTTAGTGCAAACCTCAGGACATCTTTCCTAAATATACTCCCTGGTGTTTTCCTGTTACCAAACTCTGAAACCACATAGAGTTCAACACAGTCCTTTCATGAAGCTAAATATATCTTACAATTTTGAGATCCTCTGTGACTCCATTCAATAGTGAAGTGGATCTTCAATTGTAAAAGGCCGAGTATGCTCTCTGCTCTCTGGAAGTCAGAACAGGAGCCATAATGCACAAATCTCTACTGCTATCATATTTTCTTTCATTTTTTATATAGGTAGCATAATATTTAACATGCTTGAAATGCCAAATCAAAAGTTTTGCTTTCTTTTGTCTTTCTTTGATCTTATAAAAATACATTCGAGGAGAAAGATTACATTTTAAGCCCTTTTGTGATACATTTAACCCCAGTATATGAAATCTCTGAAATGTATTGGAAGGGAGAAATTCTTTTGTTCTCTTTTCTTATTACATAGAATATATTCTTTGGAAACATATCAATTAATGTCCATTATCTTCCTGAAAATTTGCAAAAACTTAAAAAAGAAAAATAAATAAACAAAAAATCCCCAGTCTACCTCAACTAGGGAGTTAATATGTCCAAAAGGATACTTATTTATAATAATGAGATCTATTATCACTATTATCTACACATGCAATGTACATTTAGTGAATTGTTCACTGATATTAGTTTTTAGCCAACTACTTCACCATATAAAAGCATCTTCTTATCAAATTACAGTGAAATCTTACTAGTAAAGAACTCTTGGAGAATTATATTATGTAGGTGAGAGAGACAAGAGATAGCAGAGATTTTCAAATAAGTAAATTTTATTTAAATTACATTTAAATGCAGTTGGATTCCAGAAGCTCTCGGTGATTTCAAAAATTAGATGTATTTCTATAGTCCTAAACAGAGCATATCTGCATTAATTAATCCTTTCTTAATGAATCAGGTCCACATTAAATACTCAATTTCTGTACATGGTCTAAGAAAATAATGTTCACAGGGATTAGCAAAATGTTAGTATCGTTTCTTCTTTTCTTACACTAATTCAGGTTTTTCAATAAATGGTGTCGGGAAACTGGACATCTACATGCAGAAGAATGAAATGGGATCATTTTTTTTTATGCCTTACACAAAAACAAACTCAAAATCAACTAAAGACTTAAATGTGAGACCTGAAACCATAAAACTCCTAAAAGAAAACATAGGCAGTAATCTTTTCGACATCAGCACAGCAACATTTATGGATATGTCTCCTCAGGCAAGAGACACAATAGCAAAAATAAACTACTGGGACTATGGCAAAATAAAAACTTTTGCACAGCAAAGGAATACATCAGCAAAAGGAAAAAGCAATCTGCTGAATATAAGAAGGCATTTGCAAATGATAAATCTGATAAGGCTTAATATCCAAAGTATATAAAGAACTGATACAACTCAATACCAGAAGAAAGCAAATAACCTGATTTAAAAATGGTTAGAAGATCTAAATTAATATTTTTCCAAAAAAGACATAGAAATGGCCAATAGAAAGACACATGAAAAGATGCTCAACATCACTAATCAGGGAAATTTGATCGAAATGACAGTGATATCACCTCCCACCAGTCAGAATGGCAAGATTAAAAAAAAATAAGAAATAACAAGTATTGACAAGGATGTGGAGAAAAGGGAATCCTTGTGTACTGTTGGTGGGAATGCAAACAAGTGCAGCAGCCACTGTGGAAAACAGTATGGAAGTTACTCAAAAAATTAAAAATAGAAATACTAAATAATCCAGTAATCCCTCTACTGGGTATTTTCCCAAAGAAAACAACAATACTAATTTGGAAAGGTATATGCTCCCTATGTTTATTGTAGCATCATTTACAATAACCAAGACATGGAAACAACCCACGTGTCCATTGATAGTTGCATAAAGATGATGTAATATATATATACATTATATTTATATATATTATATACTATATATTTATAGTATATAATATATATATTTATATATACATATGTATATGTGTATATATATATAAATGGAATAATACTCAGCCATACAAAAGAATAAAATCTTGCCATTTGTGACAATATGGATGGTTCTACAGGATATTATTATACTAAGTGAAATAAGCCAGACACAGAAAGACAAATACCATATGATTTCACTTGAATGTGGAATCTAAAAAACAAAACAAATGAACAAACAAACAAACAAAAAACTCAGACTCTTAAATACAGAGAACAACCTAGTTGCCAAAGGGGAGTTCAGTGAAGTGATGGATAAAACGGATGAAGAGAATTAAGAGGTACAAATTTCCAATTATAATTTAAATTAGGAGTGGAGATGAACAGTAGAGCATAAGGAATATAATCATTAATATTCTAATGTAGTATGATGACAGGTGTTAACCACACTTATCATGATGACCATTGAGTGATATATAGAACTATGCTGTACACCTAAAACTAATAAAACATTGCATGATAACTATGCTTCAATAATATATATATATTTTTAAATTATATCTCAACAAAGCTGGGAAAAAAAAAAACAGTGTAACCTCAACTTTTCTGACCACCACAGAGAAGTTGAAATAAATTAAACATGAGTATGTGAAGCCATTTACTCATAACGATTGCCTTCTAACTGATAAGGAATAAACAGGTAAGCCAGAATGTTCCAACTTGTGTCATTAGATTTCCCAAAATTTCATGGTAGAAGTATAAGTGATTAAGGAATGTACTGAAAAAAATAAGGAGTACAAGGAAGATCATGAGTGAATTTATAAAAGCCTCTACAAGCATCTTTCGTAATGCTTCCTGAAATAAAATAGCTCACTATCAACAGATTTTTCAATGTGTTTTTTTATATGAAACAATAATAATTACAAATAATGAATAATTTCCATTCACTGGTTCAGCTCTGTAATGAACGCTGGGGATAGCAGTGATAATGGTGGTGACCGAGGAAGAGGGGAGGTGAACTGGTGTTAGGGAAAGAAGCCCCCTGACATCACAGTTGCCATGTCAACATCATCACCTTCAACCACACTAACAAGGTTTTCTGTGTCTGCCAAACCGCTGAAATCCGTGCCGCTGGTATTTGAGTCTTCATTGTCTCGTGGAAAATAGGCTATAATCTTTTGATTAGCATTTACTAAATCTTTTGTTATTACTGTTCTGCCCTTTCATTTCAGGATTCAGTAGCCAGACGAGTGCAGGATTTTTCAGTGGTTGAACTTTTGGATAAAATGAATAAAACCCACAAGGGCTGACCTCACTTTAATTCTGTTGTGTTGTTAAACAACAAAGACAAACTTCTGTGCCAATATTCTTTCTTCTTTCCTGCTGAGTCATTTCCTAAGAGGCTCCTTATGCCCTAAAGTAGATTCCTGGCCAAAAGGCCCCAGCGGTACCTTAATTATGTCCTAGCAAATTGGAGCTGGCAATCATTTACATCACAAGGCATGTGGAATATTTTCAACAACTTCATCTAATCATTTACTTTGGGATAAAGTAAGTTTTTACCATGAAGTTTGATGTCAGGTTCAACTTTTTCAAAGATATCATTTATCATATCGAAGGAGGCAACTTCTAGACCTACTTTGCTGAAGTTTTTAATAATGAGTTTTGAGTCTTGTGAAATAATTCTCCTGCATTTATTAAGATAGTAATACACTTTTTTTCTTTTTTTTCCCACCTATTAATATGATGCAATGCATTTGTTGATTTTCAAATATCGGTCATGCTTGGTCATGTTTTATTCTCCTTATATATTGCTAGATTTAATTTGCTATTATTTCGTTATTTTGTAGTTGTTGGAGAGGGAAAATGGTTAATAGTGTTATTCAAATCCTCTTTATTCTTTTCACTACTTCTTTTATCAATTACTGACAAAAAACTTTTAACTATGTCCAACTATAATTGTATATTTCTTCTTCTAAGAGTATCTCTTTGCCCCATGGATTTGGAGGCTTTCTTATTGCTGTTAAGTGTATTCACATTTAAGATTGTTGTATCCTCTTGCTGATTTGACCCCTCTGACAATATAAAATTTGTCTCCTTTAATATTCTTAGCTCAGAAATTACTTTGTCTGATAAGAATATAGTTCATCCAATTTTCTTTGCTTAGTAGTTTTATGATGTATCTTTTAAAACTTTCTACTTTTAACCTATTGGTATATTTATATTTAATCTGGATTTCTTATATACCATTTATGGTTGGGTATTGCTTTTTATTCAACTTAATGTCTGTGAATAACTTGGAGTTTTAGCTCATTTCAGTTATCTTGAATATAATATAGCTGGCTTTGAACCTCCCATCTTGGGCAGTCCCAGTGGCTCAGCGGTTTAGCACCACCTTCAGCCCAGGGCGGGATCCTAGAGATCCGGGTCCCACGTTGGGCTCCCTGCATGGAGCCTGCTTCTCCCTCTGTGTCTCCGGCTCTCTCTCTCTCTCTCTCATGGATATATAAATAAAATCTATTTCATCCCTTCTGTGTTTTGTATTATTTTTTATGTCTACGTGTGTTATAAAATATATACTTTTATTGTTTTTGTTCACACAATCAGCTGTCTCTCATAAGTTATTCTTAAAGGAATTTAAATACATATATTTATTATATAATTATAATTTCTGGCACTGGTCTTTCATTTGCATATATTTAAATTACTACCTTATGTGATTTTCTTTCTCTCTGAAGAACTTCCTTCAGGGTTCTTATACTTCCAATCTACTAGTGATGAGATCTCTCAGATTTTATTCATCTGAATAAAACTTTCTTTCACTTTTATTTCGTGAAGTATTTGGGTTTTGTTTGTTTGTTTGTTTGTTTTTAACTAGCCAAGTTCACAATTTCAGATTTTTTCCCCCTTTATAGGTACTCTAATGGTTTCATTACAGTTTCTTCTAACTCGCATAAATTTTGAAAACGAGGCTTTTTCACATTTAACTTTGTTTCTTTGTATATGACAGGCCTTTTATTTTTTTAGATTTTTTGTTAAGATTTATTTATTTATTTGAGAGAGAAGACAGTGTGAGTGGGGGGAGGGGCAGAGGGCAATAGAGAATCTTGAGCAGACTTCTTGCTAGTTAAGAGTCTGCTTTATGGTTTGCTTCTGTGCTTTTTCTTCCCCCCATGTTCATTTGCTTTGTTTCTTAAATTCTGCATGTGAGTGAAATCATATGGTATTTGCCTTTCTCTGACTTATTTTGCTTAGCATAATACTCTGTAGCTCCATTTATATCATTGCAAATGGCAAGATTTCACTCTTTTTTATGGCTAAGTAATATTCCATCATATATATATGTCACTTCATCTTTATCCATTTGTCATTTGATGGACACTTGGGCTCTTTCCATAATTTGGCTATTGTTGATAATGCTGCTGTATCCCTTCAGATCAGTATTTTTGCAGCCTTTGGGAAATACTTAGCAGTGCAATTGCTGGATCATAAGGTAGTTCTGTTTTTAACTTTTTGAAGAGCCTCCACACTGTTTTTCAGAGTAGCTGCACCAGTTTGTATTTCCACCAATAATGTAAGAGTAACATCCTTGCCAACATCTGTTGTTTCCTGTGTTTTTAATTTTAACCATTCTGACAGGTAAGAGGTAATATCTTATTGTAGTTTTGATTTGCATTTCCCTGGTGATCAGTAATGTTGAGCATCCTTTCGTGTGTCTCTTGACCAGCTGTATGTCTTCTTTGGAAAAATGTCTATTCATGACTTCTACTCATTTTTTAACTGGATTATTGCCTTTTGGGGTATTGAGTTTTATAAGTTCTTTATAGATTTTGGATACTAAACCTTTATCAGATATGTCATTTGCAAATAGCTTCTCCCATTCCAGAGTTTGCTTTGTAGTTTTGTTGACTGTTTCCTTCACTCTGCAGAAGGTTTTTATCTAGATGAAGTCCCAATAGTTTACTTTTGCTTTTGATTCCTTTGTCTTACAAGACATATCTATTGTTTTATTTTTATTTTTTAAAGATTTTATTTATTTATTCACGAGAGACACAGAGAGAGGTAGAGACATAGGCAGAGGGAGAAGCAGGCTCCCTGCAAGGAGCCTGATGCGAGACTCGATCCCAGACACTGGAATCATCCTGAGCCAAAGGCAGATACTCAACCACTGAACTACCCAGGTGCCCTTCTCACAAGACATATCTAGTAAGAAGTTGCTACAGCCAAAGGCTACTGCATTCTTGTCCTTGATTTTGGTGACATCCTGTCTCATCACTAATTTTAACATTTTGATTTTTATATGTTTTAGTGTTGATTTATGTCTATTCTGACTGGGGTTTGTTTAGCTTCTTGGATGTGTGAGTATAGAGTTTTAACGAAACTTAGAAAATTCTCTTTTTTTTCAAAGCTACCCTTTCATCTTCCCCTCTTTCTGGATCCAATTACACGTTAGAATACATTTATTGTCTCATAGCTCACTGCGGCTATTTTTATGTACAGTCTTTTTCTTTAATCTCTGGGCTTCATTTCTACTTCTCTGCCTTCACATTCACTAATCTCTTCTTCTGTAGTGTCTAATTTGCTACTGATTCCATTCAATGTACTTTTTATTTTATATGTATTTTTTCTTTATACATGTTAATTTTGTAATGTTCTATATCACCTATTTCTCTCTTCGTCATGCTCATATTCTTCTTTTATCTTCTTGAATCTATGGCACATATTTATAATAGATTTATATTTGTAAATGTCTTCTTCTGTTGATTCTGTCTTTGCCGTCATTTATGAGCCTGTTACTATTGATTATATTTTCTTATGATTTTAAGGAATATTTTACAGCTTCATTGATGGGATCCCTGAAGTTGTGAATTTTAT
The DNA here is from genome assembly GCF_018345385.1 of Vulpes lagopus. Taxonomy (NCBI): domain Eukaryota; kingdom Metazoa; phylum Chordata; class Mammalia; order Carnivora; family Canidae; genus Vulpes; species Vulpes lagopus. The sequence continues at coordinate 37,692,967 of NC_054828.1, forward strand.
CTTGCTGAATGCTAGATTTTGTTGCATTTCTTTAAGTAATGTTGAAGTCTGTTCTGGTGCACAATTAAGTTACTCAGAATCAGTTGAATCCTTGCTTTATATTTCTTAGGGTGACTTTGAGCAGCCATTAGTTGAGAGTAAATTTAATCCTTCTATTAAAGTGGCACCTCTGAGGTTTCCCCATATATTAAAGATCTTTTGGCTCTAGACAATGGGAAGAAAAATCATCTTAGCCTTGTATAGATTCTGCAAATTGTTCTACCTACTTATTTCCAGGGATCCTTTCCCTGCTCAAATAGTTTCCTCTCACATATGGATAGATCAGAGCCAGAAGACCCTTGGATAGATTCTAGAGCTTTTTTTTTTTTTTTCTTTCTCTCTCACTTTCTTGCTCCCTGCTCTCACTCTAGCTGAGCTCCCTACTCTCAGGTAAACTGCTTTGCAAAATCTGCCACTCTGGCCTCTTCAACCTTTAATATCTCTCTTCAGAGATGAATTTTATTGGTTCTCCTACTTGAATTTACCTTCCCTGTGTTGCATTGTGAGAACTACATTAGGCCAGTGTTTCTAATCTGAGGTGATTTTGCCCCACCCCCACCCAGTGAACATTATCTGGTAACCTTTTAGTTTATTAAAACAGAGAGATGCTATTGCACATAGTAGGCCAAGACCCAAAGATACTGCCCAATATCCTATAATGAACAAGACAGCCCCATGACAAAGAATAATTGGTCTAAATGTCAGTCATATCCAAGGTTGATAAATCTTGCTGTAAGCAGTTTATAGGGAATGCTATTATTCTCTCATGGATCAAAATCATGCATTACCTAATGTCCTAAAGCTGTATTTTCTTCTATTTTCTCCAGTTTTCTAGTTGTTCAAAGTAGAGCTATAAATCCAGCCTCTTTTAATGCATCCTAGCCCAAAATGGAAGTCTTTTTGAATATTGATAATAATAATTATATGTTCTTTATCCTCTACTTTCTCATATACTTACATTTATAAATAAACTTTACAGATCCTTTGAACCTGTAGAATCCAAGTTTATTTTTTCCTCTAATCTTACTTGTACTCACAATATCTCAAAGTGTAGGTCACAATTAACTTATATTTGAGGATGCTTACTTTGTATAATGGAAGGAAATTACAGAATAGGAAATAAATTATACCTTATTTTAATCTCTCCAGCTTCTCTCAAAGCCCACACGATATAAAATATCCTTCTGAAGTTTTCCAGAAACTTCCTGCCTGCTACCTCCAGGCTCCATTTCCAGGAACTCTTCTCTTGGTTCCATTGGGCCGAGGCACATTTCTCCTGCATTTATGGAGCTGTTGGACAATTTCCTAAAAAGAGGAAAACATAGAGAAAAAAAGGTCAGAGAGAAGGTCCTCTCTCCTGGGCTTATTCTATAGTATACCTTTCAAATTCCTGATTTTAATCCTTGAATTTGATTTCTTTCCAGGATAGTTGACATTGGGAATGATTATTTTTCTCAGTGGAAACTTCTAACTGTGGGTAGAATCTCATCCTCTGAGACACTAGTACATGTCTCAGTATTAATAATTATGTGACTTTTATTAAACCAAAACCATTTTTACCATGTTTTCCTCATAGTAAATTAGAGTAGGAAGGTGTTTTTTAGTTTCTCAGATCTTCTGAACACAGCTATTCAAGCAAAAGGAAGAACATGGTTAATCTAGTGTAGTGGTTAATTGCCCAGAATGAAACAAAATAGTTTCATTTGGACCTTATGCTTATTAGTTCAGTGACTTTAAAGAAACTAATATATCCTTATGGGTCTCAGGGCTTCCTTCTGTAAAACTGAGGTAATATGTTACATTACTATCACTGTGGTACTATTACACTTAGTACTGTATTATTATAGTGTTATGGATAAGTACTATAAATATAATACTATAGACAAGTGATAGCATTATAGATGATATATATAGTACTATTGTATGGAATGACAATAATAATACTGTTGTTAATATTTGCAAACATTTTGCACTTACTTCAATGAGATTAAAAAAGGTAAGCAACATTTAAAAAAAATGTACAGGTCCTAACAAAGTTATAACTTAAACTTAATTCAAAAACTGGAGTTCCAAAATTTTCTCTTTAAATGCACTGCAAAAGAAAATGGGTACATGGAATCTGATTCTACTGGTTTTGATAGTAAAGGCCAAACACACACACACACACACACACACACACACACACAAACAAAAACAAAAAAAGCAAAGAAATGATCTGCAATGAAGTAGGGAAAAGAAAGAAGAAAGTAAGGAAGCAGGGAAGTACTACTTTTTTTGAGAATTGGGTGGCTCTTCTATAAATATTAACCTATTCAAGTATTACAATAAAACTACAAAGTAGTTATGTTTATCATACTATTTTATAGGAATGTAAAGCTCAGAAATGTATTTCAGAACACTCATTTTGTAAGTTTTTGTACCAACCATCTGAAAACAAGGTTTCTAACTCTATCATGTTTTGCCAAAGGAAAATATCTTAGTCAAATGCTTCTCTCTCAGGGAAAATAGGTGAGAGAATGCTCAATGACCTTTTATTTTTCTTGGTTTTCCACTTTGACATTATAAAAATCCATTATAATGTGGCAGAAAATTAAACATTATTTTCTTTTTAATTCAAACTCTGTGCTCAGATATTCCAAGACTTCTTTAGATTATTCTTACACAGGCTAAATACTCAGCTTTCAAACAGCCTACTAACCTCTCATGTATCTAACAAAAATTGTCAAACTAAATTGGTTGGTATAACAAGCAGTAGCATGTTTTTAAACATGCATAATATGAAAGGAGTATAATTGTTGCTAAATTGTTAAACTGCACTTTTTTACATCATTATATATTTTGGCAATGTTTAAAGTTCAAAAACTTTTAAGGTCCTGTTTAAAGATTTGTCTTTCAAGGATATCCATTTATTTTCCTTTAAAGAGACATTTATTATAGAGTTCAAGACCCCCCCCCACTAGGTCTTTGCATGACCCTGTCTATTCACTATCTTAAGCTATGTCCCAAGGCAAAAAGAAAAAAATGTTTACTACATATCTACTTGCAAAGCTGTAATGAAAACTGAGCTAATACAGACAGTGCTTTGAAATTATAGAATGAAAGATGATATTCATGTTGCAAATGTAATCAGTCCTGCAACTGCTGGAAACAGTGATCTGCACACATAGTTGGAATTGATCCTATAAGATAGAAATTGGCATATGATTTAAACACATCTTGATTTTTATTTTTGATCATTATATGAACCAGAACAATGGCCAAAGCAAGCATAGTTTACCAAATTACTGGATATCAGTCATCAAAACCTAATTGTGTACTTTTGTACTTTTTTTCAAATTGCATTAGTACTCATTTTCACTATTTCCTTAAAGGTACCCATCTTCACCCGTCTCTTCCTCCACCAGATGATATTAAAAGAGTGTACTGGGAAAGAAACAAATACAAAAGAACTATCACATAATTTTAGATATGTTTCCATTGATATTAAAAAAACTAACTTCAAGTGTAAATACATAAAAGTGCATAAGCATCTGATAATTACAGGTTCATACTATTTCTTCTTTTTCAGGAAAGGGGCAGTAGTGGTTATTTGAGTGTTTTACTGGTGTATTTGTTTCAGTCTTCCCTTTTATAATTTTCAAATCAAAGATAATAACAGGCAATATTTATCAGGTAGTGACTTTCATGGACTGGAAGTATTGTTAAGGGTTTTCCTTTATTTCCTATCAAATTTTCTCTTAATAGTACTGTGGGGCTGATGTTATCATTAGACCCATTTTATGAATGTTATAAGTGAGACCTAAAGTGGCTTAATCAGAGTCTTTGAGCAAGAGTGACCCAACTCAAGTAAGCTGACTGTAACATACTATGGATATAATTATTTTACCATACTGCCTGATGCTAATTGGCTAAGGAAAATGAAATCATCTAAATCTTATAGACTGAATAAACACTCTTATTGACAGCAGTTCCCAAAATATGATACAAATTAATTTAGGAAGAAGAAGATAGAGGAGAAAAGATGGAGGAAGGGAATGGGAAAGGGGAAAAGGAAGAGCAGAAACTTATTTCCTTTTTTCACTGTCATTCTCTCAATAGTTCACAGTAGAGTTTTCTAGGGGCTCTGTGATGTGTGATAACAGAGTAAATGCCAAAGAAGATAAAAACCCAGCTGTCTCCTCTTAAGGTTGACACTAAGGAAATTTGTAAAAGTTAAAACATTGCCACTCATCTCACTAAACCATCTTTGGTTTTGTTTTGAAATTTTCCACGGAATATGTTATTTATTTTTACATATGTTTATTTCAAAATGAGCAAGACAAGATTTAAATTCTCTCAATTTTAATTTCTAATGTGGTAACTATTAATAGATATAACACAGATAAACAACAGCACTTTGGGAAGCCCAATTATTTTTAAGAATGTAAAGACATTCTAAGACCAAAATGTGTGAGAACCCCTGGAGAACATTTCAACTAAACACCATTAGTTGAAATTATTCACCGGCCTGGGTTAAGTGGCCGGTTAGTTAGAAAGGCTAGATGTTTTAAAACAATGTACATCAGATACATGTACGGCCTAAGTCCATCACCTTTCTATAAAGTCCTTCCCAAAATTCACTCTGAAAAACCTTCTTTCAAAGAATCTGTAAGAAACCTAATTTTGTCTGCCCAAGGTTTGGAAATGTCTCTAGTTCAAAATCAATGGAGTGGTTTTTCATTCTTATTAATACAGGATCAAGTTGGTTTTGACTCGATACTCAGTTCTCTATAATAACCCACTGAGTGCATGAAACTAAATGGGAGAAACCGTATTGAGCAAAGTAGTGCACTTGAAGTTTTCATAACTTTGTGTTGCTAGGAAACAACTTTACCATCACGGCAGAGTTTAAACTTGGAGCATCTGCTTCATTTAAAG